>NC_092156.1:18704288-19019288 GCF_045791955.1 Oncorhynchus clarkii lewisi
TTTAAGGAGGCCACTGTGGGGACCTTTTTGGGGACCTTCAATGCTGCAGACATTTTTTGGTACCCTTCCCCAGGCTGGTGCCTCGACACAATCCTGTCATCAACCTCACGGCTTGGTTTTTGCTCTGACATGCACTGTCAACTGTGGGACCTTACATTGACAGGTGTGTGCCTTTCCAAATCATGTCCAATCAATTTAATTTACCACAGGTGGACTCCAATCAAGCTGTAGAAACATCTCAAGGATGATCAATGGAAACAGGATGCACCTGAGCTCAATTTTGAGTCTCATAGCAAAGGGCCTGAAAACGTATGTAAATAAGGTATCTGTTTTACATTTTTTATACATTTGCAAAAATATCAAAACAACTGTTTTCACTTTGTCATTATGAAGTATTTTGTGTAGATTGATGAGAATAATCAATTTTATAATAAGGCTGAAACCGAACAAAATGTGGAAAAAGTCGAGGGGTCTGAATTCTTTCCAAACGCACTGTACCTCCTCTCTATAGGCTGACTCGTCACTTTCCAAACGCACTGTACCTCCTCTCTATAGGCTGACTCGTCACTGTTGTTTATCAGTTCTACAACTAGGGCTGGGCGATATGGCCTAAAAATCTAACTTATGGCCAATTCACGATAAATATATTGATAAAAAACCTTAAAAGGTTAAATAACCATTGTTGCGCAATTAAAGATCAATTCACTGCATTTCAAACAGTCAGGAATAATATAATGAATTCAAAGCTTGTAAAATTATACCTAAGCTAAATATAAGTCTTCCACAAACATATGACCCACTCATCATTTCATTATTTTATCAAAATAGTTTAACCTGCTTTTTTGCAATTGTCACTGATCTGGCTTTCAAGTCAGTCTACGAAAATTTCCTTTTTGTTACAAATTAACCATGCACAATGCAGTGCAAATCCACTAATAATGCCCAACATCTGGTAAGTGTCACGCTCTGACCATAGTTCTGTTATTTTATTATTTGTTTTAGTATGGTCAGGGCGTGAGTTGGGTGGGAAGTCTATGTTTGTTTTTCTATGTTTGGTTTCTGTTTTCGGCCTAGTATGGTTCTCAATCAGAGGCAGGTGTTGTTAGTTGTCTCTGATTGAGAATCATACTTAGGTAGCCTGGGTTTCACTTTTGGTTTGTGGGTGTTTGTTTCCGTGTGAGTGTTTGGGCCACACGGTACTGTTTCGGTTTTTGTTTGTTTGTTCGTTCCTTCGTTCATTCGTTCGTTCACTTTATTGTTTTGTATTTCAGTGTTCAGTTGGTTTCATTAAATATTACATCATGAACACTTACCACGCTGCGCTTTGGTCCGATCCTTCTTCCACCTCTGAATGACGTTACAGTAAGAGGCATTACAGAAAATTAACACGGGTTTTTAAATATTTGCATTCTGTAAAGGCTTCCTTCTTTTCACTCTGTCAATTAAATTAGTATTGTGGAGTAACTACAATGTTGATGATCCATCCTCAGTTTTCTCCTATCACAGCCCTTAAACTCTAACTGTTTTAAAGTCACCATTGGCCTCATGGTGAAATCCCTGAGCGGTTTCTTCCTCTCCGGCAACTGAGTTAGGAAGGATGACCGTATCGGTGTATGCTCATTGCACATTCATAAAACACAGACTAGACCGCTAGCACCCTACAGTACGTGGCTAAAATGGGAGGGATTTTGGTGCTGTGCCTGTCTGAAGAGTAGACTACCTCATCACATGACTAGGGCTCAAAGCGCACTATTAACCAGTGTGTGTGTGTGTGTGTGTGTGTGTGTGTGTGTGTGTGTTTCATCCTCAGACTCCAGCAGCCATGATGTGTGTGCGAGTGTGAAAGTATTATTGTGACTGTGTGTGTTTGAATGTGTGTATGTACATGTGTGTGTGTTTGTGTTTCATCCTGCTGCCGCTCCTGTTTCCCCAGCCTAACAGAAGATAAGCATCAACCTGGTGCTGGCTGTTAATCTGGCTCCCATTTGACCCCCCCCACCCCAGACCAAACATTAACCCCTAGTCTCCAGTGTGGACCTTTAATAACAGGGTCCTTATTCATTAGGTATCAAATGAAAAAAAAGAGGGAGGGAGTATGTGAACTTGGCCAATAAGAAACTATTGTTTTTGTTGCAAAACATTTTCCATTCCCAGGGTCGTATACATTAGTGCACAGCGTAGCAAAACGTTTTGCAACGGAAAACAAAAACAAACGTTTCCTATTGGACACGTCCAGGTAGTCCCGTCCTGCTTCGGTTTGTTGTCTTCCGTTTGGTGTCTAGTAGCTCCCTCCTAGGCTATAGCATGTCACCGCAGCATTTATCACATCGACACGCTGCATAATTTACATTCAATTATCTAATGTGTGTGAGTGAGTGAAGTCTGAAAGGGTCTAATAACAGTGATTGGCTTGAGCTTATATCAGACAATACAGTAACAGTGAAAGAGTTTATTTTCATTTTGAAACAACCCCAATGTGCATTAATGGTCGCTATGAAGTTAGGATTCGCCACTAACAGAAACTCTTTCCACTCCATTCCACTACTTAAGGAGCTGTTAATTACTATCCCCATATAATTTTGTTTATTTGGTCAGTAGCTAATATTGTGTCAAATTATTATTACAGTTATCACCAGTAACTGACCGACAGTAATACACTGCACCAACCAAGTGGAAAATGAGATTAGACATTGAAATGGATTGAGGTGTGTATTATATTTTGTGCTTGCGCAGTTTGTTCAATGAGTGTATGTTGCAAGTGTGCGCAAGTCCTGTTTTCTGTTGTGTGTTTGTGTGTGCAGGACCTATGTTGTTTGTGTGTGTGTGTATGCTTGTGCGTTCACACTTACCTGTAGGGTCAAACTCATGCGCAGGTGGGACTGTGTTTTTGTCACTCTTGGGTTTCTTGTCTGGGGGGTGGTCCTTGCTGAGAATGCTAGGGGTCCTGGGAACACACAAACACAGATGGCATGGTGAGAAACACACACACACACACACACACACAGGACACCAGATTTCGCACGTCTGTGCAGGTTTTTAACCAGGCTTTTAAATTTCAATATTGGTGAAAAATGTATACTTAAAATGTCACTCTATTCATGGAACGACCCCATTATATTATACTTTTAATATTATCTGTTACAATACTCTCTCAGACATACTGTATATTAGACACCTGGGACTTAGACCCTTTACCAGACGAAATAGAGAGCCAAATCCCTGCGGCTTAGGAGGAAGACTGCACCATCAGATTCTAGATACGTGAGGTGTCATCTTAACATGCTTATCAGGGTGTCAGGCACGGTATGGCATCCAAAAGCCTCATAATATCAGGCTAAATCAACTCAAATACAGGGCAGCATCTGAAATGGAACCCTATTCCTTATTTAATACAATATGTTTAACCAGGGCCAGGTCAAAAATAGTACACTAAATAGTGAATAGGGTTCAATTTAGGACGCATACCAGGTGACCCAACTCTTAGGGGCATATCATTTATTTTGTGGTAAGACATTCTAGTTTTTGGTTCGTCTGGAGGTCATGATTGTAGTCCTTTGTGATTGACAATGTAGAAAAAGATTTGCGAAGCAAGGAAAAAACTCTGACCTGGTTGCTTTTTTGGAAAACCTGTGAAAACAAAGACGAGAAAGGATTAGAATACTATTATACTATTTGTCATTGGTAAAACCCTGTTCTAAGTGTACAGTGCCTTCATACCCCTTAACTTATTCCACATTTTGTTGTGTTACAGCCTAAACTCCAAATGGGTTAAATATACTTTTTTTCTTACCCATCTACACACAATACCCCTTAATGACAATGTGAAAACATGTTTAGACATTTTAGCAAATTTATTGAAAAAGAAATACAGAAATATCTCATTTACATTAGTATTCACACCCCTGAGTCAATACATGTTAGAATCACCATCAGACAGCCATTTTCTTTCCATAGATTTTCAAGACGATTTAAGTCAAAACTGTAACTAGGCCACTCAAGAACATTCAATGTCATCTTGGTAAGCAACTCCAGTGTAGATTTGGCCATGTGTTTTAGATTATTGTCCTGCTGAAAGGTGAATTTGTCTCATAGTGTTGGTTAGCAGGTTTTCCTCTAGGATTTTACCTGTGCTTAGTTCTATTCAATTTCTTTTAATCCTAAAAAAAACTCCCTAGTCCTTGTCGATGACAAGCATACCCATAACATGATTCAGCCGCCACCATGCTTGAAAAAATGAAGACTGGTACTCAGTGATGTGTTGTGTTGAATTTGCCCCAAACATAATGCTTTGCATTCATTAAATAAAGTACATTTTACTTTAGTGCCTTATTGCAAGCAGGATGCATGTTTTGGAATTTATTTTTTTCTTTTCACTCTGTCATTTAAGTTAGTATTGTGGAGTAACTACAATGTTGTTGACCCATCATTTTTCCTATCACACCCATTAAACTCTGTAACTGTTTTAAAGTTACCATTGGCCTCATGGAGAAATCCCTGAGCGGTTTCCTTCCTCTCTGGCAACTGAGTTAGGAAGGACATCTGCATCTTTATAGTGACTATTGTAGGTGTATTGACACAGTGCACCATCCAAAGTGTAATTAATCAAATCAAATCAAATCAAATGTATTTATATAGCCCTTCGTACATCAGCTGATATCTCAAAGTGCTGTACAGAAACCCAGCCTAAAACCCCAAACAGCAAGCAATGCAGGTGTAGAAGCACGGTGGCTAGGAAAAACTCCCTAGAAAGGCCAAAACCTAGGAAGAAACCTAGAGAGGAACCAGGCTATGTGGGGTGGCCAGTCCTCTTCTGGCTGTGCCGGGTGGAGATTATAACAGAACATGGTCAAGATGTTCAAATGTTCATAAATGACCAGCATGGTCGAATAATAACAAGGCAGAACAGTTGAAACTGAAGCAGCAGCACAGTCAGGTGGACTGGGGACAGCAAGGAGTCATCATGTCAGGTATTCCTGGGGCATGGTCCTAGGGCTCAGGTCAGTTTAACTTATTTGCTAGGCATTGGAAAACCTTCCTGGCCTTTGTGGTTGATCTGTGTTTGAAATTCACTGCTCGACTGAGGGACCTTACAGTTAATTGTATGTGCGGGGAACAGAGACGAGGTAGTCATTCAATAATCATGTTAAACACTATTATTGTACACAGAGTGAGTCCATACAACTTATTATGTGACTTGTTCAGAACATTTTTACTCCTGAACTTATTTAGGCTTGCCATAACAAAGGGGTTGAATACTTATTGATTCAATACATTTTAGTTTGTTCATTTTTAAACATTTCTAAAAACCTAATTCCACTTTGACATTCAGAATAATTTTTTCAACACAGGTTAAATTTCACAAACTGTATGGAATTGGACCCATGTGAGGTAAAATGTATTGTAGCTCTATGTAAGGTTCTGTATTTATTTTCATAGTCAATCTTTGTGTTCTGTTTCATTGTGTTCTTGAACGTAGCTCGGGCTTTAATTTTTGTTAATTGATTTCACCTGTGTTAGTTACTCACCTGGTCTCATCAGCTCCTTATTTAGTTCAGTTCATTCTGTTTGTACCTTTGTGAGCTATTGTTCGTTTTGACTCTACTAAGCCTTTTCCTAGCTCGTTTGTGAGAGCTAGGAAAGCATTCAGTCCTAGTTTTGATTCACCTGCCTGTTTGCCTGCCTGTGACCACGATTCCTGCCTTCTGCGATAAACACCTCCCGCTCTGCGAGTGAATATACACCTTTTTCTCAGGCCTGTACCTAGATTAAAAAACATTGAAGAGAGAATCTATTGAAAGTGCTTTTTGGTCCAGGAATATCCTTAATCTGGGTATCTGAAACCAGCCCCATGTTCAACCTTATATTCTCCATTTGCTACCATGTTTGTATTGTTATTGCATGCTACGTCAAGAAAATGACACTAGAAACATACATTTTATTAAAAGATATGTATATAAATCAACAGTTCCGGGGTAACCTTATTCATTATGATCTAAAAGACAAAACTGATCCTAGATCAGCACTCCTACTCTGAGGCGCTTAATGAAAACATGCCCTGGTCTTCCTTGTCATTTGCATGTTTCTGTGTACTGAGTGACATCATCAGTCAGAGACAGCCAGCTTCTAACCCCCCCACCTCTAAACCCACCTTGCCGTCTGTCTCATGACATGCTGCTAACCAGTAGACTGCACTATCATAGGTACATCTTTCATCATCTGCTTACACATCACAGGATCACAACCACCACCATTACTCGAAGGGACCAAAAATGACGGAACACCAGACCCACTTGAATTAATTTCATAATCAAAAATGCGGTGGTGTGGCGATGCCAACATAAGCCCCATGTCCTCAGGCACTTTCTTGGTCCAAGTTGTTCCACTGGTTGGCATATCAAACATGCAGATCCCTACCCAGATGCCTAAGTCTGAGAGATAGGAGGTGGCTGGGTTCTTCATATAAATAGCACAGGCCCCTCTATCTCCACCTCCTCCCTTCTTCCGCGGGTGGTTTTTGGTTTTGTTGCTGTTCCTTCCCTCAGACAATGGGGCCTGCACTTTGAACAATGGCGCTCACGTCAAAGCCAGCTTACTACATTGCGGCATTGTGGGACAGATTCCCGGAAACAGAGAGCGCTTCTGGCAGGCCTCCCATTTCCTGAATGTGGGAGAAGGGGGGGATGAGAGGGGAGATTGGAGAGGAAAAGAGGAGGGGGATGAGTGGGAGTGGGTATCTTTCAAAGAAGGCAGGAGGGGGCAGGATTTGGAGAATCCTGTGTTAGTACCTAGGCTGCAGAGCTCGTACTTGGAAATCTCTTTCGACACAGAAAAAAACAGAGCTCAGTCTAATCATGGACAAAATCCCTAATATATAACATTTACCAAAAACACTGTGATACACCTTTCCACTGCTACCACCTTGGATTTAAGAAAAACACTTCTTAATAATTGAAATGGTAATTATTTAATTCAACCAAATAGCACAGTTGTTAAAGTAAATTAACATCATTCAATTAAAAAAATCGGACATCAACCCAGTCATATTGAACCCCTGCCAAAAAGAGAGACATGGGATTCACTACTGCACTGTCTCGGAACAGGAGGAGTTATTAAACTGGTTATCCTCTGATGTGCCCTGGGGAGATTAGGAGGCAGGCCAGAGGATATACTGTCTGGGTGAGGACAGACATCAGTCTCACTGGGTGGTGGCTAAGCAGCTAGTGCAGCTAGCTTTGGGTAAGAAAGGGATTTAGCTGATATTTAGATACTTAAATGCAGACTCATTCAGAGTGGAGAAAAAGAGACCTAATGGGTACGTTGAAAGCCTGCGGGGAACAATGTGCTTGTTAGCTTACAAGGCAGATCAATGGGAAACACAAAGATTCAAGTGTAGTGAAATCGACTGCTAGCCTTTAACAATTAGCTGTTAGCTTTAACAGAGAGTTAAGTCCTGCCGCAAGTAGGTTTTAATTTATTCAGAGTTCATTTTGATCATGTTATAAAATGAATTCCTTAAATTAAATAATCTTTATCAATACTCCATTTATTGTCTACAAGCCAAGCTCACATCATATAGCAAGAGACCACTCAGAAATGGGCAAGCATTTAGCATTTCTAAATGCTGAAAGGTGGTGGGAAATTGTTTTTACATTGTCTTCGAACAGAGAGAAATGTAACATTAAAAATTACTATGGTAATATGGTTATCTTGAAATAATTGAATGATCCTCTCAATTTATTACATGAAATTCTAAAGAAAATGGGTCAATTATAAATGCTATAGCTTTGGCAGTGCAGCAATGACAGCCTAAAGAAAGTTTTACATGGCAAGCAAAACATTATCACTGATGAGCCACTGCATGTAACATTAAAGTTCTGTGGTTGTCACATCCCATTGCCTCCCTCCTGAATCCACTTATACGTTTCTCCTATGAGCAACGTCACCAAAGACGCGTATTACTAAGACAGAGAACACTTCCCATCCTCTTTGGTGTTACTGACCTGACACAAGTGAACCAGGTAAAGGAAAGAAAACAGCACCAGAGTTCTACAGAGGGATGCACACAAGGAAGTTCATTTTGTGCCAGACCCACATGTAGAGGGTTGAACACCATTCCTGCATCACCTCAAACATGTCTATCTCACCGGTCTGAGACACATGTAAACGCTTTAACGCTTCACTGCAGTGGAGTCTCTAAAACTGTTACAATAACAAATGGAGTGCCAGAATGTGCTCTCACTCAGTGGTGCCTGCTAAGCTAAATTAAGCGTTTTGGGAAGTGTGACTGAGGTAACAAGTTTGCCCAAGGGGCCTGGCAAGTGGACACTGCCATTTTATAAGATTTTTTTTCAAAACAATACTGAGAAGAGGGGGGAAAGTGATAAAGTGCATAGAGAGCAACAGCACTGCAGCAGCAGGACTCGAAAAGGGACGTCTTTGGGAACTGGCCTGATCCCTTTCGGTGTAGACAGGCTACAGGGCCAGAGATGCTTAACCCTTTTCCCTTGTGTTGGATCCAAAGCACACGTTTTTCAGAGAGAAGCTTGTCGTGAATCACCAGTTCTGGCTACTTCTTTCATTTCACTCTCCGTTCCATATGAGGTCACATTTTGAGGAGGAGTGGCATTTAGAAAGAACATCCAGTTTGGGGGTAAACTTCATGCCTCCTCAAGTATCGCAACTGCCCATCGAAACTGATTCAAGTACACGTTGAGGATCTCTATGTTACAATAGAAAATGCTCAACTTGAAACATCACATTTGACCTGTACTCAGCCCAAACCATAAAACTAATTGAAGTGGATTTGAGGTGAACTCTGCCAGCCTTGTAAATACCAGAATGATTACCGCTGCGCTATCATGATATCCGTGCAGCAAACATTCATGGAAGCTTTTGGGATCAGGCAGCTTGCGAGGCTAGAACTCTGCTGCTCTGCTCACAAGACAGGTGAACCTGGGCTTGTGAGATAAGACAACTAGTCTCGAACATATTGCCTCCTACACTGAACACACCAGAGCAGAGCACAGTCTGACCAACAGAATATAGCATTTGAAGAGATAAACAGTGGTGAATTTACAACAAGGGGGGAGAGAGAGAGAAAGTGAGTGAGAGAGAGAGAGAGAGAGAGAGAGAGAGAGAGAGAGTACACAGCCATAATATGACATTTGAAATGTCTCTATTCCTTTGAAACTTGAATGTAATGTTCACTGTTCATTTTTGATCGTGTATCTATTTCACATGCTTTGGCAATGTAAACATATGTTTCCCATGCCAATAAAGCCCGTTGAAAAGAGAGAGGGAGAGAGAGAGAGAGAGAGAGAGAGAGGGAGAGACAAGAAGGACAAGGCAAGGGCCTTCTACACCATCAAAAAGAACATCCTAATTGGGATGTCAAATTGTGTCTGTTTAAAAATACATGAATCAGTTATACAACCCATTGCCCTTTATGTTTGTGAGGTCTGGGGTCCACTCACCAACCAATAATTCACAAAATGGGACAAACACCAAACTGAGACTCATGCACGCAGAATTCTGCAAAGATCCTCTGTGTACAACGTAAAACACCAAATAATGCATGCAGAGCAGAATTAGGACGATACCCACTAATTATCAAAAATCCAGAATTGAGCCATTCAATTGTACAACCACCTAAAATGAAGTTATTCCCAAAACTTCCATAACAAAGCCATCACCTACAAAGAGATGAACCTACAGAAGATTCCCCTAAGCAAGCTGGAACTTGAGGACAGCAACACAGTTAGACCCAACCAAATCACGAGAAAACAAAAAGATCATTATTTCCAATGTGTCAAGTAATTACCAAACAAAATAATAAAATGGAATGCTATTTGGCCCTAAACAGAGAGTAGTGGCAGAATACCTGACCACTTCGACTGACCCAAAATTAAGGAAAGCTTTAACTATGTATAGCATCAGTGAGCATAGCCTGCCGTAGGAAGACCTGGCTCTCAAGAGAAGACAGGCTATGTGCACACTGCCCACAAAATGAGGTGGAAACTGAGCTGCACTTCCTAACCTCCTGCCAAATATATGACCATATTAGAGACACATATTTCTCTCAGATTACACAGACCCACAAAGAATTTGAAAACAAATCCAATTTTTATAAACTCCCATATCTATTAGGTGAAATACCACAGTGAGCCATCACAGCAGCAAGATTCGTGACCTGTTGCCACAAGAAAAGGGCAACAAGTGAAGAACAAACACCATTGTAAATTCAACCCATATTTATGTTTTTATTTTCCCTTTTGTACTTAAATTATTTGCACATCTTTACAACACTGTAATTATTATGACATTTGAAATGTCTCTATTCCTTTGAAACTATAACATTTACTGTTAATTCTTTATTGTTTTCTTCACTTTTTTTATTAATCTATTTAACTTGCTTTGGCAATGTAAACATATGTTTCCTATCACAATAAAGCCCTTTGAATCAAATTGAGTAAACAAGGAAAAAGAGAGAGATCGAGTTCTGGAAAAGTACAGAGTACAAATCATTATTACAAGCGTCTAGAGTGAGAGTAGCCTGGAGTACATGCCAGGCATGTCTGTCTACGTTCAGAGAAAAGCTACCTCCAGGCAAAGACCTGAGAGAGCACAATATCATAATCAGATTAGTATGATCGTCATTTATCAAAGTTAGCCCAGTAAACCCTCCTTTCTCCATAACTGTATGTGTATATTATTCTAATAACTCCAGTACGTAGACAGACACACTTAATCACGATCAATCGCTGACCTGGATTACTGCAAGGTAAGCGTATTAACAAATGAATGTAGTGGGACTGTAGCACTCAGGAGAAGGTGATGCTTTGAGCTACTGGAGAAGCATTGCATAAATCAAATGTATTATATCAAAATGTAAATGCATCGTAGTAGCGCAGGAAGTCTGCCAATGAAAACCCAAAAGCCGATTTATCTCAAGGCTGTCAATATAATAATGAACTACTGTACATTTATCACATTAAGCAATAAGGCCCAAGGAAGTGTGGTATTTGACCAATATACCACGGCTGAGGAAACACACATTAGCCGTGGTATATTGGCAATATACCTCAAAGCCCAGAGGTTCCTTATTGCTATTATAAACTGGTTAACAATGTAATTAGAGCAGTACAAATATTTGTTTTGTCATGGTATATGGTCTAATATACGGCTTTCAGCCAATCAGTGTTCAGGGCTCAAACCACCCAGTTTATAAATATCAATAAGGATAGTCTGTAAAGATGATACAGTGGAGCAAAAAAGTATTTAGTCAGCCACCAATTGTGCAAGTTCTCCCACTTACAAAGATGAGAGAGGCCTGTAATTTTCATCATAGGTACACTTCAACTATGACAGACAAAATGAGGGAAAAAATCCAGAAAATCACATTGTAGGATTTTTAATGAATTTATTTGCAAATTATGGTGGAAAATAAGTATTTGGTCAATAACAAAAGTTTGTTGGCAATGACAGAGGTTAAATGTTTTCTGTAAGTCTTCACACACTTTTGCTGGTATTTTGGCCCATTCCTCCATGCAGATATCCTCTAGAGCAGTGATCTTTTGGGGCTGTTGCTGGGCAACACGGACTTTCAACTCCCTCCAAAGATTTTCTATGGGGTTGAGATCTGGAGACTGGCTAGGCCACTCCAGGACCTTGAAATGCTTCTTACGAAGCCACTGCTTCGTTGCCCAGGCGGTGTGTTTGGGATCATTGTCATGCTGAAAGACCCAGCCACGTTTCATCTTCAATGCCCTTGCTGATGGAAGGAGGTTTTCACTCAAAATCTCACGATACATGGCCCCATTCATTCTTTCCTTTACACGGATCAGTCGTCCTGGTCCCTTTGCAGAAAAACAGCCCCAAAGCATGATGTTTCCAACCCCATGCTTCACAGTAGGTATGGTGTTCTTTGGATGCAACTCAGCATTCTTTGTCCTCCAAACACGACAAGTTGAGTTTTTACCAAAAAGTTCTATTTTGGTTTCATCTGACCATATGACATTCTCCCAATCTTCTTCTGGATCATCCAAATGCTCTCTAGCAAACTTCAGACGGGCCTGGACATGTACTGGCTTAAGCAGGGGGACACGTCTGGCACTGCAGGATTAGAGTCCCTGGCGGCGTAGTGTGTTACTGATGGTAGGCTTTCTTACTTTGGTCCCAGTTTCCTGCAGGTCATTCACTAGGTCCCCCCGTGTGGTTCTGGGATTTTTGCTCACCGTTCTTGTGATCATTTTGACCCCACGGGGTGAGATCTTGCGTGGAGCCTCAGATCGAGGGAGATTATCAGTGGTCTTGTATGTCTTCCATTTCCTAATAATTGCTCACACAGTTGATTTCTTCAAACCAAGCTGCTTACCTATTGCAGATTCAGTCTTCCCAGCCTGGTGCAGGTCTACAATTTTGTTTCTGGTGTCCTTTGACAGCTCTTTGGTCTTGGCCATAGTGGAGTTTGGAGTGTGACTGTTTGAGGTTGTGGACAGGTGTATTTTATACTGATAGCAAGTTCAAACAGGGGCCATTAATACAGGTAACGAGTGGAGGACAGAGGAGTCTCTTAAAGAAGAAGTTAGAGGTCTGTGTGAGCCAGAAATCTTGCTTGTTTGTAGGTGACCAAATACTTATTTTCCACCATAATTTGCAAATAAATTCATTAAAAATCCTACAAATGTGATTTTCTGGATTTTTTTTTCTAATTTTGTCTGTCATAGTTGACAGACAGTGTACCTATGATGAAAATTACAGGCCTCTCTCATCTTTTTAAGTGGGAGAACTTGCACAATTGGTGGCTGACTAAATACTTTTTTGCCCCACTGTATATTGTACGTTGAGACTATTGGGATGTTATTGCCGAAATACTTACTACAACTCCATTTGTGGTACTGCATGCACAGGGGTAAGATTATAATACACTTGAAGAATTCAACAACAACATTGGAACAGAGTACTGTGAAATCATTTATTCAATTGGGGCAATACTCATTCAAAACAAAGCTGTTTATTTGGTGTGGCATGCACAGGAATGCTAACTGTATCTAGGGAAATTCAAGTTATTGGCCTTGAAAGGGTATCTGAAGACCCTCTAGTCCCACTCAACATAGGTCAGAACAGACCACACACTCACACACAGCGGCAACTCCCTTATCCCCGCACCCCCTCTTTCACCATCCCTCATTCTCCAGGGCCTGAAGGGAGGGAGCAGGCACTCCCCTCTCTTTCTGCCCCAATAAGCCTGATCAGAGTGTGCATCCTGACGTGGCTTGGGGATGTACATTTCTTCACGCTACACTGTCTGTTCACGTTTTATTAGCGTAGCCAGGGACGGCTGGGGGTGTGGAGGGGGGAGAGAGAACGATAAATCCCCTAGATGAACAGACAACCAGCCAGCCCCTGAGAGAGACTAGCCAGCACCTCCATATCCACCATGTTTGATCCCTTTAGGCAGGCAGGGAAGGCAAGGCCTGGTCTTGTTTCCACATAGCTAGGCTGTAGGCTAGCCTACAGTGACACTGCGACCAACACAGTAGGTTTGGGGGTGAAATGCTTGAGGATAAGTCGTTTTTGTAGTGCCGGGACATTTAAACTGTGCTTTTATGAATAAATTAATGTAATATTTAACTTATCGTTTAAGGCAGGTCATAAGCTTGCAGGGGAGAAGAAACATTGGAGACATGGCAATGAATAATGCATTGACCCATTAGAACCACTAAAGTCACATGAGAAGTTGAACCTCTGTGGGATACACTGGAGGGGGCACGGACACATCCCTGCTGCACCCCCAATAAATATGTATTGAATAGAGAGATTCATTTACGAGAGGAAAATGTGTTCCACCATTACAATGTAAAGCGCTTTGAGCACTTGGAAAAATATGTATTCTTTATTTATTTCAGAGTGACATAATTCAATCAGTTTGTGAAGCACGACATAAATCCAATCTATCATCATCCTAATAATCCATCCACTTGACAGGTGTTGCAAGAAGCTGATTAAACAGCATGATCATTACACAGGTCAACCTTGTGCTGGGGACAATAAAAGGCCACTTTAAAATGTGCAGTTTCGTCACACAACACAACGCTACAGATGTCTCAAGTTTTGAGTGAGCGTGCAATTGGCATGCTGACTGCAGGAATGTCCACCAGATCTGTTGCCACAGATTTGAATGTTCATGTCGCTACCATAAGCTGCCTCCAAAGTCATTTTATAGAATTTTGGCAGTATGTCCAACCAGCCTCACAACCGCAGACCACGTGTAACCACGCCAGCCCAGGGCATCCACATCCGGCTTCTTCACCTTCGGGATCGTCTGAAGGAGGGGGGGGGGGGGGTATTTCTGTCTGTAATAAAGCACTTTTGTGGGAAAAAAAATAATTGTGATTGGCTGGGCCTGGCTCCCCAGTGGGTGGGCCTGGCTGCCAAGGCCTATGCCCACCCATGGCTGCACCCCTGCCCAGTCATGTGAAATCCATAGATTAGGGACTAACACATTTATTTCAATTGACTGATTTCCTTAAATGAACTTTATCTCAGTAAAATCTTTGAAATTGTTGCATGTTGCGTTTAGGGTGGAAAATAGTTCAAATGAGTTTAAAGAGAATTACCAGGCAGAGGCGTGTCAATGTATGTTGATGCCAGGCAGAAAAAGGCATGTTGTTGCCAGGCAGAGAGATGCATGTTGATGCCAGGCAGAGAGATACATGTTGATGCCAGGCAGAGAGATGCATGTTGATGCCAGGCAGAGAGATGCATGTTGACGCCATACAGAAAAAGGCATGTTGATGCCAGGCAGAGAGATGCATGTTGATGCCAGGCAGAGAGATGCATGTTGACGCCATACAGAAAAAGGCATGTTGATGCCAGGCAGAGAGATGCATGTTGATGCCAGGCAATTCTGAGGCTACTGACAGCAGTGAACTCTTCAAAGTACTGCAGACCGACTGCTCCCCTGGTCAAAGTACTAGTGAGTGAGAGAGTGAGAGAGAGAGAATGGAGGGTTGAGATGGTAGGAGAGACTAGAGA
The DNA here is from genome assembly GCF_045791955.1 of Oncorhynchus clarkii lewisi. NCBI lineage: Eukaryota > Metazoa > Chordata > Actinopteri > Salmoniformes > Salmonidae > Oncorhynchus > Oncorhynchus clarkii. Next base: position 18,719,325 of record NC_092156.1, read on the forward strand.
GGGTAGAGAAGGTGAGACATCCCAAATGGCATCCTGTTCCCTATATAGTGCACTATTATTGACCAAAGCCCAATAAAGGAAAAATGGTGCAATTTGGGACAAGGGAGTGAGTATGCCTAGTAGTGGAAGAGGGGATGTTTGAAAGATGGCGCAGAAGAACATGGCTGACGTTTTACATTCTGCCAACCGATTGTGCTATTTTGTTATTTTTTTGCGTTTTGTGTAACTTTATTTTTAACTTATTGTGTACAAAATGTTGCTACTACCATCTCCTATGACCGAAAATAACTTCTGGACATCAGAACAGTGATTACTCACCGCGGAATGGAAGAAACCTTTTCCTTTAACGAGAAGGATATCCTGCTTTCACTGGAACAGGCCCAGATCCCCGCCTTTTGGGTGAAGAAAACACGCAGGAAAATGGGCTGCAGATCGGGCATCCATCTGAAGATCTGTAGGCGAGCGAGTAAACTCTCCTGCCATCCGTTCTTCTTGCTAATGTGCAATCATTGGATAATAAAATTGATGACCTACGATAAATATTATCCTAACAACGGGACATTAAAAACTGTAACATCTTATGTTTCACTGAGACCGATGATACGGACAATATAGAGCTAGCGGGATTTTCCAAGCACCGGCGGTGTCAGAAGGTGGGTGTAGCTGGTGCATGAAGTCAGGCGCAGGAGAGCAGAATGAGTGAGCAACGTACTTTACTCAAAATAAAGGCACAAGGTAACCATACACTTGACCAACAATAAACGGTAATCAATTACGCACGGGTGAAAACAGCACCTGTCGAAATCCAGCCATAACGTACCGAATGAACATGGAAACAATCACGCACAAAAACATGGGGGAAACAGACGGTTAAATACATGAACAAGTAATTGGGGAATGAAACCAGGTGTGTAGAAAACAAAGACAAAACAAATGGAAAATGAAAGGTGGATCAGCGATGGCTAGAAGACCGGTGGCGTTGACCGCCGAACGCAGCCCGAACAAGGAGAGGGACCGACTTCGGCGGAAGTCGTGACAGGCTGAACAGAGACGCTACCTCTGGTAAGACGAGGGGTAGGGGTGTGTGTCTATTTGTCAATAACAGCTGGTGCACAATGTCTAATATTAAAGAAGTCTAAAGATATTGCTCGCCTGTGGTAGAGTACCTTATGATAAGCTGTAGACCACACTATCTACCAAGAGAGTTCTCATCTATATTATTCGTAGCTGTCTATTTACCACCACAGAACGAAGCTGGCACTAAGACCGCTCTCAACCAACTCTATAAGGCCAAAAGCAAAGAAGAAAATGCTCACCCAGAAGTGGCGCCCTTAGTGGCCAAAACTTAATGCAGAAAACTTACAAAATGTTTACCAGCATGTCACATGTGCAACCAGAGGAAAACATCCTTGACCACCTTTACTCCACACACAGAGATGCATACAATGCTCTCCCTCGCTCTACATTTGGCAAATCTGACCATAATTCTATCCTCCTGATTCCTGAATCCAAGCAAAAACTAAAGCAAGAAGTACCAGTGACTCGCTCAATACGGAAGTAGTCAGATGACGAAGATGCTACACTACAGGACTGTTTTGCTAGCACAGACTGGAATATGTTCCGGGATTCATCCAATGGCATTGAGGAGTACACCACCTCAGTCATCGGCTTCATCAATAAGAGCATTTACGACGTCGTCCCCACAGTGACTGTACGTACATATCCCAACCAGAAGCCATGGATTACAGGCAACATCTGCATCGAGCTAAAGGCTAGAGCTGCTGCTTTCAAGGAGCGGGTGACTGATCTGGGCGCTTATAAGAAATCCCGCTATGCCCTCAGACGAACCATCAAACAAGCAAAGTGTCAATACAGGATTAAGATTGAATCCTACTACACGGCTCTGACGCTTGTCAGATGTGGCAGGGCTTGAAAACTATTACGGACTACAAAGGGAAACCCAGACGCAAGCTGCCCAGTGACACGAGCCTACCAGACAAGCTAAATGTCTTTTAAGCTCGCTTCGAGACAAGAAACACTGAAGCATGCACGAGAGCACCAGCTGTTCTGGATGACTATGTGATCACGCTCTCGGTAGCCGATATGAACAAAACCTTTAAACAGGTCAACATTCACAAAGCAGCTGGCCAGACGGATTACCAGGACGTGTACTCAAAGCATGCACGGACCAACTGGTAAGTATCTTCACTGACATTTTCAACCTCTCCCTGACCGAGTCTGTAATACCAACATGTTTCAAGCAGAACACCATAGTCCCCGTGCCCAAGGAAGTGAAGGTGACCTGCCTAAATGATTACCGCCCCGTGGCACTCACGTCGGTAGCCATGAAGTGCTTCAAAAGGCTGGTCATGGATCACCTCAACAGCATCCTACCGGACACCCTAGACTCACTCCAATTCGCATACCGCCCAAACAGATCCACAGATGATGCAATTTCAATCTCACTCCACACTGCCCTTTCTCACCTGGACAAAAGGAACACCTATGTGAGAATTCTGTTCCTCGACTACAGCTCAGCGTTCAACCCCATAGTGCCCACGAAGCTCATCACTAAGCTAAAGACTCTGGGACTAAACACCTCCCTCTGCAACTGGATCCTGGACTTCCTGACGGGCCGCCCCGAGGTGGTAAGAATAGACAGCAACACGTCTGCCACGCTGATGCTTAACACTGGGCCCCTCAGGGATGTGTACTTAGTCCCCTCCTGTACTCCCTGTTCACCCACAACTGGGTGGCCAAACATGACTCCAACACCATCATTAAGGTTGCTGACAACACAACAGTGGTGGGCCTGATCCCCTACAACGATGAGACGGCCTATAGGGAGGAGGTCAGAGACCTAGCAGTGTGGTGCCAGGACAACAAACGCTCCCTCAATGTGAGCAAGAAAAAGGAGCTGATCGTGGACTACAGGAAAATGTGGGCCGAACAGGCCCCCATTAACATCGACGGGGCTGTAGTGGAGCGGGTCGAGAGTTTCAAGTTCCTTGGTGTCCACATCACCAAAGAACTATCATGGTCCAAACATCCCAAGATAGTCGTGAAGAGGGCACTACAAAACCTTTTCCCCCTCAAGAGGCTGAAAATATTTGGCATGGGTCCCCAGATCCTCAAAAGGTTCTACAGCTGCACCATCGAGAGAATCCTGACCGGTTGCATCACCACCTGGTATGGCAACTGCTCGGCATCTGACCGTAAGGCGCTACAGAGGGTAGTGCGAACGGCCCCGTACATCACTGGGGCCAAGCTTCCTGCCATCCAGGACCTATATAATAGGTGTGTCAGAGGAAATCCCAAAAAATAGTCAGAGACTGAAGTTATAGACTGTTTTCTCTGCTACCGCACAGCAAGCGGTACCGGAGCGCCAAGTCTAGGACCAAGAGGCTCCTCAACAGCTTCTACCCCCAAGCCATAAGACTGCTGGACAATTCATAAAATCCCCACAGGACAATTTACATTGACATCCCCCCCCTCCCTTTTGTACACTGCTGCTACTCGCTGTTTATTATCTATTCATAGTCACTTCACCCCCACCCACATGTACAAATTACCTCAACTAACCTGTACCCCCGCACACTGACTCGGTACCGGTGCCCCTTGTTTATAACCTCGTTATTGTTATTCTTATTTATTCTTACTTTTTATTTTAGGCTACTTGGTAAATATTTTCTTAACTCTTCTTGAACTGCACTGTTGGTTAAGGGCTTGTAAGTAAGCATTTCATGGTAAAGTCTACATTTGTTGTATTCGGCGCATGTGACAAATAAGGTTTGATTTGATTTGTATCAGAGAGACAAAGAAACCCCCCCTCTATCTCTCCATTTGGTAATGGATAGCTATGCGGGGAAAGGAGCTTGTGTATGGCTAGTGAGGCTGAGGGGCTATCTGCTCCTCAGTGTAAGTAACTAGCACTAAATATATAATGTTTTATGTACAGTAACCAGGAATTGTCCAAAACCAATTCCTTGCCAACTGTGGGTTATGATGTAATTTCCTACATCTATGCACACTTGATTCTAGAAATTATATAAATGTTTTTTCCGATGCAAAATTCAAGATTGTGAGTGTCTGATTATGCTTGATTGAAATGGAATTAATCCAACGCATTCCTCATTCTGTCACACAAACCCATGGAGTCAGTATAAACAGCCTGATATGTGGGACTGTAGTATATTGAGTTGCAACCCCTTCTTAATATTGAGTTGCACCCCCTTTGCCCTCAGAACAGCCTCAATATGGACTCTACACAGTGTCAAAAGCGTTCCATAGGGATGCTGGCCCATGTTGACTCCAATGCTTCCCATAGTTGTGTCAAGTTGTTTGGATGTCCTTTGGGTGATGGACCATTCTTCATACACACTGGAAACTGTTGAGCGTAAAAAAACAGCGTTGCAGTTCTTGACAATCAAACTGATGCACCTGGCACCTACTGCCATACCCAGTTCAAAGGAACTTTGAACTGCCCATTCACCGTCTAAATGACACACATATACAATCCACGTCTCAATTGTCTCAAGGCTTAAAAATCCTCCTTTAACCTGTCTCCTCCCCTTCATCTACACTGATTGAAGTGGATTTAACACGTGACATCAATAAGGGATCATAGCTTCACCTGGATTCACCTGGTCAGTCTATGTCATGGAAAGAGCAGGTGTTCTTAATGTTTTGTACAGTCAGTGTGTGTGTGTGTGTGTGTGTCACGTCAAGGTAACAAAGCCCCCGTGACACTGCTTGGATGGGTTAATCTCCCAGGCTTTAGAGGTCTACCAGATGTTGATAGGACTTATGGCCATTACTGTAAACAAACAAAGACACACACACATATTCAGGGAAATACATTTGACCCTAAAATTATAATACCATTCCCCAAATTGTGTGCAATTGTTTGTGTCCCATATGGTACTCTATTCCCTTTGTAGTACTACTTTTAACATAAGACAGGTCAAGGGGATCATTTTGATCCAATATGAATTTAAAATTGAAATATCTCTGCCATTTCTTAAGTAATGCGCCCCTCCGACCTGGACTTTTCCTAAATATGTCTATTTATTGTTAGAATTTCATCACAAACAGAAAGTGTTATAAGCAGCTTTAAGGGAACATGTCATTTCTTTCCCCAGAGCGCCAGAAAGTGACTTTTTCCAATCCTTCAACAGAGTCACATGCAGGTAAGATGTTTTGATTTCTATATAGTGTCACAAAGAGCTGATTCTGAGGTTTCCAAAGCACTTACCATTTCCCCATAGAGATGAGCTCTATTTCAAAATATCCCTTTTTCCAAGAATAACCAGCGTTCCATGTGCTCCACACGTGAGCAGGCAGCCACAGATATCCTACAGTAACATAAACTAATGAAAATGCTATTGTGTTCTTTAAATGTTACCCAAGACCTTCATAAACTCAACCAAAGTATTATTTTTCCGATAGCATATATGAAATGGATTTATTAGACTGTTAGAATGTTGAGGAAAAACGACTCCTCTTTGGCCTGAAGGGGGGTCCAAAGAAGCAAGGCTTATCTAGTGTTAACCACGGCCCAATCTGGTCAAAAGTAGTGCACCTATTGGGAATAGAGTGCCATTTGGGACAACGTCCGTTTCCATCTGTATCATGTAGGGCCTGGAGAAAGTGGAGAGAGAAACCTACTTTACCCCTCCCCCTCGCCTCTCCTCTCCTCCACCCACCACAGGCCCTGAGGCACAGCCAGAGTCTCTCACTCAATCTCCCTCTCCACTGGCCAGGCACTTTTAATGGCCTCCCAGCAACCACAGAATAAACATACGAAACACTGGCACACATATCCTTGTTGTACAATCAATGGTGTAGCCGTTTATGCACCTTTTTACCTTTTGTGCAAACGTTTACCAACCTAACGCAAAAACAATTATGGAAAATATAGGTAGCAGTTCAGAACAGTTTTTGCCTATATTATGACAACATTTTGTGACGTTTTTCTTAGTTTCGGACTTTGGCAAGGAGTTTTTTCGGCTGTTCGGGCACACTACATTTTTTCTCGAGGCAAGCCAAAGCCGGTCAGTGAAGCCTATTCCTCCTTGTTGGCGACTGGTCAACAGTAGGGATTCTTCAATGAAGTCCCTGTTGTCATTTAACGAGACGACTCATCCTCATGCACATTTATTCTCGTGAGAAATACTGCACCAAACATCCTAGTCGGATGCAAAATTGCGCGACTAAGACCTCCTCGGTAAAAACATAAAAATGTATGACAGATTGCTTCAGTTATCTTAGATACATTTGGACTATTTTGAGGATGTGTATACTGGCTACAGTGTCTCAAAGTGGACAAACAGTACTATTGTAGCTTTTTTCTTGTTTTTCAAGCGAAGGTCTTTTAGGGGAGTATGCGAGCACACTGACTGACGCCTTTAGTTTTTTCACAGCGAACAGTGATTTGGGTTTCCCCACCTATTTGTTTTTACCACTACATCACAAGGTTTTTTCTGGATCAAATGGGGCTTAGGTGGTGGGCGTGGCAGGGGGTGTGGTATGGGGGCGTGGCAGGGGCGTGGCATGGGGCGTGGCATGGGGCATTACAATAAGCACGGACGCCCGTGTCGGAGCAGCAATCATTTTGTTACAATTTAAGAGGCCCCCATTTTAGTGGTGAAATGTTTGCTTTTTTAAGCCACTTTCCTGCACTTCTATGCATTTTGCCACGGCTAATGCTGTGTTCTTTTGCTCAAACATAATAACAAAATGGCATTGAGACCGACAACACTTGAGAGTGTGGGTCAGGTCAGGGCTACACTAGCTGCACAGCAGTGCTCTGGTCATGGGGAGGTGAGGGGTGGGGCTGGATGGAGACATGCTGCAGTCAGGGGAGCAGGGAGGGAGGCTTGGGCAAACAGATGATTCACCAGCAGCTGAGCTGACACAACACCGCCTCTGTCTGCCAACTACACTCTCTGTGTGTGTGTGTGTATGTATGTGTGTGTGTGTGTGTGTGTGTGTGTGTGTGTGTGTGTGTGTGTGTGTGTGTGTGTGTGTGTGAGTAGTGTGTGTTGTCTGCCAGTGTGTGTATGTATGTATATATGTGTGTGTTGTCTGCCAGCAACTCTTTGTGTGTGTGTCTTTAACACCAGAATGGTGGTGAGCTAAGCTTGTACATGCCCCTATAGTGTGGACAGTCCCTGCGTTGTCTGCCATAGACCAGGCTGCTGTTCAACCTGCCACAGGTCTGGATTCCATTGGTCGACCATGGTGGCACCACATACTGTATATGAGCCTGTCCACCCAAACAGAATACAGTGTACTCCCCGTCTGTGTAGAGTACACATACAGCACAGAGACAAGACACAAAGAGACACACAAGCACACACGTACACACAGGCACACCTCTACACTCGCACAAGGTGGAGGGAATGACACACAAGCCTCAGATTCCAGTGATTAAATTGAGGTTTGTAATACAATAACCTTGGATTAACCTCCAAGCTTAGGGCAGCTCAGTGAGAATAACTTAGCTCTTTAATAGTTCATTAGCCCGGAGTGTGAATTAAGCACAGCATAAGAGGGTTGAGTGTGTTTTTCTAACTTTTTTTCATTACCATTAGCAACATAGCTAGTTGTAGTGAAGAAGGTTGTAGAGGAGCACTAAGGATTTATCATGGTCCACACACACCAACACAGTCAAGGGCACCATAACGTTTCTTCCCCCTCAGAAGGATGAAAAGATTCAGCATGGGCCATCAGATTCTCAAACAGTTCTACAGCTGCACCATTAAGAGCATCTTGACTGGCTGCAATCACCGCTTGGTATGGCAACTGCTTTGCATCTGACCGCAAGGTGGTACAGAGGTTAGTGCATAAGGCCCAGTACATCACTAGGGCCGAGCTCCCTGCCATCTAGGACCTCTATAGCAGGCGGTGGAAGGCCCTAAAAATGATCAAAGACTCCAGCCACCCAAGTCATAGACTGTTCTTTCTGTTACCGCACGGCAAGTGGTACAAATGCACCAAGTCTGGAACCAAGAGGACCCTAACAGCTTCTAACCCCAAGCCATAAGACTGCTAAATAGTTTGTCCGGGTAGCTATTGGTTAACTACTTAATTATCTGCATTGCCTCGTTTTGCACTAACTATTTTGACTCATCACATATAATGCTGTTACTGTTTATTATCTGTCCTGTTGCCTAGTCACTTTATCCCTACCTATATGTACATATCATCTCAATTACCTTGTACCCCTGCACATCGACTCAGTACTGGTATCCCGTGTATATAGTCAAGTTATCGTTACTCACTGTGTATTTATTCCTTGTGTTATTTTTTTTCTATTATTTCTCTTTTGTTCTCTGCGTTGTTGGGAAGGGCCTGTAAAGTAAGCATTTCACTGTTAGTCTACACCTGTTGTTTCGCGAAGCATGTGTCAAATTTGATTTGATAGTCTACTATAAAGAGTAATTTGTAACCTCTAGTTGTCTGTATTGAAAAAACGATCCACTCTTTGTTCTGAAACACGATATGTCATTGGGGAGCAGTTGATAACTAGATCGCAAAAAATGAATAGCATAATACACAAAGTTTTTCTCTTTTATGTTAGATTGATAAATTAGTTCAGTGGCTAGCTATCTAAACTTGCTATCATGGTCGAATTACTAGCTGGGGAGCCCCCATTGATTTTGTTAGTCAGACTCACTCAGATATCATAAAACTACAAACATTTCTCTCCACCCTATGGAAAAATGTGGAAAATTGCAGGAAATTTGTTGTAAAACATAAAATTTCCCTCTCCACTCCATGGCAAAATCTGTAGAATTGTACGAAATTAACATAAACATTTTATTTTATTGTCTCCGCTGTCAAGAAGGGGGCCACTAAAATGTTTTGCTCGCAATGTGTTATGGATGTGAGTAGTTCCTGCAGACCCGCGAGCAACTGCGGCCCCTCATGATGAGTTTAGATTTTTTGCGACCCCCACCCCCATCAAAGTTAGCCATCCCTGATATAGATCAAATTGCACTTATAATGGAACATTGAGTTAAATGTGCCAAAATAAATTTGAGCAGGCATACAACCACATCAGGTGGTGGAGAGAATGGCAAGAACAATCAAATCAATACAAATCAGCGCTCATATCCAAGTTAATGCCGTTAGAGAGAGATCAATAGCGCCGGCCCCTCGTGTCATAACTAGAATGAGAGGTGGCAAGCCATGTCCTCGCTCCCTGGCTGTGGTAGCCTAATGACAATAGAGGAGTCAGTGTCACAGATTTGGCAGCTGAGGAGACAATTCTCCACGTCGCTACACAAATCAATACCCCTGACATGCTCCAATTACATCGGTTTAATTATTTCAGTCTCCGCCGACCCAAAATGGCAGTTTGAACCAAATTGACTAGTCTTCCGTGAAGAGTACACAAGAAAACAAACTTTGATAGGTTCAACTAAACCCAGAGGGGTTCAGTAAAACTCTGGTATGTGTTTGCAATAGTAGGCCTGTGCATATTCCAAAAAGCTGAGGAACAATACAAAGCTTCAATTTGATAGCGCCTATGGCCCATAACAAAGCCATTTCACGGTCAGTGTGTGTGTCATGTCTTGCCTGCTATACTACTGGAGGGTGCAGTGAAGTACAAAACTCTTGAAACAGTCACTCCGCTCAGTGGTACTTCGAGCTCAGTTAATTGCAGATTTATTATAAACAGCACTGGGAAATGCTCCTGAGAGCTCTTAGCAAACACAAAACACCGGGTCGTTATTGTCTACAGAACCTCTGTGGTGGCTGAGCAGCGAAGGACAGGGCATGTTTTTGGAAGTGTCTTCAATAGAAGACTGCCTGCCATTGAGAAAATACATACCAAGGATACAGCGAGAACAGGGTTAAAGAGTTAAAGGGATACTGTGAGATTCTGGGACTTTTCCTACTTACCCAGAGTCAGATGAAGTCATGGATACCATTTTTATGTCTCCTTTTGCAGTATGAAGGAAGTTAAGGCGTCCGCATGCTTTTACAGCCGAAACATGTGATTGACCTGACTGAAACATGGCTTAAGCCTGATGAATTTACTGTGCTAAATGAAGCCTCGCCTCCTAGTTAAACTAGTGACCGTATCCCCCGCGCATCCCGCAAAGGCGGAGGTGTTGCTAACATTTACGATAGCAAATTTAAATTTACAAAAAAAACTACGTTTTCATCTTTTGAGCTTCTAGTCATGAAATCTATGCAGCCTACTCAATCACTTTTTATAGCTCCTGTTTACAGGCCTCCTGGGCCATATACAGCGTTCCTCACTGAGTTCCTACCTTGTAGTCATGGCAGATAATATTCAAATTTTTGTGACTTTAATATTCACATGGAAAAAGCCAAAAGGCTTTCGGAGCCATCATTGACTCAGTGGGGTTTGTCCAACATGTCTCCGGACCAACTCACTGCCACAGTCATACTCTGGACCTAGTTTTGTCCCATGGAATAAATGTTGTGGATCTTAATGTTTTTCCTCATAATCCTGGACTATCGGACCACCATTTAATTACCTTTGCAATCGCAACAAATAATCTGCTCAGACCCCAACCAAGGAACATCAAAAGTCGTGCTAAGATTCCTTGATGCCCTTCCAGACTCCCTCTGCCTACCCAAGGACGTCAGAGGACAAAAATCAGTTAACCATCTAACTGAGGAACTCAATTTAACCTTGCGCAATACCCTAGATGCAGTTGCACCCCTAAAAACATTTGTCATAAGAAACTAGCTCCCTGGTATACAGAAAATACCCGAGCTCTGAAGCAAACTTCCAGAAAATTGGAACGGAAATGGCGCCACACCAAACTGGAAGTCTTCCGACTAGCTTGGAAAGACAGTACCGTGCAGTATCGAAGAGCCCTCACTGCTGCTCGATCATCCTATTTTTCCAACCTAACTGAGGAGAATAAGAACAATCCCAAATTAATTTTTGATACTGTCGCAAAGCTAACTAAAAAGCAGCATTCCCCAAGAGAGGATGGCTTTCACTTCAGCAGTAAAAAATTCATGAACTTCTTTGAGGAAAAGATCATGATCATTAGAAAGAAAATGACGGACTCCTCTTTAAATCTGCATATTCCTCCAAAGCTCAGTTGTCCTGAGTCTGCACAACTCTGCCAGGACCTAGGATCAAGAGAGACGCTCAAGTGTTTTAGTACTATATCTCTTGACACAATGATGAAAATAATCATGGCCTCTAAACCTTCAAGCTGCATACTGGACCCTATTCCAAATACACTACTGAAAGAGATGCTTCCTGTGCTTGGCCCTCCTATGTTGAACATAATAAACGGCTCTCTATCCACCGGATGTGTACCAAACTCACTAAAAGTGGCAGTAATAAAGCATATCTTGAAAAAGCCAAACCTTGACCCAGAAAATATAAAAAACTATCGGCCTATATCGAATCTCCCATTCCTCTCAAACATTTTAGAAAAAGCTGTTGCGCAGCAACTCACTGCCTTCCTGAAGACGAACTATGTATACAAAATGCTTCAGTCTGGTTTTAGACCCCATCATAGCACTGAGACTGCACTTGTGAAGGTGGTAAATGACCTTTTAACTTCTTTGGGGTACCCCCCTTCTTCTCAATTTCCGCCTAAAGACATACCCTAATCTAACTGCCTGTAGCTCAGGCCCAGAGGCAAGGATATGCATATTCTTGGTATCATTTGAAAGGAAACACTCTGAATTTCGTGGAAATTTGAATTGAATGTAGGAGAATAAAACACAATAGATCTGGTAGAATAAAATACAAGGAAATAAACATACGTTTTCTGTTTTTTATTGTTGCTGCATCATCTTTCAAATGGCCAAGAACAGCCAAACATACAGATATGATGCTGTGGATGATTTGAATGAAGAACATAAGATGACAACAATAGCTGAGCAAAGTGTTAGACAGATAGCTTCAGAAATGAGCGAGCTACATGACATTGAGCATGAAGTCACCCAGGTGTCCCACACAAATGTACCCAAATGTACCCAAGTGGCCGAATTGGTACAGTGATACATTTTGAAGTAAAGAATTATATACAAAATACATAAATGCTAATCTAACACAACCCCCAAAAAATGTATATATATATATATATATATATATATATATATATATATATATATATATATATATATATATATATATATATATATATATATATATATATGAAAGAAAAAAATAAATAATAATAAACAAACAAATAACAAGGGTAACTATTTACACATTTTCTATTTACAATATTGTGAAGACCCTCAGTCCTCTACACAATATTGTGCTGCTGGTGCCATGGCCCATAACAGTCTCTTTCTGCTGTAAAGCAGAGGCTTACTGAACAGGTGGTGCAGGTGATGAGGCATTTCCTGTGAAAAAGGGCACAACGACATCTCCCTACTGTGCCCTTTTTGCCCTGTGGCACATTCATGCCTGCAGAGATGAATCTGGGCAGGTGAACACCACTGGTTGGAGCAGAAGGTGCTGCAGTGGACTTGCTGTAGCTAGCAAGCTCCTGGATGAGCATCTCCCTGAAGGCTAGCTGTGAGATGGGAGGCTGTCCACAGCTCTTGGCCATTTCCTTCTGGAGGATGAAGGAATTCACCACAGCAATGTCAATGAAATGATAGAAAAATGTTTTGTACCATTTCATGGTCTTGTGAAGAACATCGTAGTATCATATCAGCACATCTGACAGATCCACAACCCCCATGCACTTGTTGTAATCCTTCACAGCAGCTGGAATGGGGACATTTTTTGTGGTCTATGCCCCGGCACCGTCCTTCACACGCCTGACGACGTGATCTCCACTGAAGGACTTGTGGATACTGGAGCACATGACCACCTCTCTGGTATCCATCCACTTCACAAACAGTAGGCCATCTTCACGGATCTATCGCATGGTACGCCACTCAGCTCGCTTAGGCATGTCGTTCACCTTGGTCTTTGGAAATCCCACCCTGTTGGTACGAATGGTGCCACAAGCCGAAACCTCCCGCTTCCTCAGCTCTGTAAACAGGGTAGGGCTTGTGTAGAAGTTGTCCACAAACAGTTTGTAGCCCTTCCCCAGCAGTTGAAAATCCAATAACTCCATAACGGAATCATAACTCAGTCCATTACCGGTAGCAAAACTGTTTTTCCCCTCATAAACAAAACAATTGCAAGTGTAGGCACACACAGAATCAGCCAAAACAAACAGCTTGTAACCCCATTTGGTTGGTTTGTTACGCATGTATTGTTTGAAGCTGGCCCGGTAGGTGTGGAGCCGGAGACAGCGGGGGTCGGCTGGATGAACCAGCTTCAGAGGGAGATGGACACCTAGACATTGGCGGCTCATAATCAGAATCACTGCCACTGTGAAAGATTTTAAAATCAGTAACAATACTTTCACGTATGAGCCCTGTATCAACACGTAAAATAAACAGATATGTAGAGTACAGGGAACATAATCACTATGGTGACGTGCTGTTCCATTCCATGTTTATGTAAAATCAATTTTAAAAATATATCACACACACACAATCCAGCATGGCATCCTCGCCGTGCAGAAACATTTCTTCCGCCTCGGAGTCGAAACTAGCAAAACTAGCTTCACTGAAAAATTAATCTTCCTGAAGAAACTCGGTCTCGCAGTCTCGATCAATTTCCTCTATAATTTGGGTTAAATCTGTATACCTAGACTTTGTTTTAGCTTTTCCTGATTTATTCGCCATAATTTAAATATATAAACTTGTTGAAAATGCTATTGAATATGTACTGCTATGCGTAACACTCGTGGCTCCGTCTAGTAGGATTTGCAATGGCGAATGAACCTCTTTTACGCCAGAGTTTACGACAAAGGATGGTCTTCGAAAGTATAACCATTACATATTGTCGTTTACCTCAGCTCATTGGCTATCTTCCAAGCTAGATTTCAAGATGATCAGTGGTCATTGGACAAAAATACAGTCAATCAATGATAGACCGGTCCTACCATTGGTGCGCAATGAGGTCATTGATTGGTGTCTTCAAATCGGTGTGTTTCGGTCAATACGTCCCAGGAAAAGAACCATCATGTATGGTTGTGTTAGTAACAACCAGAGGATTGCAATGAAACCAACCATTACTGGATGGTCCAAAGTTGAATGAGAAAGGAAATCACGACGCAACCGGTTTACATGTTTTGTGCTAGTAATACTTGTGTGTGTGGGGCGCCGTCCTCAGAAAATCGCATGTTTGCTTTTGCAGTAAACCTTTTTGAAATCTGACACAGCGGCTGGATTAATAAGACGTTCATCTTTTAAATTATGTAAGATACATGTATTTACAAGAATGTTTAATTCAATGAATGGTGTATTTAAAATGTTAACTCTCTGTAGTTTCACCGGATGTTGGCCTGGTGGGACGTTAGCGTCTCACCTACCCTAGAGAGGTTAATGGCGTCAGACCGAGGCTCTGCATCTGTCCTCGTGCTCCTAGACCTTAGTGCTGCTTTTGATACCATCAATCACCACATTCTTTTGGAGAGATTGGAAACCCTAATTGGTCTACACGGACAAGATCTGGCCTGGTTTAGATCTTATCTGTCGGAAATATATCAGTTTGTCTCTGTGAATGGTTTGTCCTCTGACAAATCAACTGTAAATTTCAGTGTTCCTCAAGGTTCTGTTGTAGGACCACTATTGTTTTCACTATATATTTTACCTCTTGGGTATGTAATTCGAAAACATAATGTTAACTTTCACTGCTATGCGGATGACACACAGCTGTACATTTCAATGAAACATGGTGAAGCCCCAAAATTGCCCTTGCTGGAAGCCTATGTTTCAGACATAAGGAAGTGGACTTTTCTACTTTTAAACTCGGACAAAACAGAGATGCTTGTTCTAGGTCCCAAGAAACAAAGAGATCTTCTGCTGAATCTGACATTTAATCTTGATGGTTGTACAGTCGTCTCAAATCAACATATCAAGACTGTTTCAAGGACAGCTTTTTTCCATTTACGTAACATTGCAAAAATCTGAAATTTTCTGTCCAAAAATTATGCAGAAAAATGTATCCATGCTTTTGTTACTTCTAGGTTAGACTACTGCAATGCTCTACTTTCCGGCTACCTGGATAAAGCACTAAATAAACTTCAGTTAGTGCTAAATACGGCTGCTAGAATCCGGACTAGAACCAAAAAACTTGATCATATTACTCCAGTGCTAGCCTCCCTACACTGGCTTCCTGTTAAGGCACGCGCTGATTTAAAGATTTTACTGCTAACTTACAAAGCATTAATGGGCTTGCGCCTACCTATCTTTCCGATTTGGTCCTGCCGTACATACCTACACGTACATTACGGTCACAAGACGCAGGCCTCCTAATTGTCCCTCGTATTTCTAAGCAAACAGCTGGAGGCAGGGCTTTCTCCTAGAGAGCTCCATTTTTATGGAATGGACTGCCTACCCATGTGAGAGACGCAGACTCTGTCTCAATCTTTAAGTCTTTACTGAAGACTCATCTCTTTAGTAGGTCCTATGATTGAGTGTAGTCTGGCCCAGGAGTGTGAAGGTGAATGGAAAGGCACAGGAGCAACGAACTGCCCTTGCTGTCTCTGCCTGGCCGGTTCCCCTCTCTCCACTGGGATTATCTGCCTCTAACCCTATTACAGGGGCTGAGTCACTGGCTTACTGGTGCTCTTCCATGCCGTCACTAGGAGGGGTGCGTCACTTGAGTGGGTTGAGTCACTGACGTGGTATTCCTGTCTGGGTTGGCGCCCCCCACCTTGGTTTGTGCCGTGGCGGAGAACTTTGTGGGCTATACTCGGCCTTGTCTCAGATTGGTAAATTGGTGGTTGAAGATATCCCTTTAGTGGTGTGGGGGTTGTGCTTTGGCAAAGTGGGTGGGGTTATATTCTGCCTGTTTGGCCCTGTCTGGGGGTATCATCGGATGGGGCCACAGTGTCTCCTGACCCCTCCTGTCTCAGCCTCCAGTATTTATGCTGCAGTAGTTTATGTGTCGGGGGGCTAGGATCAGTCTGTTATATCTGGAGTATTTCTCCTGTCTTATACGGTGTCCTGTGTGAATTTAAGTATGCTCTCTCTAATTCTTTCCTTCTCTCTTTTTCTCTTTCGGAGGACCTGAGCCCTAGGACCATGCCTAGGACACCCCGGCAGTCCTACAATCTAAGCTAGATGCCCTCAATCTCACACAAATCATCAAGGAACTCACCAGGTACAACCCTAAATCCGTAAACAAGGGCACCCTAATAGATGTCATCCTGACCAACTGGCCCTGCAAATACACCTCCGCTGTCTTCAACCAGGATCTCAGCAATCACTGCCTCATTGCCTGTATCCGCTACGGAGCCGCAGTCAAACGACCACCCCTCATCACTGTCAAACGCTCCCTAAAACACTTCTGTGAGCAGGCCTTTCTAATCGACCTGGCCCGGGTATCCTGGAAGGACATTGACCTCATCCCATCAGTTGAGGATGCCTGGTCATTCTTTAAAAGTAACTTCCTCACCATTTTAGATAAGCATGCTCCGTTCAAAAAATGCAGAACTAAGAACAGATATAGCCCTTGGTTCACTCCAGACCTGACTGCCCTCGACCAGCACAAAAACATCCTGTGGCGGACTGCAATAGCATTGAATAGTCCCCGCGATATGCAACTGTTCAGGGAAGTCAGGAACCAATACACGCAGTCAGTCAGGAAAGCTAAGGCCAGCTTCTTCAGGCAGAAATTTGCATCCTGTAGCTCCAACTCCAAAAGGTTCTGGGACACTGTGAAGTCCATGGAGAACAAGAGCACCTCCTCCCAGCTGCCCACTGCACTGAGGCTAGGTAACACGGTCACCACCGATAAATCCATGATTATCGAAAACTTCAACAAGCATTTCTCAACGGCTGACCATGCCTTCCGCCTGGCTACTCCAACCTCGGCCAACAGCTCCGCCCCCCCCCCCCCCGCAGCTACTCGCCCAAGCCTCTCCAGGTTCTCCTTTACCCAAATCCAGATAGCAGATGTTCTGAAAGAGCTGCAAAACCTGGACCCTTACAAATCAGCTGGGCTTGACAATCTGGACCCTCTATTTCGGAAACTATCCGCCGCCATTGTCGCAACCTCTATTACCAGCCTGTTCAACCTCACTTTCATATCGTCTGAGATCCCCAAGGATTGGAAAGCTGCCGCAGTCATCCCCCTCTTCAAAGGGGGAGACACCCTGGACCCAAACTGTTACAGACCTATATCCATCCTGCCCTGCCTATCTAAGGTCTTCGAAAGCCAAGTCAACAAACAGGTCACTGACCATCTCGAATCCCACCGTACCTTCTCCACTGTGCAATCTGGTTTCCGAGCCGGTCACGGGTGCACCTCAGCCACGCTCAAGGTACTAAACGATATCATAACCGCCATCGATAAAAGACAGTACTGTGCAGCCGTCTTCATCGACCTTGCCAAGGCTTTCGACTCTGTCAATCACCATATTCTTATCGGCAAACTCAGTAGCCTCGGTTTTTCTGATGACTGCCTTGCCTGGTTCACCAACTACTTTGCAGACAGAGTTCAGTGTGTCAAATCGGAGGGAATGCTGTCCGGTCCTCTGGCAGTCTCTATGGGGGTGCCACAGGGTTCAATTCTCGGGCCGACTCTTTTCTCTGTATATATCAATGATGTTGCTCTTGCTGCGGGAGATTCCCTGATCCACCTCTACGCAGACGACACCATTCTATATACTTCCGGCCCGTCCTTGGACACTGTGCTATCTAACCTCCAAACGAGCTTCAATGCCTTACAACACTTCTTCCGTGGCCTCCAACTGCTCTTAAACGCTAGTAAAACCAAATGCATGCTTTTCAACCACTCGCTGCCTGCACCCGCACGCCTGACTAGCATAACCACCCTGGATGGTTCCGACCTTGAATATGTGGACATCTATAAGTACCTAGGTGTCTGGCTAGACTGTAAACTCTCCTTCCAGACTCATATCAAACATCTCCAATCGAAAATCAAATCTAGAGTCGGCTTTCTATTCCGCAACAAAGCCTCCTTCACTCACGCCGCCAAACTTACCCTAGTAAAACTGACTATCCTACCGATCCTCGACTTCGGCGATGTCATCTACAAAATTGCTTCCAACACTCTACTCAGCAAACTGGATGCAGTTTATCACAGTGCTATCCGTTTTGTCACTAAAGCACCTTATACCACCCACCACTGCGACCTGTATGCTCTAGTCGGCTGGTCCTCGCTACATATTCGTCGCCAGACCCACTGGCTCCAGGTCATCTACAAGTCCATGCTAGGTAAAGCTCCGCCTTATCTCAGTTCACTGGTCACGATGGCAACACCCGCTCCAGCAGGTGTATCTCACTGATCATCCCTAAAGCCAACACCTCATTTGGCCGCCTTTCGTTCCAGTTCTCTGCTGCCTGTGACTGGAACGAATTGCAAAAATCGCTGAAGTTGGAGACTTTTATCTCCCTCACCAACTTCAAACATCTGCTATCTGAGCAGCTTACCGATCGCTGCAGCTGTACATAGTCTATCGGTAAATAGCCCACCAATTTTTACCTACCTCATCCCCATACTGATTTTATTTTCTGCTCTTTTGCACACCAATATCTCTACCTGTACATGACCATTTGATCATTTATCACTCCAGTGTTAATCTGCAAAATTGTAATTATTCGCCTACCTCCTCATGCCTTTTGCACACAATGTATATAGACTCTCCTTTTTTCTACTGTATTATTGACTTGTTAATTGTTTACTCCATGTGTAACTCTGTGTTGTCTGTTCACACTGCTATGCTTTATCTTGGTCAGGTCGCAGTTGCAAATGAGAACTTGTTCTCAACTAGCCTACCTGGTTAAATAAAGGTGAAATAAATAAATAAATAAAATAAATAAAAAATGATAACTCCTTGTTGTCCCCAGTCCACCTGGCCGTGCTGCTGCTCCAGTTTCAACTGTTCTGCCTGCGGCTATGGAAACCTGACTTGTTCACTGTGATTAATATTATTTGACCATGCTGGTCATTTATGAACATTTGAACATCTTGAGTTTGAGTTTATTTTTACAGGGACAGTGCACATTAATCAACATTTCAGTAAAAGTGCTAGTTTTAGCCAGCCGGCTAATTTTCAACCGCAGTCCCTGGGCAGGTTATTAAAAACAATTACAAAATAGACAATAGCAACATAGGAAAAGCAAGACATAGCATACAGACAGAGCAACACAGGACAAGCAAGACGTAGCATACAGATATAGCAACATAGAACAAAAAGCAGCCGTACATCTTGGCCATGTTATGTTATAATCTCCACCCGGCACAGCCAGAAGAGTTCTGGCTACCCCTCATAGGCTGGTTCCTCTCTAGGTTTCTTCCTAGGTTTTGGCATTTCTAGGGAGTTTTTCCTAGCCACCGTGCTTCTACACCTGCATTGCTTGCTGTTTGGGGTTTTAGGCTGGGTTTCTGTACAGCACTTTGATATATCAGCTGATGTAAGATGAGCTATATAAATACATTTGATTCGATTTGAAACAGTTCTGAAGATTTTGTGACGTTTTTGATTGTTTTTCACGTCGGTGAGGGTTTTTTCGGCTGTTAGAGCAAACAACATTTTTTATAGAGGCAAGCCGAAGTCTATGCCCCTTCGTCAGTGATTGGTCAACAGTAGGGATTCTTCATTAAAGTATTTTTTGTCATTCAATGAGAGATGACTCGTTTTCATGTACATTTTTCATTGAGAAATACTGCACCAAACATCACGTAATCAGAGTAATTTTAGATTAATTCTGACTATTTTAAGGACATGACAGGCTATGGCATCTCAAAATGGCCTATTGCCACTTTTTTCTAGTTTTTCAAGCAAAGGTCTTTTAAGGGACTATGTGAGCACACTCTTTCGGTTTGGCTAGCCGAGGTCAGCTAGGCGCCAGTCGAACTGAAGCATGCAGACGCCTTTAGAGGCAGTTTCGCGAGCCAATGCTATCCTGGTCTAGCACAATGACTGGAAGTCTATGGATACGCTAGCATATGCTTCTGTACCTGTAGATTTCGAGTCATTGCACTGACTCTGGGTAAATAGAAAAAAAGGTTTAATTGCCAGAATAACGCAGTATCGCTTTAATGGGTTCTCCTACTTTATAATATCAAAACAATTTAATTGGTCACTGACGTAGCCAAGATTTCATGACTGACAATAGGGCATCAACGGGCCTTAGACACTTCTGCCTCAGTCTGAAATAAAGTTAGACAGTGCCGCGTTATTGGTTGTATTCACATGATACAGGACTAATGCCCACAAATTCAACTTGTGGGCAAATTCAAACTAAACTTTGTTGACATCTATTGCTAGCTGCATTTCATCCTATTGTAGTCTCTCGAGCGTCCCACAAAAACCCTTGTAACTATTGTAGCCTAAGTACATGAACCTTGCTAAGGTTATATAAGGTTGAGTATCCTACCAAATAAGCAGTGGTGTAAAATACTTAAGTAAAAATACTTTAAAGTGCTACTTAAGTAGTTTTTTGGGGGTAAGTTTTACTTCACTACATTCCTAAAGAAAATAATGTAATTTTTACTCCATACATTTCCCTGACACCCAAAAGTAGTCATTACATTTTGAATGCTTAGCAGGACATCCAATTCATGCACTTATCAAGAAAACATCCCTGGTCATCCCTACTGCCCCTGATCTGGCTGTTGTGTTGGAGTGTGCCCCGGGCTATCCGTAAAAAAATATATATATATAAGAAAATGGTGCCCTCTGGTTTGCTTAAAATTAGGAATATTAAACAATTTATACTTTAACTTTTGATACTTAAGTATATTTTAGCAATTACATTTACTTTTGATTCTTAAGTACATATAAAGCCAAATACTTTTAGAATTTTACTCAAGTAGTATTTTACTGGGTGACTTTCACTTTTACTTGAGTCATTTTCTATTAAGATATCTTTACTTTTACTCACGTATGACAATCTCTATTGCACTCCACACTGCCCTTTCACACCTGCACAAAAGGAACACCTATATGAGAATGCTATTCATTGGCTACAGCTCAGCGTTCAACACCGTACTGCCCTCAAAGCTCATCACTAAGCTAAGGACCCTGGGACTAAAACACCTCACTCCGCAACTGGATCCTGAACTTCCTGACGGGCCGCCCCCAGGTGGTGAGGGTAGGTAACAACACATCCGCCACGCTGATCCTCAACACAGGTGCTCAGTCCCCTCCTGTACTCCCTGTTCACACATGACTGCACGGCTAGGCACGACTTCAACACCATCATTAAGTTTGCAGATGACACAACAGTGGTAGGCCTGATCAACGACAACGATGAGACAGCCTATAGGGAGGAGGTCAGAGACCTGACTGTGTGGTGCAAGGACAACAGCCTCTCCCTCAATGTGAACAAGACAAAGGAGATGATTGTGGACTTCAGGAAAGGAAGGACCGAGCACGCTCCAATTCTCATTGAGGGGGCTGTAGTGGAACAGGTTGAGAGCTTCAGGTTCTGTGCAATCCACATCACCAACAAACTAACATAGTCCAATCTCACCAAGACAGTCGTGAAGAGGGCACGACAAAACCTGTTCCCCCTCAGGAGACTGAAAAGATTTGGCATGGTCTTCAGATCCTCAAAACGTTCTACAGCTGCACCATCGAGAGCTGGTTGCATCACTGACTGGTATGGCAACTGCTCGGGCCTCCGACCACAAGGCATTACAGAGGGTAGTACGTACGGCCCAGTACATCCCCGGGGTCAAGCTTCCTGCCATCCAGGACCTCTATACCAGGCGGTGTCAGAGGAAGACCATAAAAATTGTCAGACTCCAGCCACACTAGTCCTAGACTGTTCTCTCTGCTACCACATGGCAAGCGGTACCAGAGCGCCAAGTCTAGGTCCAAGAGGCTTCTAAACTAGAATTCGACCAATTAACCTCTTTGATCTCTAGGGGCGCTATTTCATTTTTGGATAAAAAACGTTCCCGTTTTAAGCGCGATATTTTGTCACAAAAAGATGCTCGACTATGCATATTCTTGACAGTTTTTGAAAGAAAACACTCTGAAGTTTCAGAATCTGCAAAGATATTGTCTGTAAGTGCCCCAGAACTCATTCTACAGGCGAAACCAAGATGATGCATCAACCAGGAAATGATCAGAATTTCTGAAGCTCTGTTTTCCATTGTCTCCTTATATGGCTGTGATTGCGCAAGGAATGAGCCTACACTTTCTGTCGTTCCCCCAAAGTGTTAGCAGCATTGTGACGTATTTGTAGGCATATCATTGGAAGATTGACCATAAGAGACTACATTTTCCAAGTGTCCTCCTGGTGTCCCTGCGTCGAAATTGGAGCGTAAAGCCAGGTGCAATTATTTTTCCATTTGAGAGCAAGGAGAAACCAGGCTTCCACGAAGGATATATCATTGAAGAGATATGTGGAAAAACACCTTGAGGATTGATTCTAAACCACGTTTGCCATGTTTCAGTCGATATTATGGAGTTAATTTGGAAAAAAGTTCGCGTTTTGAGGGCTGAATTTTCGTTTTTTTTTTTTTTTTTTTTTTTTTTTTTTTTGGTAGCCAAATGTGATGTACAAAACGGAGCTATTTCTAATACACAAAGAATCTTTTTGGAAAAACGGAGCATCTGCTATCTAACTGAGAGTCTCCTCATTGAAAACATCAGAAGTTCTTCAAAGGTAAGTTATTTTATTTGAAGGCTTTACTTGTTTTTGTGATAGTTGCCTGCTAAATGCTAACGCTAATGCTAACGCTAATGCTAACGCTAAATGCTACGCTAGCTAGCTACTGTTACACAAATGATTGTTTTCCTATGGTTGAAAAGCATATTTTGAAAATCTGAGATGACAGTGTTGTTAACAAAAGGCTAAGCTTGAGAGCTAGCATATTTATTTCATTTCATTTGCGATTTTCATGAATAGTTAACGTTGCGTTATGGTAATGAGCTTAGGTCTATAAATAGAATCCCGGATCCGGGTTTGGTCGTCGCAACAGGTTAAATCGGCATGGCCGATTAATTTGGGTCGATTTCAAGTTTTCATAACAATCGGTAATCTGCCTTTTTGGCCGCCGATTATGGCCGATTACTTTGCAATAAACGAGGAAACTGCGTGGCAGACTGACCACCTGTTACGCGAGTGCAGCGTCAAAAGGACCTTGTGGCTGCAAGGAGACAAGGGAAGTTGCTAGCTAGCATTAAACAATCAATCTTCACATAATCACTAGGTGCCTTTCTCGCTTGTTGCGAACTGTGTGAAGACCATTTCTTCCTAACAAAGACCATAATTAATTTGCCAGAATTGTACATAATTATGACATAACATTGAAGGTTGTGCAATGTAACAGCAATATTTAGACTTAGGGTTGCCACCCATTCGATAAAATACAGAATGGTTCCATATTTCACTGAAAATAATACAAGTTTTGTTTACAAAATGATAGTTTCCGGATTTGACCATGTTATTGACCAAAGGCTCTTATTTCTGTGTTTATTATATTATAAGTAAGTCTATGATTTGATATTTGATAGAGCAGTCTGCAGCAACAGGCTCGTAAGCATTCGTTCAAACAGCACTTTACTGTGTTTGCCAGCAGCTCTTAGCAATGCTTGAAGCACAGCACTGTTTATGACTTCAAGCCTATCAACTCCCGAGATTAGGCTGGCAATACTGAAGTGCCTATAAGAACATCCAATACTCAAAGGTATATGAAATACAATGGTATAGAGAGAAATAGTTGACGCGTCATAATTCTTATAATAACTACAACCTAAAACTTCTTAACTGGGAATATTGTAGAATTGGGAATATTGAACCACCAGCTTTCATATGTTCTCATGTTCTAAGCAAGGAACTTAAATGTTAGCTTTTTTACATGGCACATACTGCACTTTTACTTTCTTTTCCAACACTGTGTTTTTGCATTATTTAAACCAAATTGAACATGTTTCATTATTTATTTGAGACTAAATAGATTTTATTTATTTATTATATTAAGTTTAAAGTGTTCATTGTTCATTCAGTATTGTTGTAATTGTCATTATTACAAATAATATCTATAAAAACCGTCCAATTAATCGGTATCAGCTTTTTTGGTCCTCTAATAATCGGTATCGGTATTGAAAAATCATAATCGGTCGACCTCTATTCTAAACAGCTTCAACCTCAAGCCATAAGACTCCTGAACATCTAATCAAATGTCTACCCAGACTATTTGCATTGCCCCCCCCCCCCCCCCCCCCCCTTCTACGCTGCTGCTACTCTCTGTTATTATCTATGCATAGTCACTTTAATAACTTTACCTACATGTACACATTACCTCAATTACCTCGACACCAGTGCCCCGCACATTGACTCTGTACCGGTACCCCCTGTATATAGTTCTGCTATTGTTATTTACTGCGGCTCTTTAAATATTTGTTATTCTTATCTCTTACTTTTTGGGGGGGTATTTTCTTAAAACTGCATTGTTGGTTAAGGGAGTGTAAGTAAGCATTTCACTGTAAGGTCTTTCTATACCTGTTGTATTTGGCACATCTGACAAATACAGCAGGTAGCCTAGTGGTTAGACTAGTAACCGAAAGGTTGAAAGTTCAAATCCCTGAGCTGACAAGGTAAAAATGAATGTCATTCTGCCCCTGAACAAGGCAGTTAACCCACTGTTCCTAGGCCGTCATTGAAAATAAGAATTTGTTCTTAACTGATTGCCTAGTTAAATTAAATTAAAATGTGGGTACTTTTTCCACCACTGCAACTAGGATATGTAACAAAAAAGGTCAGGTGAGTCCGTTCCACAACAACATAAAACCGACTGAGCTAGCTCAACCACTGTATGACTAGGATTAGCGTCATAGCTATTAGCGTCATAGCTAAAATCTGCCTGCCTGCCTATCCCTTCATCAGTGTTCAGGGAGTGTCTCCTCTCTGGGCTATTTATAACCATACAGTTATCAAGAGGGCCTTTTTTTTTTTTACAACAATAGTCATGTCTCAGATACCAAAAATACCAGACAATTCCTCTGGGATGATCACAGCAGAGTACATGCTGAACTACACAGAGGGCTGGAGATAGCAAAAGGCCCAGGTTCCAGTCATCGCAGCCCTTTTCCCCCCAGGTGACTCATGTTCTCCCTACAAAACTAAGTCAAAAACATTTATCAACATGGCATGTTAGTTCACAGAAGATCAGCAGAACCTGAGCTTGTTTCTCATTGTCACAGAAGTTCATGTCTGGACTTCACACCTGTTTAAGAACTGAGAGGTAGGAAGAGTCCTCCATTGTACAAACAACTCCCTTTCACATCTAACAGCTGTAGAATTTCAAGTGGTTTCTTGGCCTGACAAAGACATCTCCTCTACTGAGTCCATTTAGACGCAAACAGTCTCACTATAACTAGTTGGGCTCTACATTTTTTCCTACTTTGTTTAGGGAGAACAAAACGAAAAGCCCTTTGCTCAGCAGTTGTCTTTGTGGTAGGGTAACTAAGAGCGAGTGAGAACAGTGTGCAAACATTTCAATGGTCCTCCACACTGCTGCTGTCTATGCATGTGTGGGAGAATACCACACCTAGGCCGACAAACAGCACCTCAAACGCATGAACACAGAGGAGCTTTGCTGAAAGGTATCCTGCCTTTAACTAAAGGGAAAGACAGGATACCGTTCTTTGTCAGACTAAAATGATCCTTGATACTGACAGAATATCAGGTGGGGTTTGTGAGTGTATGAGTGACTCACTATGCAAAGTAATTATAATGAAAAACTCGACATTAACATTTTTTTAAATTGAATGACAATATCAAACCTGTGCTAACTGTTCAGCAAAAAAAGCTATTTAAACTTTGCACTTCAAAAGTCTAGAGAACATGAAAAGTTGCACAGCTGTTTTGCAACCTTTTGCAACCGTTTTTTCAGTCAGCTGCAAGGGTCAAAAGGTACATTGCTTTGCATTCAGGCACACTTATCCCCAAGCTACTGCTCCTGACAATGATGCATTGCTGATGTAGACTAGACTTTTCTTGCAACAAAAAGTGCATCCCTTTCACCCAGGCTGTGAAGTAGGCACCACTCCTGACTAGGATACCTACTCTATCTACCTGCACCTGACCAACATGTCAACTTGTCAAACTGTCTGTGCAGACAGTTGCATGTGATCACACACACTTCCACAAACACCAACCCTCCCCCTGTCTTCCACACACACACCCACTCTCTCACACGCACACACACACACAGGCAGCTCTGGTGATTTGGTAATGGTCCGTTAGCGCAGGAAGTTGGCCTACTGTTATTTGATGGCAGTGATAAAGACGTGAAGGGGCGTATCTAGCGACCCCACCTCTTATCTGCAGCCAGGCCAGATGTTGCCAGCTGGGGTCATCCAGAGCCTGGCAGGGTGGGCTCGCATGGGTTATGTCTTTGTGTGCATAACGTGTTTGAGTGTGTGTGTATGTAATGAGTGTTTGTGTGTATGAATCAGACTGTGTATGAATCTTGTGTGTAGGTGTGTGCATTGTGCATGTGAGTGTGTGTGACGATAGCGGCGGGGTGGCCACGACTCTGCCTCCTGTTGAGACTCGCTCCAGTGGGCTTGAGAAAGCAAGGCATGTGGGGGAGCCCGGAACAGAAACTAGAGGCCTGCAGGTCCAGGTGCACTACCTAAAGCAAGGCTACATGGGTGACAGCAGTAGCAGCAGCGGTCCCCACCCCGACTCTCTATCTTTCTCTCCCTCCCTGGTGCGCCACATGTATGCCAAGCCAACTCACCTTGATGCATACGGCCTATTTCCTTCGCTTACTCATGCAATTCCTATGTTACATAAATAAAGTAGCTTAATTTTGGCTGCGGGGTTAAATGGGATTTGAAGCTCTAATCAAGTGATTTAATTTTTTTTTAAAAAAGCTAAATGAAATTAAATGGCATAAGTCACCGACTCGTGAATGATGGCTAATTTTGAAAAGCAAAAGAAAATGTGCGCAAAATTTGTGCAACAAATATGGCGGCTTATTGAACATGAAAAATAGATGAAATATACCCAACTGGTGCAGATTTCTTTGCGGTCACAGTTTCCAAACACATCTATTTTTTTGCTCAACACTGACCTTCTCATCGAGAACACACCTCATGTTTAACACTATACATAAATCCATGAGAATTCAGCGGCCATAACACTTCTCTGGAATGTTTAGATTGGCACATCTCTCTCACTTTCTCTCTCCAGACACACTGACCCTGGCATCACTTCAGAGCACAACTGTCTCTGAGGTGGGCTGCAATCAATCCAACTCACTTCAGGCCAACACAATATTGGGCAACATAAGAGCCATCCTGGACTGTAACATTCAGGTAATCGTTTTTCCCCAGCAACATGATGTGCTTGACGTCTTACCCAATTACTGGAGAATTCTGAGGAAACAGATCATCAGCATTTCTGTTGTAGCTGCTATGAAATCAAGCTATTGAAGACAACAATATCAAAGGACAGAGTGCTGTGTTGCTAGTGATGGATACAATGCATATGTTTGGTTTGGCTTCAAGAAAAATACCACTTTTTTCAAATGACCAATTGCTCATGTGAAACCAGTTGAAGGTAATCGTATGGCTAGGGCTATGAAGATTAGGGTTTTAGAAAAAAACACAATAGCTCCATACTGGATGGGTGATATAAAATGTCAAAGCATCTTGTGACTTGCAAAATGTGACATAACACTTTTGCCACACACTATATGGCATGTCAGTTACTAATGAATGATGTATAAAACATCTACAGTGGGGCAAAAAAAGTATTTAGTCAGCCACCAATTTTGCAAGTTCTCCCACTTAAAAAGATGAGAGAGGCCTGTAATTTTCATCATAGGTACACTTCAACTATGACAGACAAAATGAGAAAAAAAAATCCAAATCAAATTGTAGGATTTTTAATTTATTTATTTGCAAATTATGGTGGAAAATAAGTATTTGGTCAATAACAAAAGTTTATCTCAATACTTTGTTATATACCCTTTGTTGGCAATGACAGAGGTCAAACGTTTTCTGTAAGTCTTCACAAGGTGTTGTTGCAACGCACTGTTGCTGGTATTTTGGCCCATTCCTCCATGCAGATCTCCTCTAGAGCAGTGATGTTTTGGGGCTGTTGCTGGGCAACATGGACTTTCAACTCCCTCCAAAGATTTGCTATGGGGTTGAGATCTGGAGACTGGCTAGGTCACTCCAGGACCTTGAAATGCTTCTTACGAAGCCACTCCTTCGTTGCCCGGGCGGTGTGTTTGGGATCATTGTTATGCTGAAAGACCTAGCCACGTTTCATCTTCAATGCCCTTGCTGATGAAAGGAGGTTTTCACTCAAAATCTCACGATACATGGCCCCATTCATTCTTTCCTTTACACGGATTAGTCGTCCTGGTCCCTTTGCAGAGAAACAGCCCCAAAGCATGATGTTTCCACCCCCAAGCTTCACAGTGGGTATGGTGTTCTTTGGATACAACTCAGCATTCTTTGTCCTCCAAACACGACGAGTTGAGTTTTTACCAAAAAGTTCTATTTTGGTTTCATCTGACCATATGACATTCTCCCAATCTTCTTCTGGATCATCCAAATGCTCTCTAGCAAACTTCAGACGGGCCTGGACATGTACTGGCTTAAGCAGGGAGACACGTCTGGCACTGCAAGATTTGAGTCCCTGGCGGCGTAGTGTGTTACTGATGGTAGGCTTTGTTACTTTGGTCCCAGCTCTCTGCAGGTCATTCACTAGGTCCCCCCCGTGTGGTTCTGGGATTTTTGCTCACCGTTCTTGTGATCATTTTGACCCGACGGGGTGAGATCTTGCGTGGAGCCCCAGATCGAGGGAGATTATCAGTCCTGTACGTCTTCCATTTTCTAATAATTGCTCCCACAGTTGATTTCTTCAAACCAAGCTGCTTACCTATTGCAGATGCAGTCTTCCCAGCCTGGTGCAGGTCTACAATTTTGTTTCTGGTTTCCTTTGACATCTCTTTGGTCTTGGCCATAGTGGAGTTTGGAGTGTGACTGTTTGAGGTTGTGGACAGGTGTCTTTTATACTGATAACAAGTTCAAACAGGTGCCATTAATACAGGTAACGAGTGGAGGACAGAGGAGCCTCTTAACAAAGAAGTTACAGGTCTGTGAGAGCCAGAAATCTTGCTTATTTGTAGGTGACCTAATACTTATTTTCCACCATAATTTGCAAATAAATTCATAAAAAATCCTACAATGTGATTTTCTGGATTTTTTCTTCTAATTTTGTCTGTCATAGTTGAAGTGTACCTATAATGAAAATTACAGGCCTCTCGCATCTTTTTAAATGGGAGAACTTGCACAATTGGTGGCTGACTAAATACTTTTTTGCCCCACTGTATATAAGCCTTTATGGAGTTTATGAAGAATTCATTTAGCGTCAAAAGTTGTAGTCTGTTAAAAGTTGGACCGAAGTTCTACAGTATGCTTAAAGCACCTAATGGACCTAGCCTGTGCTAAATTAAGGGCTAGATAGCAAAATGGGACAACTTTCTGTTAGAGGAAACTACTGGACCCACAGACAACAAGATCAAGGTAAAAGATATGTGAATGGAGTCGGTGGTGAGAAAACAGTCAGTTAGATATGAGTGGCCTGTGAAGTGATAGCGAGCATTCTCAATAAGTGTCGGCTGGTGGGGGTCACTGTGAGAGTCGCCAGTCAGGCTATCCTGAGGAAGTCATTTTCCTCCCTCTTCACTGTTGGCAGAGGGAGGGAGTGAAGAGGGGGGAGGGGGAGGATGGGAAAGCTGCCGAATATTACTGTTAGTTTCCATGGTGACTGATGCAGCTGGGAAAGTTGAGCGCTCCGTCACGTGTGTGGGGCACGAGGATCTGTGCTGGACTGCACTGCTCCTCGCACACACACTAATACAAGCGTGCGCACACACACAAACACACACACACACACACACACACACACACACACACACCACACCAAGCGAGAGGACAGACAGATAGAGAGAGAGAGAGAGGAGCTCCTCCCTTTTCAAGAGGGGTCTTTCTCTTTTTCTCCCTCTGTCTCTCTCTCTGCTATTTCCTGTGGGAACTGAGCACCAAGCAGGCCCCCCACACACACACAACACAGCTCCATGGCTCCCACTGGCCACAAATACTGGAGACTTTTCGCATATTGTTGGTCCACAAAGTTTCTATCTCCTATTACACCAAGTAACATACAGTGGCAAGACAAAGTATGTGATTCCTTTGGAATATACCTGGATTTCTGCATAAATTGGTGATCAAATTAGACATGATCTTCAACTAAGTCACAACAATAGAAAAACAGAGTGTGCTTAAACTAATAACACACAAATTATTGTATTTTTCTTGTCTATATTGAATACATCATTTAAACATTATCAGTGTAGGTTGGGAAAAAGTATGTGAACCCCAAGGCTAATGACTTCTCCAAAAGCTAATTGGAGTCAGGAGTCCGCTAACCTGGAGTCCAATCAACAAGACAAGATTGGAGATGTTGGTTAGAGCTGCCTTGCCCTATAAAAAACACTCTCAACATTTGACTTTGCTATCACAAGAAGCATTGTCTGATGTGAACCATGCCTCTAACAAAAGAGAAGACCTAAGATTGCCTCGAACATCTCAGAAGACCTAAGATTAAGAATTGTTGACTTGCATAAAGCTGGAAAGGGTTACAAAACAAAAGTATCTCTAAAAGCCTTGATGTTCATCAGTCCACAGTAAGACAAATTGTCTATAAATGGAGAAAGTTCAGCAATGTTGCTACTCTCCCTAGGAGTGGTAGGTGTGGCTGTCCTGCAAAGATGACTGCAAGAGCACAGTGCAGAATGCTCAATGAGGTTAAGAAGAATCCTAGAGTGTCAGCTAAAGACTTACAGAAATCTCTGGAACATGCTAACATCTCTGTTGACGAGTCTACGATACGTAAAACACTAAACAAGAATGGTGTTTATGGGAGGACACCACGGAAGAACCCACTGTGGTCCAAAAAAAACATTGCTGCACATCTGAAATTTGCAAAAGTGCACCTGGATGTTCCACAGCGCTACTAAAATATTCTGTGGGAAGATGAAACTACAGTTGAGTTGTTTGGAAGGAACACACAACATTATGTGTGGGGGAAAAATGCACAGCACACCAACATCAAAACCTCATCCCAACTGTAAAGTATGGTGGAGGGAGCATCATGGTGTGGGGCTGCTTTGCTGCCTCAGGGCCTGGGCAGCTTGTTATCATCGACGGAAAAATGAATTCCAAAGTTTATCAAGACATTTTGCAGGAGAATGTTACCAATTGAACCTCTGTCCACCAATTGAACTTCAACAGACGTTGGTTGAAGCAACAGGCCAACGACTCAAAACTCAGAAGTAAATCAACAAATCAACAACAGAAGAAAATACGCCTTCTGGAGTGGTCCAGTCAGAGTCCTGACCTCAACCTGATTGAGATGCTGTGGCATGACCTCAAGAGAGCAGTTCACACCAGACATCCCAAGAATATTGCTGAACTGAAACAGTTTTGTAAAGTGGAATGGTAAAAAAATTCCTCCTGACCTGTGTTGCAGGTCTGATCCACAACTACAGAAACAGTTTGTTTGAGGTTATTGCTGCCAAAGGAGGGTCAACCAGTTATTACATCCAAAGTTTTGCATACTTTTTCCACCCTGCGCTGTGAATTTTTACACGGTGTGTTCAATAAAGACATGAACACGTATCATTGTTTGTGTGTTATTAGTTTAAGCAGAACGTGTCTGTCTATTGTTGTGACCTTGATGAAGATCAGATCAAATTTGATGACCAATATATTCAAAAATCCAGGTATTTCCAAAGGGTTCACATACTTTAGCTAGATTTTAGTAGCTAGATTTTAGCTCCGTTATTAGCTACTTTCACTAAGGTGGCAAACTGCTTCTAAGCATTTTAAATTAAGAAACAACGTCGATGAAAGTCATGTTTGACTAGCTCTGCTTGACGTAAAGCATCCAGCTCCATGAAGTTGAGGACTGTCTATCTCTGCATAATACTGCTTGAGTTATGTGGAAAAGATCTTTGCAGTGCCTATACCAGTCCAAATGGACTACCTGGTTATTCAATCCCTGACTCCATTGGGTGTGGTTCTCATCTAGAAAAAGTTGTCTGTAGTTCAAGCCAAGACATGCTGAAAGTAGAGGAAAGTGAAGGGTGAAAAGAGAGAGAGAGGGAAAGAGACAGCTGATCACGATACTCAGAGGGCAAACAATAACCTAAGGACATAATTACTTCAGGTTGTAGCTGTTCGTGTAGACACTTGAAAAAACAAGTGTCTACACTTTTTTCGGTAAAAAGCTGAGGGATAGGGCTGGAGAAATGTAACCACTCTCAAATTCATAGCTAGAGCTATGGATGCAAGGACTGACCATCCTTGATATAAAAAATTGTAGTTTCGCCATGTTTTGAGGCTATATAGTGTTTGTTTACATTTACTTTGTTTACAAACATTGGAGTGAAAGAACTTATATGTTGGGTTTTGATGGGATACGACAACTGAAATAAGCACGAGGCATTTCTAAGTTCTTCAAGAATCAATGGGTACAATCAAACAAACACTAATGAAAATAGCTAGTGTGCCAGCGTAAGTGCTAGCCTGATAGGTGTAGTCCAGCAAGGCAAGTCTGTATGTCAGTCAAAGTTGACAGGTCTAAGGCTGCATTTACACAGGAAGCCCAATTCAGATATTTTGCCGATAATTTGCATATCTGATATCCAACGGATATTTTCCCTAATGTGTAAACAGCAAAAAAACACATTGAATCTGATCTTTTGATGTCAGATTTATACCACCTCCATATGTGGATCTGAATCCTGATACAAACCTGATCCTATGTGACCTCTGTCTGTACGCTCTGATTTTCTTGCACATGACCTGCTGTTAACATGACCAAAAATTGAAAAAAAAAACAGTGACAGGAATTGAGCATTGCATCTGTGTGCTACTTCAGAGGCTACATCAATGTGGATGTGCAAATCTGATATGGGTCACATGTAAAACTGAGTGTGGACAATCAGAAAAAAAGATTGAAAATAGAAAGAAAAACAGATTTGGGTTTTTAGGGTGGCTGTGTAAACACAGCCTTTGTGATCCATACAGACACACACTAAACAGGCAATTAATTGATTTAATTAATAAGAAGGGCCCATACAGCAAAGCAGTGATTGTAGTGGTGAGATGTAGGCTATCAGTGCTTTTTCTGTAGGTTCACCCACTAAACCTCTGCCAATGAGCACACTGAAACATGCAGACTAAAGCTGGTGATCGTCAGCTGACCGAACAGAGTAAAGCCAGTGTTGAAGAAGAGCTTCACTCAGCCAGCACACCCCTGCTATCTTTAAGGACCTTAATGATGTAACAAAGTGGCAGTTGAAAAGTTTAGCGCTAGTAATCATGCAAAGCTTAAAATGAACACATTTCTGACTATCGCCTCAGAGTAAAATGGACTGTGACCCTTGGTTGGAAAAGGGATCCCCTTTATTAACAGCCTAACCTAACGTAGCCTGAGCGGCGTTTCTTTCTTTCTGATCCTGACGAGAAAAATATTTTTAAAATGTAGGGGGGGGAGGGGGGGGGGGGGTTCTCTTCTGCACTGTTCAACCAATCTAGTAAATGTGGAGGAGGAGTTAAGATGGAGTGTCGCCTTGTTAACATCCAAAAGCGGTAGTCGTGTCACAGGCTCTTTCCATTTCCCCTGAAAACCAGATGCTTCCGATTTCCCCGACCCTGTTGAGGGTGCTCACTGCCTGACAAGGCATGCAAGGTTTTCATATTTTGGTGCTGTAGAAGCATTGACACATGGCCACATCAACAAAATGACTGGATTGAACTACTCTTCTTATTAGCTTAATAGCCTTTGACTTTCTTAAAGTAACTGTCCAGTGTTTGAAGATTTCTATGATATACAGTGCCTTGCAAAAGCATTCATCCCCCTTGGCATTTTTCCTTTTTTGTTGCATTACAACTTGTAATTTAAATAGATTTTTATTTGGATTTCATGTAATGGACATACACAAAATAGTCCAAGTTGGTGAAGTGGAAAAAAAATAACTTGTTTAACAATTTTTATTTTATTTTTATAATAAGAAGAAAATTGGTGCGTGCATATGTATTCACCCCCTTTGCTATGAAGCCCCTATATAAGATCTGTTGCAACCAATTACCTTCAGAAGTCACATAATTAGTTAAATAAAGCCCACCTGTGTGCAATCTAAGTGTCACATGATCTGTCACATGATCTCAGTATATATATACACCTGTTCTAAAAGGCCCCGGAGTCTGCAACACCACTAAGCAAAGGGCACCATCAAGCAAGTAGCACCATGAAGCCCAAGGAGCTCTCCAAACAGGTTTAAGACAAAGTTGTGGAGAAGAACAGATCAGTGTTGGGTTATAAAAAAATATCAGAAACTTTGAACATCCCACGGAGCACCATTAAATCCATTATTAAAAAATTGAAGAAATATGGCACCGCAACAAACCTGCCAAGTGAGGGTCGCCCGCCAAAACTCATGGACCAGGCAAGAAGGGCATTAATCAGAGAGGCAACAAAGAGACCAAAGATAACCCTGAAGGAGCAGCAAAGCTCCACAGTGGAGATTAGAGTAGGAACACTTTAAACTGTGTCCATAGGTGTCCATAGGAACACTTTAAACTGTACACTCCACAGAGCTGGGCTTTATGGAAGAGTGTCCAGAAAAAAAAACTGTGCTTAAAGAAGAAAATAAGCAAACACGTTTGGTGTTCACCAAAAGGCAAGTGGGAGACTCCCCAAACATATGGAAGAAGATACTCTGGTCAGATGAGACTAAAATGAGACTAAAGCTATGTCTGTCCAAATCCAACACCTCTCATCATCCCGAGAACACCAATGTTTTTCATCGGCAGGGACTGGGAAACTGGTCAAAATTGAAGGAATGATGGATGGTACTAAATACAGAGAAATTCTTGAGGGAAACCTGTTTCAGTCTTCCAGAGATTTGAGACTGGGATGGAGGTTCACCTTCCAGCAGGACAATGCATACTGCTAAAGCAACATTTGAGTGGTTTAAGGGGAAACATTTAAATGTCTTGGAATGGCCTAGTCAAAGCCCAGAACTCAATCCAATTGAGAATCTGTGGTATGACTTAAAGATTGCTGTACACCAGCGGAACCCATCGAACTTGAATGAGCTGGAGAAGTTTTGCCTTGAAGAATGGGCAAAACTCCCAGTGGCTAGATGTGCCAAGCTAATAGAGACATACCCAAAGAGACTTGCAGCTGTAATTGCTGCAAAAGGTGTCTCTACAAACGATTGACTTTGGGGGGGGTGAATAGTTATGCACACTCAAGTTCTGTTTCTTCCGTCTTATTTCTTGATTGTTTCACAATAAAAAATATTTTGTATCTTCAAAGTGGTAGTAGACATGTTGTATAAATCAAATGATACAACCCCCCAAAAAATGTATTTTAATTCCAGGTTGTAAGGCAACAAAATAGGAAAAATGCCAAGGGGGTGAATACTTTCGCAAGCCACTGTATCATCTATTATTAATTACAATATAAGTGAAAAGGTTTTCCTTCCAAGAGATGGTAATCCATCCCAAACCACTCATTCCTATGAGTAACAATGTTTAGCAGTAACTCATAGTATCTTCACTCCAAAACCCAAAAGACTTACAAGGGTGATTTTATCTAAGTTGTTCCTTGGCCTAGCTCATACAAGTTAATCTTAGGTCTCCACTGAGGATGACAATACACACCTGTGCACAGTCTTATCTGCTGATAATCATCTCAGCACAAGGAGGGTCCACCATCACGGCACCAGACACCCAAGCTTTTGTTTGAGACATAAAAATAAAAAAAAACATTTACCCCCATTCCATTTCAGACAGGTGTTAAAATGACAAAGGCTTTCGCCATCCTGGCGTCAAGAAATGACAAAAAAAAGAGGTTATTAAATAAACCACCACTGGCAAAGCATTTTGTGTATGTTAGGTTACATTTCAGATGCCCATTTGTAGCAAACTTCCTGTATCACTTATTTGATGAGTGGTTTGTATTCATGGATGCCAAGGGAAGCCAGGCTTCCTCAAAACATTGACCAATATTTTATTTCTTTATTTATGATTAAATCATGTATTTTTCGTCTCTCTGTGTTTCATCATTTTCCTTCCAATTCGCAAGAGGCTGAATGTATCAGAGGAGAAAGCATCCGAACGAGGGAAACAGTGCCCCTCTGTCTCTACGTGTAGGCCATCTATCTGAAACTGTCTGGTCTAAACGAGTATGACATTGTTGCCGCCCGTAGCATTGAGGCAAGGGAAACCAGCGAGCATCTGGCCTCTCTTGAAAAAAAAAGTATAAAGAATTTGCCAATCAGAGATGAGCTAAACTGAGTGAGCTCAACAGAGAATGGTCCAGTGAATGTGTAAAGTGTAGCCAGCTTTGATTTGGAGTCACTCCTATCAAATCCCATTGAGAGCATACGTCATTGACAGTAAAACTTGAATTGTTGCATATCGTTGTGTTGTTGTCCTCCGGTGGCTAGCTAGCTAAAATGATCCCTTTCCTAAATTAGCCATGAATGGAAATAGGGATTTGGACTTGTGGTTTTAGTACATTCTCTGTTCTGACCAATGATTATAACGGTGATTCTGATCCAACCATAAATTCATACATTGTTGTGCCTCTGGCCTGAGAGGATGGAAGTTCAACATGTAGCTAGATGTAGAAGGCTAATGCTAACAAGCTAATGTTACACATTAATGGAAGTTAGGCTAGCGAACAAGCATTTTAGTCAAGTAGCCTATGACATCAAAAATATAAAAGTGTGTACTGTATGACAGAGTGATCGTCAGCATAAAAGAGAGGAGGAAGGCATTGCCGTTTCTCTACAAGTACAGTGAGTCAACATTTTTCTACTTGCACGAACGTACACACACAGAAATCAGAACAATGGACAGCCACATCATATTTAGTTTACATGGATTGCACTAAATTGTTTTTGGTATCATTTAGTTGTCACTGTATTAAACTAAGCAGAGGTGATATTAAAAATTAAATATTGAAGTTGAAATGGTGCTGGAAAAGTGAAGGCAGCTCGTGTTTTCTTTGCGACTTGCAGTAACTCTGTGGTTCTAAATCAATAGTTGTTTAGTGGTCTGAAAATGTTGGAAACATTAACTTGCTTGACCATGCTGTAGCTCATGTAACTGTCTGTCACTGTACATGCAATATTCTTTGTGGACTTCACTGGACAGAGGTTGCTATCCGGGTTTCTGATAAAACAAAGGTGTGGTTGAATTTATTCTGCCGATTAATCTGCCGATTTTTAAAAATGTATTTGTAATAATGACAATTACAACAATACTGAATGAACACTTATTTTAACTTAATATAACGCATAAATAAAATCAATTTAGCCTCAAATAAATAATGAAACATGTTCAATTTGGTTTAAATAATGCAAAAACAAAGTGTTGGAGAAGAAAGTAAAAGTGCAATATGTGCCATGTAAGAAAGCTAACGTTTAAGTTCCTTGCTCAGAACACGAGAACATATGAAAGCTGGTGGTTCCTTTTAACATGAGTCTTCAATATTCCCAGGTAAGAAGTTTTAGGTTGTAGTTATTATAGGAATTATAGGACTATTTCCCTCTATACCATTTGTATTTCATTAACCTTTGACTATTGGATGTTCTTATAGGCACTTTAGTATTGCCAGTGTAACCGTATAGCTTCCGTCCCTCTTCTCGCTCCTCCCTGGGCTCGAACCAGGAACACAACAGCCACCCTTGAAGCAGTGTTACCCATGCAGAGCAAGGGGATCAAACACTCCAAGTCTCAGAGCGAGTGATATTTGAAACGCTATTAGCGCGCACCCCGCTAACTAGCTAGCCATTTCACATCGGTGACACCAGCCTAATCTCAGAAGTTGATAGGCTTGAAGTCATAAACAGCGCAATGCTTGACGCACAACGAAGAGCTGCTGACAAAACGCACTAAAGTGATGTTTGAATGAATGCCTACGAGCCTGCTGCTGCCTAACACCGCTCAGTCAGATACTTGTATGCTTGTATGCTCAGTCAGGTTATATGCAACGCAGGACACGCTAGATAAACTAGTAATATCATCAACCATGTGTAGTTAACTAGCGACTATGATTGATTGTTTTTTACAAGATAAGTTTAATGCTAGCTAGCAACTTACCTTGGCTTACTGCATTCGCATAACAGGCAGTCTCCTTATGGAGTGCCACGATAGGCAGGTGGTTATAGCTTTGGACTAGTTAACTGTAAGGTTGCAAGATTGGATCCCCCTAGCTGACAAGGTGAAAATCTGTCGTTCTGCCCCTGAACGAGGCAGTTAACCCACCGTTCCTAGGCCGTCATTGAAAATAAGAATGTGTCCTTAACTGACTTGCCTAGTTAAATAAAGATGAAATAAAGGTGTAAAAAAAAAATCGGCCAAATCGGTGTCCAAAAATACCCATTTCCGATTGTTATGAAAACTTGAAATCGGCCCTAATTAAATTGGCCATTCCGATTAATCGGTCGACCTCTAGACATGACTAAACTACATTCAGAACAAACATGTTCTAACATAGTCATAACACTGTCACAGAACCGAACATGTTCTAACATAGTAAAACAATGTAACAGAACCAAACATGTTCTAACATAGTCAAAACATTGTAACAGACCCTCTGCTCAAATAAACAGGGCCCTTGATGCTGTAATTTGTCAAGGGCGTAGAATGACAGGGAGGCTCAGCTCATTCCCATTCTGCACCGCTCTGGCCAGCGGCTCTGTCAAGAAGGGCTGGTGGCCTGGCCGGGCTGACAGACATTGTTTATCAGTGATGTCACCACTTCCCGTGAGGGCGGGTGGGGGGTGAAAATACCCAGATCAGCTAAACTCAGTGACAAAGAGCAAAGAGAGCCAGTCGCATGTCCCAGCCTTCATCAGTCATTCAAGCATGATACTTCCAACAGGCCCTGGACACCCTGGCCCTCTGTGGCAGTCAGTCATAGACATACGAGGTTTTCTGGCAATGAAACAAACTATACATGTCAATAGTGCTCCGATATTCAACTGACAAAGGGCAATCCATTTGGTCTGTTTTAGTGTAATCAATATCTTAATTAAAAGATCAGTCTGTCAAATACAGTGAGGATCTCTAGACCTAAAATAAGACTTAGTGCGTTGCATGCAGGGTGTGGGAAATTCAGTTGAATTGCTGTATCACTTACGTACTGTCCAAAACCATATTTGAATCTTTACTAACCTACATGATTGATTTGCTGCTTTCAACCAAAATGAAATGGAAATAAAACACTCATGCTCTTCTGTTGT
Source organism: Oncorhynchus clarkii lewisi (assembly GCF_045791955.1). NCBI lineage: Eukaryota > Metazoa > Chordata > Actinopteri > Salmoniformes > Salmonidae > Oncorhynchus > Oncorhynchus clarkii. The sequence continues at coordinate 18,758,695 of NC_092156.1, forward strand.
GGACCCTCTGGAGAAATTTTTGGACAACCAAAAGGGGCCCAAAGTAGTAAACACTTCACAATAATAGGCAGGGACTCCAACAAAGCCGGAGCAGTGCTGCTCCACTGTGCTGGTGCTCTCTCCTTAAGCAGAGGCGATGGGCTAAGCATACAGAGGAGATGATGATCATGATGACCCTGCTTCCTGGCTTGGCCTATCAGCTCATGGCTGTATCCGGCCCTGGGTAGTGCATGTTTTCCTGGGAGCCTGCAAGAGTCCCTGCTTAATGCAGGGTTGTGCTGGGAGGTGGAGGAACTCATCTGCCTGGGCACCATGAAGGAACTCCACCCACTAGCATGCCTTTATACAAGTGGGCACCAGAGGTAGGATATACCGGCGCCACTGCCAACACAAAGGGCTTTTGGCTATAGGCAAACCACTGAAAATGTCCATAACCCACAGCGTTTTGTAGGGGGCATGGTTGGATCGTTTAGAATGTTGATAATATTCCTCTAGTAAAGGTCAATGCATTTGGCCGATTCCAGCGTTATAGATGTTACATTTGCACGCAAAATCACAACTTGTCTCATAGAATGGACAAACAAAATATGAATGAAACTGTTGATTTGTGTCTATAGTACACCTTGGGGGGAGTGTATATCCCAAAAAGCGGACTTGTAAATATTAGCATGTTGGAGAAATAAAGCAAATAAGAGGTGTTATGGATGTTACATGAAATGGATAAGCTTTTTGAGAAGGCTGAACATATTAGCATAAGTCTGTGAATTTGTCTTAGGTCAAAACATGGATAGCCATTTCAAAGGTAAGGATTGGCTGCACACAAAAATTATCATTTTAAAAAGATTGTCATTCCCATTAATTAATTTAGGGAGGAAAAACTACTGTTATGGATGTTACAACCTCTGTTATGGATGTCACAGTCTGAAATAGACATTCAAATCTTAAAGATTTCTTGAACAAAATCTACAGTATCATAAAACATTTGTTATCATCTGAAATGTTTCTCAAATGTAGTATTGTAAACTTAAGATTTTCATGCTCCGGTGACTTTCCCACAATATAGCCCTTTTTTTTTTTAGCAAATCAGCTTGAAGCAGGTTCTTGGGGCCTGGGACATGGCATTATCACATGTAATATATATATATATAATTCTATAAAAAGTAGAATATCAAAGCTGTAAAACATAATCCTAAATATAAACCATAAACTTAGGGAATACCATTGGTGTTTAATATGAGGATTTCAGCATTAATTACCTAAATTACTGAATATTCCGGAAGTTTTGCAAGCCTGAGTACCTTGACCTCTGGAAAACCGCATGACATGATCATGAAACCAGAAGCTACAGTCCTGGAAATAAAAATGTGATTGGCTTGGTGATACAAAAACATCAGATGCAAGCAATACAATGTGAAGGAGGCAGTAGTTGCACAACAACTGTGCAAAAAGATAATAGCTTAATCTTGTTATCTGTATACAGATTATAGAGGTTAAAGACATCAAAACACTATTTGACTTTTGAGGCCAATCATGAGTGCCTCTAGCTTTTGTCTTTCCTTAGAAGAGTGTAGAGACAGTGGAGTGTCAAGATGGTACAAATAAATGAAGTACTGTGAATGTGCTGGAAACAAAACTGCTGAAATAAATGTATTTTCCATTCCCTGACATTTAGGCTAGGAAAGTGCAATGAAAGGAAGGCCAGCCGAAGCATTCGAGACTGGCACCAATGGAAAAAATGTACAACAGTTCTGAAAAATCCAAACGCTTTTGGGTTTAAGAAGACTCCATTTCATTCCAAAATTCCTTGTCACGACACAAATACGATGTCAAGAGCAAAGGAGGCATGGCTGTCTACTCTCCTATAGCATGTTTTGTTGTTGTCCAGATATGTTGGTGGGTTTATTCGATGGGGCAGACTATTCATGTTTCAAATAGGAATATATTAGACAGAGCTGCATGACTCTTTATTCCACATGATAGAGTGTAGTTTCTGTATTGTATTGTTTCTGAATTGTAGTTTCTGTATTGGTAGCCTGGCAGTTGGAGCATTTAGGTAGCCTAGCAGTTGGAGCATTGGGTCAGGTAGCCTAGCAGTTGGAGCATTGGGTCAGGTAGCCTAGTAGTTGGAGCATTGGGTCAGGTAGCCTAGCAGTTGGGAGCATTGGGTCAGGTAGCCTAGCAGTTGGGAGCTTTGGGTCAGGTAGCCTAGCAGTTGGAGCATTGGGTTAGGTAGCCTAGCAGTTGGGAGCTTTGGGTCAGGTAGCCTAGCAGTTGGGAGCATTGGGTCAGGTAGCCTAGCAGTTGGGAGCTTTGGGTCAGGTAGCCTAGCAGTTGGGAGCTTTGGGTCAGGTAGCCTAGCAGTTGGGAGCTTTGGGTCAGGTAGCCTAGCAGTTGGGAGCATTGGGTCAGGTAGCCTAGCAGTTGGGAGCATTGGGTCAGGTAGCCTAGCAGTTGGGAGCTTTGGGTCAGGTAGCCTAGCAGTTGGGAGCATTGGGTCAGGTAGCCTAGCAGTTGGGAGCATTGGGTCAGGTAGCCTAGCAGTTGGGAGCATTGGGTCAGGTAGCCTAGCAGTTGGGAGCATTGGGTCAGGTAGCCTAGCAGTTAGAGCTTTGGGTCAGTAACCGAAAGGTCGTTTGTTTGAGTACCCGAGTCGACATGGTGAAAAATCTGTTAATGAGCCCTTGACCAAAGCACTTAACCCTAATTTGCTCCATGGCCGCCATACTACAATGGCTGACCCTGTAAAACAACACATTTCACTGCACCTATATGCGACAATAAATTAAATATATATTTTTTTAGTTTTCTGGTTTGGTTTTGAGCTCTTGACACAGTAGCACCTGTTAATGTCCTCTCCCCTCCCCTTCTCGATAAACAGATGACTTAAAGTTGAATAAACTCCAGTACAAGACTCAACATGAATCTTTACACACCCACACCAAACTGAGTTGGGCACAGATTCCAGGTTATCAGGTTATCCAAATGAAGTCCTCTTCATCCACGGGGCAGCAGATAGCCTTGTGGATAGCGCATTGGACTAGTAATCGGAAGTTTGCAAGATCGAACACCCAAGCTGGCATGGTAAAAATGTTGTTCAGCCCCTGAACAAGACAGTTAACCAACTGCTCCTAGGCAGTCACTGAAAATAAGAATTTGTTCTTAACTGACTTGCCTAGTTAAGTAAAATAAGAAGTGCACAGGCTACTGTCACCACTTAAATCCCTGTGCTTTGCTATCCACTTTCACTGAAGGACAGCACATAGAATACCCATAATAGAATACCCAAATCATATTTGGTATATGACATTTCTAGGATTAACAAGACATGCAATAATGTTCCTGGTACTAAAGCAGCAATAATTGAATAGGAGATGCCCCACACGGAGCATGTCGTATTACTTATGGAGCAAATCAGACTAATCTAATCACAATAGAAAGGGGGAAAAGAGGGGTTCGAAAACAAACAACAACTTATTTGGTCCCGAGGGGTATACTACAAAGCGAGATCAATGATTTAGCTAGCCCAATAATGGACTAAAGGAGACTAACGTCACTCCTTGTAGTCCAAGGACCTTACATGCTCTGTTAAAAGGCGAATTGTCTCTCGCAACCAAAACAGCCATCTAAACGTGAATCAATTCTCAATGTCGGTAGGGTTCTAGAAACATTAAAAAACGCCCTATACTTTTATATCACATCAACAATAATTTCACAAATGCAAAATATAAACTTACTGTACACTAATTTAACCAGTTTTAACACAGAAGGTAGTTCGCATCTTTGAATGGGCTATGACTTAGCCAGCTAGCTTCCCAGAACATTCTGAAATAACTATGTATTGTTTAAGATGAGCATTAAATGGACATGGTCTAATGGATTCAACAACCAAAAACATATATCTAAGTTTAGCTTTCTTAATTACCCAGAAAATCAATAGTATTTTATTTATCAAAGTTAGCTGGCTCCCTCGTTGATCCTGCTTTGTAGTACACCTCTGGCCTGAAAACATGACATGGCCAGATCACATTTTGTGCATAGCTAGTCTACATGACAATATACTGCTGGCCACAAAATACCAATACATAGCCTTGCGAAGGGAGGGACAAATACAACTGCAAAAGTGAAATGACATTGATTGCGACGCCCGTATAGGAGTTGAGCTACATCGTGGTTTTTAGATATGATTTACCTTTCAGGGAGTGTTGACTGTATGCCGCTCATTGGGCTTCCGTTATGTGTTTTTCCCCGACGTAGGCTTTTTTTTATCCAACTAGCATTTTTACCAAAACGACAACCTCTGTATTTTGGAGAATGACTACGTCTTGACCTTTTCAATGTCCGTCCAAGAGCGTTCCACAACGATAAAAAATATTTGAATCCATTAAAATAAGAACATATACATGGGCTATTCCACAATGTAGACTTGAATTCGTTGGCTTATTTTGTTTATTCCAGCTATTGATGTAGAAAATGTGGCCAGAGAGAGATATCAGAGGTAAGTATAAACATGTTCTTCTTTAAAACCATTACAGGGGCGTGCATGAAATAACGCAGTTACATTGATAACACTGAATATGGTGAAATGTTCCGAGAAAATAAAAAGTTAACCTCTCAATATCTTCAGGAGAAACATTAAATGCGAACACATTGTAGCCTGGGCATCGCCTGCCGCTGTCAGCAATAGTCTTTGTCAATGGACCACCGGGAAAATATTAGCAGACTGGCAACATATTTGTTTCCATGAGAAATACCACTTCACAAAGTTACTCCTTTGAACAATATCTTGACAAGACTCGTCCTTGATCGTCGAGAAGACTCCTGGTCATAGTTTTCCTTTAATTAAGTTATCTCAAATGAAGCTTGGCTTCTTTCGAGTGTCCCTTATTTTTCCTTCCGAAATGTTTTCATGGTAACATTCCCAATTCGCCCCTAATGTTATCCCAGACGAAATTGGTCTTTCATGCCACGAATAATTTCCTAAACTTTGACAACAATGAAAGTGATCCTCGCCGCGTTCTAAAGGTTTTCCGAATCCCCAGTTAATTTACATGAGTGATCTTCACTTTCGAACAGGCCTCTCGTTCTTTACTGTACTGTAGTGCGGATGGAAAAAGGAAACGCTTTCCCACCCACACCCCCCAAAAGGGGAAAAAAAGCTCCTTTCCTCTTGTCCGCACACAGCATTCGTAACAGCAACTTTTGAAAGCAACACACGGATCTCGACAAATTCCGTTTTCAGTAGCCTAACGTTATTTCCTATTTGACTACTTTTAATGGAATTACATGCATTGAAACCCAAACGAAAGAGTACATTTTCGGAATAGAACTTTCAAAACGCTGTCAGCAGCTAGTTTGGCTGGCCAGCAAATGGGATCGTCATGATTCTAAAGAAAATGCTAAAATACAGACCAGTAGATGGCCAATGTATTGCACATGATTTATCCAACGGATAAATTAAATACATGTTTATTCAGCTATTAATTTTGAGGTTATTCAGGATTACTCATCAGAGCACACCGTTTAAAGTAATTTTTCCAACAATTGTTTACAGACTTTTTATTTCACTTATAATTCACTGTATCACAATCCCAGTGGGTCAGAAGTTGACTGTGCCTTTAAACAGCTTGGAAAATTCCAGAATATGATATCATGGCTTTAGAAGATTCTTATAGGCTAATTGACATAATTTGAGTCAATTGGAGGTGTACCTGTGGATGTATTTCAAGGCCTACCTTCAAACTCAGTGCCTCTTTGCTTGACATCATGGGGAAATCAAAAGAAATTTGCCAAGACCTCAGAAAAAAAATGTAGACCCGGGTAAGTCCTCATCCTTGGGAGCAATTTCCAAAGGCCTGAAGGTACCACGGTCATCTGTACAAACAATAGTACACCAGCATAAACACCATGGGACCACGCAGCCGTCATACCGTGTTCTGTCTCCTAGAGATTAACATACTTTGGTGCGAAAAGTGCAAATCAATCCCAGAACAACAGCAAAGGACCTTGTGAAGATGCTGGAGGAAACAGGTACAAAGTATCTATATCCACAGTAAAACAAGTCCTATATCGACATAACCTGAAAGGCCGCTCAGCAAGGAAGAAGCTACTGCTCCAAAACTGCCCTAAAAAAGCCAGACTACGGTTTGCAACTGCACATGGGGACAAATCTCGTACTTTTTGGAGGAATGTCCTCTGGTCTGATGAAACAAAAATAGAACTGTTTGGCCATAATGACCGTCGTTATCTTTGGAGGAAAACGGGGGAGGCTTTGCAAGCCGAGGAACACCATCCCAACCGTGGAGCACGGGGGTGGCAGCATTATGTTGTGAGGGTGCTTTGCTGCAGGAGGGGCTGGTGCACTTCACAAAATAGACGGCATCATGAGGAAGGACAATTATGTGGATATATTGAAGCAACATCTCAAGACATCAGTCAGGAAGTTAAAGCTTGGTTGCAAATGGGTCTTCCAAATGAACAATGACCCCAAGCATACTTCCAAAGCTGTGGCAAAATGGCTTCAGGACAACAAAGTCAAGGTATTGGAGTGGCCATCACCAAGCCCTGACCTCAAAAGTTAAACAATTTAAAGGCAATGCTACCAAATACTAACTGAGTGTATGTGAACTTCTGACCCACTGGGAATGTGATGAAAGAAAGAAAAGCTGAAATAAATCATTCTCTCTACTATTTTTCTGACATTTCACATTCTTAAAATAAAGTGGTGATCCTAACTGACCTAAAACAGGGAATTTTTACTAGGATTAAATGTCAGGAATTGTGCAAATCTGAGTTGAAATGTATTTGGCTAAGGTGTATGTAAACTTCCGACTTCAACTGTGTATATGTATAGATAGATACCGTAGGTTATACAAGTATTAGGCCTAAATGACTCAAGTCTGAAGCGCTTTAGGCTATAGGCATAATTTGAGCACAAAATCCTTTGTTAATCATTTATAGCATCATATATTCTACATGACAGTCTGTTTTGTGGTGTATTCTATACACTGAAAATAACTAATGGTATGCCCTCCTTTGTCTCCCTTATCCATGAGCAGAGGATTTTATGTCTGGTAATGTATCAGACTTTCCACATCCTTGTCCATGCTATGGGCTAATCTAAGCACTTGGTCATTAGTCACGGTATAGCCTAGGCCTACCTGCTTAATAAAGCACTTTATCTGGCTGCATAACATACTATAATAACATAAATTATCTCATCACGAATTAAAATCAATCAGGATTAGTTATTGGTTGTTACAGTCTCATTCATTATTTAGTCATAATATAACCAAGGTGGAGTGTAGAGGAACTTCCATCAGTGCAATTTCAATCTTGGGGGCACACTTCCTCATGACGCTCTTGGAAACAAAACATTAGCATATACTGTCACCCAGAGGACATATAATGTATTGCAAAACCTATTTAAAAATAGTTGCAATAGCAGTATATTAGTGAGACTTGCCTCGGCAGTCACACTTTAAATATTGTACAATATTGACCATACCAGCATATGATCGAAGTACAGCTTAGTTTTGGTTACTGATCAAGGTTACTGAACAATCAGTAACATTCCATGTAAACTGTGATGCAAGGATCACCTTTTTAACTTTAAGCAGCACACACAAAAATCTAGTTCAAGCACAACATGGTCCAGTAAACCATATTGAATACCAAGTCTGATAATAGCATGATTTGTTTGTCAGTTTAAATTAGAAATAGTTTGAAATGTGAAATATTTAATTTGTCAAAACTAAAACACATTGATTGACAAGGTATTAACTAACTTCACTGAGGTAGACAAAATGTTCCATCCTTTTAGCATTCCTATGAGATTACAATAAAAGATGTGTTCTAGAGTTTGTATTCAAACCTCTTCAGTGCCACCGACATCAAACACTGATGTCAAACACTCCCTGTGAGGGAGTTCCACAATTAAAGTCAAAATGGGATAGAGCTGCATTTGTACAAATGTTGATCAATTGTTCATCAGACATCAAACTCATCAGTTCACCATCAGCAAGTGGACGGACGCAATATCGCAGAGCAGCATCCAACTTGTACTGTAGTTCAGCCACCAAGGGTAAAAGCTGATATACACCAGGGAGACTGCTACTGCCTGCCAAAAAATTTGAAAAACATTTTGTAGTTAAATATGCATTGGAACACACTGCCCAAGCTACAGCAGCTTATTTGCATTTCACGTCTGTTTTCGTGTGGGGAAAGAGCCCTAAGGATCTGATAGTTTCACACCCCTGAGCCAATCTCAGACCTCCATCCCAGATTTTACATATTGAACCTGGTTAGATGCCCACCGCTCACAACCACACAGCAGGTGATCCCTGGAACACAATGTCGGGACTGCAGCTGACGGTCGCCCAATGTGTCTCAGATTAAATACCTCCACCCCAGTCACCTCACTCTTCACTCAGTCTTCCCTGTGTGTCCATTCACCTCTCCCAACTTGCACATCTCATGCCACCTCTTGTATTTTGTCCTGCTTTTCTTGCAGGCAAACTTGGCAATGTCCACCATGAAGACCCAGGCCAGTGTGTACATGGCCAGGCCCCCTCCCTTCATGATGAGGCTGGGCCGGGGAGAGGTGAGCTCACAGTAGAGCATCATGCCACCCACGCCTACACGCACCAGGGCAAAGAGCAGGATAAAGAGCAGATCCACCGCGTCCCCCCACAGGCTGTCGTAGCGGCCCACCTGCCGGAGGAACCAGCGGGCCTGCAGCAAGGGGTTGGTGATCTCGCTGCCGAAAATCACGGCACATGTCTCCACTGCCGACTTGCCCAGGCCCAGCGCCAACAGGATGCCTGCGATGCTCATGGTGTGGTGGGCCAGCATGACAGGACCCTCGGTGCGGACGCAGATGCACCAGCCAAAGTCGAATAGGAAGTAGCCCAGACTAACCACCAGGGCCAGGATCTGGAGCGGGGTGTTCTCTGTACCTGAGGTCACAAACGGGACAAAGTCAGTTAGTCAAGGTCAATCTCATGCTGCAATTCAAATAGTTGCCATGTATACTGAAATAAATCAAAACTTAATACACCTGCATGCTTTGCAGTAACACACATCCAAACCTCACCTGCATGTGTTAAAGGCCAGGGCCCATCGATGAAGCTAATGTATGCAGTAAGACATACTATGAGGATCCCATGTGTCAGTGTCACCAGCCTGCAGTTCCACTCCTTTCCCCGCTGGCCATTCAGGTAACAGAATGCAAAGTAGAGTGAAATCCAGCCAATCAGGCAGCAGCACACCTCCAAAAGTATCATTGTTGTTGCTGTACAGGGGAAACCAGAGTCAACTTGACATTACTATGTCAAACAGAGGCAATGTCATATCTAGGCATACACTAGTATAATCTCCTATTTAGTTTTATCCCCCAATAGCCTAAGCTACATAATATTCATATCACATAATTAAAATATTTAGTATTCATATTTTACAGTCATTGTTACATTTTGTTAAGTAACTAGGGCTACAAGGTGTCAATTGTAGTCAGAGAACAGGCTTATTAGTTCAGTGCTTATGCTATGTAATTTCAAATCATGTACCATATGTCACACTTTTTTGCTCCAAAACCTAGGCTTTCTTAAGAATATGGTCAAACAACAAAACAATGTAATACTTGGGCCTTGTAGCCATAATAATAGGCTAGTAAAAATCAAGAAGATCATAGCCGAAATGCTAGCATACAACTATAGCCTACATACCTTTATCTTCTACTCTCCAGATGCATCCTAACCTGGTATTCAGATCTGAAATAACAACTCTAACAAATGTCCACCATCTTCAGCCTCCATTGGTGTTGCTATGACCTTTCAGATCTGGCTCGAAAGTCATTCCAAAAAGGCCTGGCACATTTGAAACGGAGCGCATGTTAACTTTTTCACTGCAATAAAACGTCAAGCAAGCCTACTACAATAAATTAGTCCCCTAGCTAGTCTACATCCCTTGCCCCTGGTTCTCAAGCAGCTTTAGCCTCTTATGAGATTAGTCGATTCCCTCCAGCTACCCTGGCTGTAGAACAAGCAAGAGATATGCAGTCCTACATTTACGGTCTCCTCAACAGACTACATTCAACAGTCTCTATGACTGAAACTTTGATGATATGAGAATGTAGTGAAATATAGGACATTGTAGTGAATATAGACTAGCCTAGGAAGACAGGTAGCCTCAAAATCTAGACTGAACCACGCTATGTTTCAGTAGTGGAGCGTACGTAACAAACTAGCAACAGAGCTGAACTCAGTCTGGATTTCTAGGTGACAGGCATTACAAGCATGGGAATTAAAAGTGAGACACAAGTGTGCAGGATCTACCAGCATCATAACACATTCTAGGGAACTGGTGTTTCCATGTATGATTAGGCTACTACATGCTCAATGGCATGGCGATAGACCGGCTACCACATTTTCCCTCGGGACTGTTAGTTAATGACACTTAGAGCTGTGTGTGAAGCAGACAGGCAGCTTTATCCCGCATCCAGATTAACCATAATCTGACTGGCAGGACAGTCAGGACTAGGTTGTCTCTGGTTATTGCCCCAAAGTACTCCAGGACATTTGAGGTGAATGACATCTTACATCTTTGTCTTCATGCTATCATCTCAACAGTAGTAATGACAATTACTCCATCTGCTAGATAAAAGATGAAAAAACATGCATATTCCATATCGATACATCCATGACCTAGAGACTACACTAAAACTTGTTACAATGTAACAAAGTGTGCTTAATGAAAATAACAAAATGTAACAATGTATGCATTGGACCATTGATAGATCACACTGAAACACATTGGAGATGGCAAAACGTGATACGCTTCTGAAACATTCCTTAAAAAATACTAGTGCTGATTTTAAAATCTTTATTCTTTTTCCAAAGCTCTTTTCCCTCTATCATTTCGACTCATTTCACAACCTAAATATATTTAAGCAAACATGATATACAGTTGAAGTCGGAAGTTTACATACACTTAGGTTGGAGTCATTAAAACTCGTTTTTAACCCCCTCCACAAATGTCTTGTTAACAAACTATAGTTTTGGCAAGTCTGTTAGGACATCTACTTTGTGCATGACACAAGTAATTTTTCCAACAATTGTTTACAGACAGATTATTTCACTTACAATTCACTGTATCACAGTTCCAGTGGGTCAGAAGTTTACATACACTAAGTTGACTGTGCCTTTAAACAGCTTGGAAAATTCCAGAAAATGACGTTATGTCTTTATAAGCTTCTGATAGGCTAATTGACATCATTTGAGTCAATTGGAGGTGTACCTGTGGATGTATTTCAAGGCCTACCGTCAAACACTTTGCTTGACATCATGGGAAAATCAAAAAAAATTGCCAAGACCTCAAAAAAATTGTAGACCCTGGCAAGTCTGGTTCATCCTTGGGAGCAATTTCCAAATGCCTGAAGGTGCCACGGTCATCTATAAACACCATGGGACCACGCAGCCGTCATACCGTGTTCTGTCTCCTAGAGATTAATGTACTTTGGTGCGAAAAGTGCAAATCAATCCCAGAACAACAGCAAAGGACCTTGTGAAGATGCTGTAGGAAACGGATACAAAGTATCCATATCCACAGTAAAACGAGTCCTATATCGACATAACCTGAAAGGCCGCTCAGCAAGGGAGAAGCTACTGCTCCAAAACTGCCCTAAAAAAGCCAGACTACGGTTTGCAACTGCACATGGGGACAAATATCGTACTTTTTGGAGGAATGTCCTCTGGTCTGATGAAACAAGAATAGAACTGTTTGGCCATAATGACCGTCGTTATGTTTGGAGGAAAAAGGGGGAGGCTTGCAAGCCAAAGAACACCATCCCAACTGTGGAGCACGGGGGTGGCAGCATTATGTTGTGAGGGTGCTTTGCTGCAGGAGGAGCTGGTGCACTTCACAAAATAGACGGCATCATGAGGAAGGACAATTATGTGGATATATTGAAGCAACATCTCAAGACAGCAGTCAGGAAGTTAAAGCTTGGTCGCAAATGGGTCTTCCAAATGAACAATGACCCCAAGCATACTTCCAAAGTTGTCGCAAAATGGCTTAAGGACAACAAAGTCAAGATATTGGAGTGGCCATCACCAAGCCCTGACCTCAATCCTATAGAAAATGTGTGGGCAGAACTGAAAAAGTGTGTGCGAGCAAGGAGGCCTACAAACCTGACTCAGTTACACCAGCTCTGTCAGGAGGAATGGGCCAAAATTCACCCAACTTATTGTGGGAAGCTTGTGGAAGGCTCCCCAAAATGTTTGACCCAAGTTAAACAGGCAATGCTTCCAAATACTAACTGAGTGTATGTAAACTTTTGACCCACTGGGAATGTGATGAAAGAAACAAAAGCTGAAATAAATAATTCTCTCCAATATTATTCTGACATTTCACATTCTTAAATAAAGTGGTGATCCTAACTGACCTAAAACAGGGCATTTTTACTAGGATTAATTGTCAGGAATTGTGAAAATCTGAGTTGAAATGTAATTGGCTAAGGTGTATGTAAACTTCCGACTTCAACTGTATAAAAATACAAACAGTAGGCAACATCATTATTTAGATTGCTGTCTGGCATTTTAATATATACACCTTCGCACATTTATTCTCACACCTGACCTCCTGATGAATATCAAAGGAAATGGGCAAATTAACCGCACTGTAAACATTCATGGGCAGTTAAATTCAATCCAACTCATACAGCTGCATAGGCTACATAGTGACATACAGACATACTGTATCTTATTTTCCGGTGGTCAAATTAAATTGCAGTGATTTGGACTGTAAAGTCAAAACTTTAGAGTACAGTACTGTGCAATGCCAGGTAGACCCTGTTTAGGTCATATTGATCCAGTTGTCTGAATAAGCCACTTGTGCGTGGGCAGTAGTTTAACAGTTGCTGCGTCAACATATTCTAACGGCAGGTTTAACAGAATCCGTCCCTGACTCTGATGTTCCTATTCTTTTTTTTTGTTGCTTCCAATAGTTTTACTCTTATAGATAATGTAGGCTCAAATTCAGTTCGTGCCTCATATGACCTCAGAGGTGCCCTAAACTGATGCTAGAAATATTGATTATGACATTTCACATTTAATTCCAAATGCATAGAGTTTCTCAATAGAATTTTAAAAGGTCTTCACGTGTGTCTGCTGGTTTGTATCTATTTCTGTTTCCATTCATTGACATCAATAGTTTTAGTTCTCTTCCACAACAGGCAGGCTTTCTCAGTGGTGATAGGATGTAGGGTTCCATGTGCGATACCACGACCTGTAACGCAAAGATAACAGGTTCATCTCTCATCTGTACAATACCATGTTGCCAAATACAGTGTTAGACTAATTCTGTGTATCTCCCAAATGGCACCCTATTCCCCATGTAGTGCACTACTTTTGTCCAGGACCCATAGGGCTCGTGTGAAAAGTAGTGCACTATATAGGTAATGGGATGCCATTTGGGATATAGACACTGTTCACATGTCCTTGGCTGTGGTGAGCAAGTGTCCCCTACCCTGGTGAGCTGAAGGACTGGTTGACCTGAGAGGTCAGAGCAGCGGAGCCAGACCGGAGTGTTCCGGGCGAAGGCCCACGACTAGGACTATTGGGAGAGGAACTCGATGACACTAGAGCACAGAGGAATACACTCAATTTAACATGCACACTGAAGAAAGCTTGAAACTTCATACAGTGAGTTTCATATGGAGGAAGGTTTTATAGGTTATTTCTCACACTGTGTCGATTTCACAGAAAATGTCTATCCCATTTACTTTTTCTTAAATACAGGTCTTAAGTACTACAGACTATATGAAGTAGTCTTAAATACAGGTCTTAAGTACTACAGACTATATGGAGTAGTCTTAAATACAGGTTTTAAGTACTACAGACTACAGTGGGGCAAAAAAGTATTTAGTCAGCCACCAATTGATACAGGTAACGAGTGGAGGACAGAGGAGCCTCTTAAAGAAGAAGTTACAGGTCTGTGAGAGCCAGAAATCTTGCTTGTTTGTAGGTGACCAAATACTTATTTTCCACCATAATTTGCAAATAAATTCATAAAAAATCCTACAATGTGATTTTCTGGATTTTTTTTCTTCTCATTTTGTCTGTCATAGTTGAAGTGTACCTATGATGAAAATTACAGGCCTCTCGCATCTTTTTAAATGGGAGAACTTGCACAATTGGTGGCTGACTAAATACTTTTTTGCCCCACTGTATGTGGAGTAGTCTTAAATACAGATTATATCAAGTACATATGGTTACACTTGCCTCCTGAAGCAGGAGGGCTGTATGATCTGGACGTGGATGCCTGAAACAACAGTTACATGATGGCTGGTGAGACAAAACACAAGACAATGTACTAAAAATGTGTTGTAGCATAACTATACATTCCTATCACACTACTCTTTCATTATACAACTCTTATCATAACAATGAACATTATTTGAAAATATACTTTCAAACTGACTTGAAAATAGAGAGCTACTGTATGTATTCAGAGCTGGCCATTTCACCATCAGGAAGAAACATGCATAATTTAACCCAAAACGTTATAACTGAGAGATTTAAGGCTAACCATTCTGGAGTTGAAGTTGTGTGATTTCATTGGTGAGGTGGACACGGGGCAGTAGATCCTCTTCTGCTTCTGTCTGCGGTTACAGAACCACACCCGCACCACCTCCTTCTCCATAGACAGCTGCTCTGAGATCAGCATGATCTCCTCCGAGTTAGGCTTAGGGTTCTGAATATAAATATTGGTATTAGGTGCTATAAGCATGCATGAGGCTTTATAATGTCTTGTAATATGGCATATGATATGAAGCTGCTCTGAAATCAGTGTGATCTCTTCCGAGTTGGGCTTGGGGTTCTAAAAAGAAACGTTGGTAGCTAACACTGTAAAGCCTGCAGACATAATGCGTATTACTTGTTATAAGCATGAATGAGCCTTTATAATGTCTTTAAAATAAGCCATATCATTTGTGTCAGCATTGCAACTAACTCAAATGGCTGCTATGTAGTCACTCAAGTGTCACAACAATGTGCATTATGGTGGATTGTTTTGCTCCCTGGAAAGCATGGAAAAGTGCATTTAAATACGACCTATATCAACAGTTCCTAAATTATTTTCAGCATTTATGATTGGAAATTGACAGACAGAGTTAACTCACGTCAAGGAAGCGTTTCTCCAGGGTGAGCTTTATGTTGGTTTCGATGCTTGTCCTCTTTTTTCTTTTCCTTCCATAGCCTTCCATCAGGGGGGGTAGAGAAACAGCATTGCTCATAGAGTCAGAGGGGCAATTCTCTGATTTGGAAAGAGCATGAACATGATTTACCAACGTACATTTCCTCTAAAATACATTTCCAGCCAATATAGCAAAATAAATATCCTCTTGACATAGAAATAGTGTGTAAATACATGCAATGGCACATGACGTAAATGACTGAGAAATACCAAACCATCTACAAAATATACACTGAGTTTATAAAACATTAGGAACACCTGCTCTTTCCATGACATCGACTGACCGACCAAGTTAATCCAGGTGAAAGCTATGATCCCTTATTGATTTCACCTGTTAATATCACACCCTGACCTTAGAGAGCTGTTTTATTTCTCTATTTGGTTAGGTCAGGGTGTGGTTTGGGGTGGGCATTCTACGTTGTCTATTTCTTTGTTGTTTTTGCATAGTGTGGTTCCCAATCAGAAGCAGCTGTCTATCGTTGTCTGTGATTGGGGATCATATATAAGTTGTCATTTTCCGTTTGGGTTTTGCGGGGTGTTGTTTTCCGTTTAGTATCTGTGCCTGACGGAACTGTTCGCTTTCGCTTTTGTATTCGTTATATTTGTTTGAGTGATTCTTGACAATAAAGATCATGGACACTTTCCACGCTGCGCTTTGGTCTCATTCCGACGACAGCCGTTACAGAACACCCCACCAAAAAAGGACCAAACAGCGTGGCCAGGAGGAGCAGGGATCCTGGGCCCGTGAGAAAAGAGAGTGGAGGACATCCTGGACCTGGGAGGAGGTAATGGCAGGGGACAAGACCCTGCCATGAAAGCAGGTGAAGGCAGCGAAAGAGGAACGGCGACGATACGAGGAGTCAAGGCAACGACGGAAGCATGAGAGGCAGCACGAGAGGCATCCCCCCCAAAACAATTTGGGGGGCACACAGGGAGATTGGCGGAGGTAGGGTTTAGACCTGAGCCAACTCCCCGTGCTTACCGTGGGGAGCGTGTGACTGGTCAGGCACTGTGTTATGCAGTGATGCGCACAATGTCTCCAGTACGCATTCATAGCCCGGTGCGCTCTGTTCCAGCTCCCAGCAGTTGCCGTGCTAGAGTGGGCATTCAGCCAGGACGGATTGTGCCGTCTCAGCGCTCCTGTGTCTCTTCGGTCCAGGATATCCTGCGCCAGCTCTACGCACGGTATCTCCAGTTCGCCAGGACAGCCCAATGTGGCCTGTTCCAGTTCCCCGAACTTGCTGTGCTACAGGGGGAATCAGCCAGGACGCGTTGTGCCAGCTCTGCGCTCCAGCTCTCCAGTGCGCCTCCATGGCCCAGCATATCCTACGCCGGCTCTGCGCACTATGCCTCCAGTGCGCCTTCATAGCCCAGTGCTTCCAAGGCCAGCTCTCCACACTCACCGAGCTGGAGTGGGTATCCAGCCAGGACGTGTTGTGGCAGCTCCCCGCACCAGGCTTCCAGTACGTCTCCTCAGTCCGGTGAGACCTGTTCCGGCTCCATGTACGAAGCCTCCAGTGATGATCCATGGTCCGAAGCCTCCAGTGATGATCCATGGCACGAAGCCTCCAGTGATGATCCATGGCCCGGAGCTTCTAGTGATAATCCATGACACAAATCCTCCAGTGATGACCCATGGCACGAAGCCTCCAGTAATAATCCATGGCCCGGAGCCTCCCGTGATAATCCAGTGACACGAAGCCTCCAGTGACGGAGCCTCCAGCAACGGTCCACAGTCCGGAGCCTCCAGCGATGAGCTAAAGTCCGGAGCCTCCAGCAGTGGTTCCCAGTTCAGAGCCTCCGGCGATGATCCACGGCCCGGTTCCTCCGGCAACGATTCACGGTCCGGAGTCTCTGGCGACGATCCACGGTCCGGTTCCACAGAAGCGGAGGGATTAGCATAGGGAGCGGGGGCTACGTCCCGAACCAGAGCCGCCACCGAGGATAGATGCCCACCCGGACCCTCCCCTATAGGTTCAAGTTTGCGGCCGGGAGTCCACACCTTTGGGGGGGGGGGGGGGGTACAGTCACGCCCTCTATTTCTCTATTTGGTTAGGTCAGGGTGTGATTTGGGGTGGGCATTCTATGTTGTATATTTCTTTGTTGTTTTTGCCTAGTGTGGTTCCCAATCAGAGGCAGCTGTCTATCGTTGTGTCTGATTGGGGATCATATATATGTTGTCATTTTCCGTTTGGGTTTTGTGGGGTGTTGTTTTCCGTTTAGTATCTGTGCCTGACGGAACTGTTCCCTTTCGTTTTTGTATTCGTTATTTTTGTTTGAGTGATTCTTGACAATAAAGATCATGAACACTTTCCATGGTCCACTCTTCCTTACGACAATGAGCGTTACAGTTAAATCCACTTCAATCAGTGCAGATGAATGAAATAATGATTTTTAAGCTTTGAGACAATTGAGACATGGATTATGTATGCATGCCTTTCAATGGGGTATAGTAGTAGGTGTCAGGCACACAGGTTTGAGTGTGTCAAGAACTGCATCGCTGCTGGGTTTTTCATGCTCAACAGTTTCCCATGCTTATCAAGAATGATCCACCACCCAAAGGACATCCAGCCAACTGACACAACTGCGGGAAGCATTGGAGTCAACATGGGCCAGCATCCCTGTGAAATGCTTTCGACACCTTGTACAGTCCATGCCCCGACGAATTGAGGCTGTTCCGAGGGCAAAAGCGGGGGTGCAACTCAATATTAGGAAGGTGTTCCTAATGTTTGATACACTCAGTGTATTGTTATACTGTATAGTACCTGCGTCACTCAGCCATTTCTCAAGTAGAGGCTTCAGCTTGCACATGTTCTTGAAGCTTAGGTTGAGGGCCTCGAAGCGGGAGATGGTGGTCTGGCTGAAGTCATTCCCATACAGCTTCCCCATAGCCAGGCCTACATCACCCTGATACACACACACAGTGAATATATTTGAATCTGATTATGGCAAACCTTCAAATTATAATCTCGTTTCAATCTACATCATGAATTCAATACCTGTATTACATTATTAATCTCCTTCAAGTGTGTTGACTACAAAAATGTTAAGTCACTTCACTCCTGCCTTTGCGCTATGTGAGTTTCAACAGTTAAATTATATCAGAATGAGCAAATACACCAAGTACAGAAGTTAGGTGGCATATCAGTAATCAGAGCCAGTGGCAGTAGCTTCAAGGTTAGAGAGGCGTGCCAGTAACTGAAGGGTTGCCATTTCAAATCCCAGGACTGACAGGAAAATATCTGGTGGTATTGAGAATCACTATATTAGGTGCCACATATTGCCATTGTGCCCTTGTGCAAGACATTTAACCCCTAACCCGTTCAAGGGGCGCTGTTCTGTGACATCTAGACACTTTTGTTAGTGTATCAGTATTTGTGGTGTCTGGGGGGTTGGGAAAAAACATAAAACGGCAAAAAGATAAAGTTGTATTGTATTTTGAGCCAGTGGCCCTCTGTACCTGGGTGAAGCCCAGTTTGATGCGTCTCTGTTTGAAGGCCTTGGCAAACTGTTCCAACTCCTCCAGGTCACTGGCCTCGTCCTGCTGGGGGGGGGCCATGTGTTTGGGGACCTGCAGGTGGGACATGTCCAGGTGGCCTTCCATGGACGACGACGTCAGGCCCGACCGACTCATGGCCTTTAGGGAACACAGTGGTGAGGAGGAATACTGTTAAATGGGTGACGAAAGTAATTGTGTATATGTTTAACCATGTGAAAATTATAGCAGTGTTAGAAACCTTTTTCATGCAAAAATTGAAAATGTTTGTGTCTTATGCAAATGTCTCTCTTCATAATTCCTCATATTAATATATTTGACTGATATCATTGAAAGTTCTGTGATAAATCCTTGTCCCTCTCGTGGTCTGTCCTGTAAAGAGTTAATTCTGTTATCAAGTTCAAGGACCTGGATGCATGACCTGAAGTGTTGCCCTATTGTCTTCTCAGTAAACATGATAACTTTACTTACATTTCTCTGCCTCATCCATATAGCTAATCATGTCAACTGGTGTAAGAAGTGGGATTTTTACCTGAGGTGTCAATGCTAACCCAGGCTGGTGCTGGAGGAGGCCTGACTGGCTCTGGGTGGGAAAGCTGAGGAGGTTCTGCTGCAGAAGTGCTACACGGGGAAAAAAAAGACAAATTAACACAATTTGTTTAGAGAAGTATAATAGATATTTTAACTTTCACACTTCCCAAATTTTTCAGAAATCCTGTTTGAACGATTCCCAGTTGGAGGATTCTCTCCCTGCTTATTCTCTACTGATTTCGTGAGTCCTCAAACTGGTATAGCTAAAAATCCTGTGACTTTTGGGAAAGTTTCCAGAATATTGCAACCCTTTCATTTGATTGTCCATGTGTACCTTGGTGCCCCGTGTGTTGTGTCTGTGAGAGAAGGAAGGAGGAGGTGGGTGAGAGGTGGTGAGAGCCGGGCATAAGCACCAACTGCTGCATGGTGTGTGATGAGGAGACTTCCTGTTGAAACAACAGAAACACAATCTTAGATTTTTCATTTATTTAACCTTTATTTATCCAGGTGAGTTGTTGAGATACATTCTCTTTTGCAGGAGAGACCTGGATCTAAACCAAAAAACAACAATCCAAATGCCCTCATTACAGAATGACAGTTTTCTCCCATTCTTAGAAAATGATAAATAATTATAGCTTGACGTGACATTAAACATGGGGCCAAGGGCTGTACATATAAAAAATATTAGGGTAGTGCTGATCTAGGATCAGGTCCCCCCCATTCATATAATCGTATTAATTATGAACTTATAAGCCTCTGATATATTGAGACAGAAGATGAGTAACCTACCCCTGATAGCTGGCCACCAGATATTGGGGCTCCTTGTGTCAGGTGACATGTCTTGTGTGATAAGACAGAATGGGGAGAGTCATTGAGGACCTCTGTCTTGATCTGGAAACCAATCACATCACAATATTTCTCACTTTTCTATTCCTACTTTTTGATGTTGCAATTGTCTTTAGAAGAATAACAGTACATAAACACGGTCTTGTCGTTTTCACTGGAAATGTGGATATCAATTGTGTGTGACCAATTGACGTAGAACAAATGTCAGCCTGGTTGTTCTATCTTGTCATCAACAGTATCAATGTTATTCCAACTCCGATCCTCCAGTACCCCCAACAGCCCAACTCCGATCCTCCAGTACCCCCAACAGCCCAACTCCGATCCTCCAGTACCCCCAACAGCCCAACTCCGATCCTCCAGTACCCCCAACAGTCCAACTCCAGTCCTCCAGTACCCCCAACAGCCCAACTCCAGTCCTCCAGTACCCCCAACAGCCCAACTCCGATCCTCCAGTACCCCCAACAGCCCAACTCCAGTCCTCCAGTACCCCCAACAGCCCAACTCCGGTCCTCCAGTACCCCCAACAGCCCAACTCCAGTCCTCCAGTACCCCCAACAGCCCAACTCCGATCCTCCAGTACCCCCAACAGCCCAACTCCGATCCTCCAGTACCCCCAACAGCCCAACTCCGATCCTCCAGTACCCCCAACAGCCCAACTCCAATCCTCCAGTAGCCCCAACAGCCCAACTCCAGTCCTCCAGTACCCCCAACAGCCCAACTCCAGTCCTCCAGTACCCCCAACAGCCCAACTCCAGTCCTCCAGTACCCCCAACAGCCCATCTCCAGTCCTCCAGTATCCCCTACAGAGCCCAACTCCAGTCCTCCATTAACCCCAACAGCAAACTCCAGTCCTCCAGTATCCCCAACAGCCCAACTCCAGTCCTCCAGTCCCTCCAACAGCCCAACTCCAGTCCTCCAGTCCCTTCAACAGCCCAACTCCAGTCCTCCAGTCCCTTCAACAGCCCAACTCCAGTCCTCCAGTCCCTTCAACAGCCCAACTCCAGTCCTCCAGTCCCTCCAACAGCAAACATTTTTGTTGTAGCCCCATACAAACACACCAGATTTAATTAATTGAGGGTTTGATGATTAGTTGACAAGTTTAATCAGGAGCTACAATAACAATGCATACTGTTAGGGGTACTTGAGGACTGAAGTTGGGAAACTGTGTGTGTGCATGTGTGTGTGTGCATATGTGTGCTCCTTGACCGGTTGGGTTAGGCTGCAGGACTTGTTAAACAAGATACAAACTCTGATAAACACCCTCCCCTCAGGCAGTGTAGTATGCAAATAACCCCCAGGACTAAAACAATAAACCTCCCTTTAACAATCTCCCATTGCCAAATGGATAGACATAGTTTAGGAATAACTAAACTAAGATAATAGGTTTTAATAAGAGGTGGACATTTTGAGGTATATAAAGAGTGGTGTGAAAAAATGTCATGATCTTTGTGGAACTGTCCAGCACACTTACAATAAGTGGTATTGAGTTCATGTAATATGACACTAGATGCTCTTATTACATGATTTTCACAGACTAGAGTACATTACCTTCAGTATTGACAATCACAATCAATATTTCTGTTACATGTACAAGACCAATCTTATTTACAATGACGGCCTACCCCCGGCCATACCCTAAACCGGACGTCACCGGGCCAATTGTGTGCCGCCCTATGGGACTCCCAATCACGGCCGGTTGTGACACATCCTGCAATCGAACCAGGGTCTGTAGGGACGCCTCTAGCACTGTGATGCAGCACGTTAGACCGCTGTGCCACAAGGGAGCCCATGTGGTATGAAGTAAAAATATATATTTTTAAAATATAAAATAAATGATTAACATAGTTTTACTGTAATGTCCTACTATGAACTCTCTAAGAATTTGTTCTTAACTGACTTGCCTAATTAAATAAAGATTACATTTTTAATTTAAAAAAAAAAAGTTGCTCACAGCTCAATTCATTCCCACTTATGGATCATCTGAAGTTAAAATGACATGTGTTTTCTATACTCACTTGTCTGGTGAAGTCAATTCCATTTTGTTCATTGTCTGCAGGAGAAAGTAAATCTAAATGATTAAACAGTCATAAATTACAATGTCATACCTATCCCCAAGAATATTATGGCCACATTGTGGTTTTCTGTTTATTAGAATAGGCCTACACCTGAAGTAGCGCTCTGGATAACATTATGGATGATTTTTGATAATTAAGATAAATTCAATAATAGGCAAATTGCTAACACTTTATAATAACTTTCATGAATAAGTTATAAATGCTTGTAAATATATATAAATAGTTGCTAAATTACCATACATTTGATAAATTATTATAAATTGTAATGCTCATAATACTTTGAATTGTTAATACATGTTTACAAATGATGTAATAGTTTATAAATAGTTTATGCATTTTATTTCACAAGTGTTAAAACCACATATCGAGACGCCATGCCCACTGAAACTGAGAAGCCCTTGTGCCTCAGAAGTGTGTCCTCAATTTGTAGGATAAAAATACACAAGATGTAGTTTATTTCGACAGTTTCTTGGCACTGACCATATATATCCTCAGCAGGGCTATAGTGTAAAAAAATCCAACACAGCCATATGGATGATTCACCACCATATGGAGTGAATGATTACAAAGGTTATGATCACATTAACCCTTTTAAGATACTGGCACCCTCCCTACAACACAACGATGCCATACGAGACAGAGAGTTCAAAGGTCTGCTGTGTCAGGTAATCTTCCCTCATTTGAATTTCAAATAGGACCTCTGGGAGTTTGCGGCGAGTGATGTGCCTGCTCGACCCACAGTATGGAAATCTCCCCCACCCCCCCCACCCCCAGGCCAAACTTCCAGTATGGAAATGATGGTGCCATGCAAATCAGCTGCGTAGCCTTGACAACCTTTTCAGGCCTTTCCATTGTAATGTTTACAGACCCCCAGGTGCACTACACACATTGACTAACTCTAAACCCAGAACTATAATGGAACTGGGATAGCATTGGCAACACAGGATAGAACAAAACTTTGAACACTATGTATACTGTATTATTATTATTGTACTATCGTATTATACAGAATTGTCTAGCAGCATCCATGTCCCCTTATGTCAGTTCAATCTCATTTTCACATCGGAAGGCTGGAGTTGATCACGTTCTGCATTCGGTCCCTTCGCAACTTCGCAACAATTAATTCCCTTGTAATTCTAAAAGCTTTGATAAAAAGTGTCTTCTGATTTTGTTTCCCGTAATATACAGTACCATGGTTGATAATGGTTCACTTCTAAACAAATTAGGCCAAGTGTGACGTCGGTATGAAGGATCGGGAGACAGACGCAGGAATGCGTAATAGGGGTTTTTATTTACCCAAATTACTGCGTGTCACGTAAAGGCACGGGGACGAAGACCAAACAAACACTATACAAAACACAGGGTTGAAACCCAAACAAAAGAGCAAGGAGTACCTTGAATAAATAACCAACAGACATTGTAACAATAATCGACAGGACAATGGTAAACCAAGGACACACTTGTACAATTATTCATCACTGGGAATAGTGGTCAGGTGTGCGAAATGAAAGTTCAGGAGGGATCCGTGACAGTACCCCCGCTGATGCGCTGCACTAGCAGCGCAATGACACCGGCCTCGAGGATGATCACAGGAATGCAGTGAGGGTCGTTCAGGACCTGATGAAGCTGCCGAAGTTGTGGGATCGTCGGATGGACCAGTAGCAGTGGCGTCAGATGGACCGGTTGTGGCGGCGTCGGACGGGCCAGTTGCAGCTGCTGAAGTTGCGTCATCGGACGGACCCGTTGTGGCAACGTCGGACGGCCCAGCTGCAGCTGCCGAAGTTGCGGCGGCGCTGGACGGACCAGTAGCAGCATCGTCAGACGGGCCATTCCCGCTGTCTTCCTTAATGGTCGATTATTCTGTCACGTTGGTATAAAGGGTCGGGAGACAGTCTAGGGTTTTTTATTTCATGTAGTTCTATGTACTTTTGTGTGGATATAATTTTTTTACGGACCGTACATGGCGCTCTATCGCTCTATTTGTATGAAGTGTGTAAGGCCCTTTAGACCCTTAGACCAGCCCAGGCCACTGCCTGCATTATTCTAACCCTTATCCCGAAGAGACCATAAACCTTTAGTGGCTCTCTGGATAGTGCTTTCAAAAGTGCATTTGATTTGCACAGCAGCATATTCTAGATGATGGAAGGAGTTGACACTCAGAATAGTCTGTCTGGTTGCATGCTCTTGATGACTACTCAGACAGGTTTTCAGTCTAAACTGAACGGATCATGCCATTGGACTGCCAGTTTCTGAGTCATGTCAACACCTTCCATCCAGGATACACTGCTATGGAAATCAAATGCACCTCTGAGAGCGTTATCTGAAAAGCCACTTTCTGCAATTAATCATTGTAATTATACAATAAAAATATATTGATAACTCAGCAAATAGACTCTTAATTCAGTTTCGGGAAAGAATGTCATCAAAAGATAAAGGTTGTAATATATCATACAATATCAATTAGCTTAGGGGACATCTTCTCAAAGGGACATTTTTTTATGTAACCTTAATTTACCTAGGCAAGTCAGTTAAGAACAAATTCTTATTTACAATGATGGCCTACCACAGCTAAACCCGGACGACACTGGGCCAATTGTGTACCGCCCAATGGGACTCCCAATCACGGTCAGTTGTGGCCTAGCACTGAGATGCAGTGCCTTAGACCGCTGTGCCACTTGGGAAAATATACAGAACTCTCTTTCTGACCTATATTTCATGCAGACCTTTCATTCACTTTTCAATTAGGGAGTCAAGTTGTTAGTTTAATTTTGGTTAAATGGTGTTGAAAAATAACACAGCAAGCTGTGTGAAAAGATGCATGATATCATTGCTATCAGGGGAAAATTATTGTGATAATTTCCTCTCTGACCTGAGGGTCTTGTATAGTGTTGTGGCCATTAGTGTTAGATTATATGAAATCATATCTGGTGTGATCGTTAGTAGGATCCTTTGAGGTGAAGTTGATTCAACATAAAAGTTTAAGGCACCCAGCTGCTGCTGGACTGACTTCAAGTTTACTCAACTCTGGGGCAGGAAAGTTCTACTAACATTAATTCCTACATTTGCCAAAGGTTTTATTCAGAATGTTTTCAAATTCTCCCAATTTTAAGTCCAGCCAACTTGGACATGTAACGTATTTGGACTTTTTCCAAGTTGTATGTTTTACAGTGATTTGCTTGCATGATAGTTGAGGCAAATGCATGATGGAACTTTAAAAGCCTATTTTGTCAGATTTTGTAAAAAAAATAAATAAAATAATAAAAAAAAAAAAACTTCCATACACTATGCTGGTCTATCTGAATCCAAGTTCCACATTTTCATTTAGTTTGTTCTGTATTTTACCACCTCGTCCATGTCGCCTGGGGCTGTGACAACTTCTCTGCAAACAGCTTGACACATTAGATTCTGGTAGAGCCGCCAACTAACAGAATCAACACATCCAATTTTAGAAACACTTTCAGAAACACTTATTCCAGTTGTTGTTGGGGGGAGATGTTGGCTGTTGATAAGGTACTTTCAATCATCAAGATTATACAGAGAAATAGTCATTCACTATTCACACTGTGGTAATCAACACACCCTAATGGCCCACTTATCAGCAACGGACTGTACAAGAAATGTTGAGACACATTTACACTGTTATTGATAAATACAGCCTATAGCTATCAAAACAAATGTCCAGACACCATAACTTCCAAAATAAGGTTTTCCAAAATAATAACCCACCAGAGCAATGTCAAACTTTCATTCTCAGCCTGGAGGCTCCACATACTCTTGCATCCAAAATCCATGACAACATTTGAGTAAGAAAATCACACACACTAAAACATTTACTGTCAACAATTAGTGTATAACATCCATTGTTATTGGGGGTGTTCTGTTTCAGTAAATGTGTTTGTTTCAGTTAATCATTTCAATTAAAAAAGCAAAATTAGCTTAATTTTCAGTACAAATCTGTATGTAAGTATGTACCACAGATCCAGGGATATTAAGCACACAATGATTCCTCAGAGATATTATGTAATTAAAAAGTAATAAATAATAAAATCATATTGTGCTACTAAGCTATCAAATAAAGAAATGTTGAAATTAAATGTTTGTAGGGTAATCTTAACATAAGAATAAGCAGAAATGTCTTTCTGTAAGTTTATTTTGTTTTTAACACCACTATCACCAAGAAATACATTTAGCAGGTGCGATGGAGGAGAAAAGTAAACATAATTTTCCAAGATATGTCATCATAATTTTTTCTGATATGCCTGACAAGAGATAACGACAAACTGAGAAATTAAAAGTAGACATTGAAAGGTGAAACATCCTTACCTGCTTGTTCATGGTGAGCCTCTGAGTGTTCCACTCCGTCTGTGCTCATCTTAATATCTGTAAATGATAAATACTGCTGATTTTCCTAAAGGACTGTAACTTCGCTGGGACAATGCAGCACTCAGCTCTACCAGTAAAATGATATTGAGGTTATTCTAATGCGGCGTACTTTCAAATTTTCTCCCACATGTGATTGCTGTTATAATATTCATAAGTTGGAGGGTATCCCCATTCAGTATTCAGCACAGTTGCTCCAGCTCTCCTCCCTATCTGAACTCAGTCAAAACCAAATGGATCAAGTCAACAGACACTCACAAAGCATGGTGAAATGGCTTGACATTTTTTACTTTATATTACATTGAATATAAGAATTTAAAATGTGAACAGGTAATTTATAAATGTTTTATTTAAAAATATAATATAATAAATTACTTACCTGGATTTAACAATTGTTCCACTCACTGGTTTAGATAGCACTATGTGAATATGTCCCTTTTGTCTCTAAAAAGATGCTGGTATTGGGATGGAAATGTATAATATCTACTAGTGGTCATCTGCATTTACCTAAGTGGGTTAGTGGAGGAAAATGCACCTTTTTCAGTACCCCACACAGGCAGATAGAGAGTCATTTGCATAAGTCTCTCGGTGTGTCCTATCCAGTCTCGTTTTTTTTTGCATAAAACAACAATGGGTTGACTGCGAACTTAGAAAAGTTGCTTTTCAGTGTATGTGTTTGTATAAAGAGATGAATAAGCGGACATCATGTTGCGATAATAACTTAGCATCAAATCAGGACAATTTGTGGAGAGAATAATAAGCTTTACATCATAGTTATTTGTTACTGTGGAACAAGATTGAAATCTACCATTGGGCAGACAAAATGGGCAGACCGCCAAAATGGGGACAATACATTATAGTACCTTTCATGAATCAGCTTTATTAAATAATCAATACATTATATTTCATTTTTTGTAAATATTTATAAACATATGCATTTACAAGCGTTACAATTCATAAGCATGTATAACATTTTATTAATGTATAAACCATGATGACAGGTTTGGTTCAAGTGTATTCTCATCTGTTTCTATTCACTACAAAATGTTGTGCTAGCATGTTTTGAGATGCAACAACCATAGGTCTGTCTGCCTGAATGACATCTAAGCATAAAGAAAAGAAGGCATGGGACACAAAGACCTTTATGCAAATGAAGTTGATCAAACTTAAGACACATAAAGATAAGATTTATGTCCAGAGGGAGAATGGCACAGATGACTGAGTAAACAGCTGATTACTCCTCTCTTTGGTTGGCTTGTTGAAACAGCATCTTCAACTGTCTTTCATGCCATTGGATACGCTCCTTCACACTTTGTTCCTACAGAAAGACAAACACACACATGCGTATGCACATACCATAGGTGAATTTACCATATATGGTAAATTCCCCCCCCAAAAAATAAATAAATAAAAGCCTATTTCGGCGCACCCTATAATTACGATTGAAAAGTAAAACCGTGAGTCTATGATAGAAAGACAAGTGATGCAAAATGCATTATTTAGGCTAATATATTATTGTTGTCCACATCAAGTTCATAGACACTGATCAAACAACAATATTGTTAGGAAACAGGAAGTAAGTTTTTAGGGCACAGGTAGACAGTACGCAACATGCAACAATTTCAGCGATTTTACCGAGTTACAGTTGATATAAGGAAATCAGTCAATTTAAATAAATTCATTAGGTCCTAATCTATGGATTTCACATGACTGGGAAGGGACACTGCCATGGGTGGGCCTGGGAGAGCATAGGCCCACCCACTGGGGAGGGGAAGAAATTAATTTTTCTATATGTGCACCACAAAATGTAAATCTGGTCAAATGGTGCTTTTCATTAGTTGTCCGGGTGGCTGGTAGCAGACGATCCCGCACGTGATGAAGCTGGATGTGGAGGTCCTGGAGGCAAGCACTAGGCAGAATAAATTATTGGTTTCCTCAGTGCCTATGTGGTCCAGTTTTTACAGCCACTGACCCTGCCACACATAGGTCAGAGTCGGCATGGGTTTGAATTCAGCCCACTGCCCTTTGACTCACAGATGTCTATTTTTGATGCATTCATTTTATGTGGTTACAGGGCTAAAACAGAAACAACTCAAAGGTTTACAGTTTAGGCATTAATTACAAGTGGTTAAGGTTAGGGCTATAGTTTGGGGAAAATAATAAAAAACGACTTGCCTACAGTATGTATCATCAGTATTCTTCCTAGTTTTCTCAGTGCTTGTCTAAGCAGCGCGCTCCGGCTCCAGTGACCAGCCTGAGCCTACAAAAACTAAAATGTTCATGTCCTGCTTAGCATTCAAAATATAACGAGTACTTTTGGGTGTCATGGACAATGTACGGAGTAAAAAGTACAATATTTTCAAGGTAAAGGTAAAAGTAGTCAAATATAATAATAGTAAAGTAAAGTACATGTACCCCCAAAAAACGACCTAAGTAGTTTTACACCACTGGCGCAGCCATGGGTGGACCTGGGAGTGCACTTGGGAGCCCGACCCACCCACTGGGGAGCCAGGCCCAGCCAATCAGATTAGTTTTCCCCCACAAAATTACTTATATATGTGGACCACTAAATGTGGATGTAGGCAAATCTGGTCAAATTGTGTTTTTAATCAAACTGCTAGATATTAAATGTTTGTTTAAGTCAGTTTAACAGCATAGTTTATATTTAACTGAGCTACAGGCTAAAGCTATTATATAGCTGTTAACTCTCCGAAATGTATTTAGTCAGGCAACCTTCAGTCCAGTCATCACCAGAGGGCAGTCAAACTCCACAATGGATGTTTGTGCATTATATGGATGGAACAAACTGCCAAAATAAAGGAAAAGCCAACATAAAGTGTCTCAATAGGGTGTTGGGCCACCATGAGCCACCAGAACAGCTTCAATGCGCCTTGGCATAGATTCTATAAGTGTCTGGAACTCTACTGGAGGGACGCAACACCATTCTTCCAAAACAAACTCCATAATTTGGTGTTTTGTTGATGGTGGTAGAAAACACTATGTCTCAGACACCGCTCGAGAATCTACCATAAGTGTTCAATTGTGTTGGTGACTGAGACACACATTAGACTACTATTTTAAAGTCACTGAGATCTCTTCATCTAGCCATGGTATTTTTGTACATTACCTTAAGAATGATGGGAGGTTTTAATTGCTTATTTAACTCAGGAACCCCAAATGTGTGGAAGCACCAGCATCTTCACCATGAAGAAAAGATGGAAGACGGGAGTGTTTTCCAAAGCATGGTTTTAGGCGCATTATGATGTTTATATACCCACAAATCTAATGAGCTTTGCAATATGATACCCATGAAGACAATTTAGGATTTTAATTTGTCAAAGTTAGACACACTTGTAGAAAACATTGTGAGCTTCAACTGCATATTTTTTTTTCATAAAACATTTTAAACTTAGAATTACTTTAAAATCAAATAACACAGTGAAAAGTTAAAGGCACTTACCATATTCCAATGGTTTACATATTTCAAAAATTAAGTTTCATGTTTTGTTACTGTGTGTATGCATTAGGTAACTTTTGTTTGTAAAATCTAATCCCTCAGAGAGATAGATGGACTATAATTAGCATAATGTAATAATAACATGTGGAACAGCAATATCCAGCACAAGCTTAATCACTGGCACTTCGGACATATAAGGATGACACAATAAGGATGACAGAAAGTTCAGTCCACTAGTTTCTTTCTTCAGTCTATCACAACAAGATGGTAAACCTGAGAAAATAACTGGATGTGAAAGGTTCCCACATGTAAGCTGCCTGATGAATATCTCTGGATTGTTTCAATATCCTAGTTTGTTTTAACAGAATATCCCTAAATTAAATTAAAACTGCATCAGTTAAGTAAAAACAAAGTGTTATATAAAAAGAGTGTCTGTTTTCTCTGAGCAGATCCACCATTCACAGTCTCACCCTTGGGTGGCACTGAACAGCACTTTAACAGATGGCACCAAGTCAAAACAGAGACAGTAGAGAAAACGAGACACCCCACTCCCTCATTTTTTCGGGTCGGGTGGGGCTACTCTACTTATTGCCCCTGACCCACAGGGGGGGTGCCGCAGAGGAGAATCTGGGAATCAATCCCAGAACAACAGCAAAGGACCTTGTGAAGATGCTGGAGGAAACAGGTACAAGTATCTACTGTATATCCACAGCAAAACGAGTCCTATATCGACATAACCTGAAAGGTCGCTCAGCAAGGAAGAAGCCAATGCTCCAAAATCGCCATAAAAAAGCCAGACTACGGTTTGCAACTGCACATGGGGACAAAGATTGTACTTTTTGGAGAAATGTCCTCAGGTATGATGAGAAAAAAAAATAGAACTATTTGGCCATAATGACCGTCGTTATGTTTGGAGGAAAAAGGGGGAGGCTTTGCAAGCCGAGGAACACCATCCCAACCGTGGAGCACGGGGGTGGCAGCATCATGTTGTGGGGGTTCTTTGCTACAGGAGGGACTGGTGCACTTCACAAAATAGATGGCATCATGAGGCAGGACAATTATGTTAATATATTGAAGCAACATCTCAAGTTAAAGCTTGGTCGCAAAAGGGTCTTCCAAATGGACAATGACCCCAAGCATACTTCTAAAGTTGTGGCAAAATGGCTTAAGGACAACAAAGTCAAGGTATTGGAGTGGCCTTCACAAAGCCCTGACCTCAATCCTATAGAACATTTGTGTCCAGAACTGAAAAAGCGTGCGCAAGCATGGAGGCCTACAAACCTGACTCAGTTACACCAGCTCTGTCAGGAGGAATGGGCCAAAATTCACCCAACTTATTGTGGGAAACTCGTGGAAGGCGAGTTAAACAATTTAAAGGCAATGCTACCAAATACTAATTGAGTGTATGTACACGACTGACCCATTGGAATGTGATGAAAGAAATAAAAGCTGAAATAAATCATTCTCTCCACTATTATTCTGTATTTTAACATTCTTAAAATAAAGTGGTGATCCTAACTGACCTAAGACTGGGAATCTTTACAAGAATGAAATGTCAGGAATTCTGAAAAACTGAGTTGAAATGTATTTGGCTAAGGTGTATGTAAACTTCCAACTTCAACTGTACGTGAATTCCCTGACTTGCTCAGTCTATACATGCAATGTAGGCTAAACGCCTTCTAGGAAAGAACCAGGAGCCAAACAGGCTGCTTTAGGTCTCCTCGTCCCATGGGCAGAGCTTTCTATGGGGGACGTAGTAGTCGAAGCGGTAGCCCTTGCTGCAGCTCCTGATGTCACACTTATAGGGGTTGGCCCTTCCAGCTGCGTCCAACCGGCTGCGGCAGTATTTGAGCAGGCAGGGGAGCCACTCCAGACGCAGGCAATAACTGCAGACACAGGGCTGTCACAGATCCAGAGTGGAGGGGCATCGCTGCAGACCAGGGGCGTCTGCTGTTTGGGGCAGGGGTAGGGGCTCAAATTCAATGGCCTCCTTATGCAACACAATGGAAATGAAAGCTATGATAGATAGAATGAAGAGGTTCCTTTCTTTAAACACCCAAACACTTATAGAGCATCTGAATGGAAGCCAAAATTACCTTTATCCAGCCAATGCTTGGTGTCGACTGTCTGGGTATAAAACCCCTCGTGTGCCTCCTTACACACATTGTGGATGAGTGTGTTGAGGTGCCCTGCACGACTCATGTTCACCACCATGTCCATGTGGAGGTGTTCCACCCCACACCTCTCCTCTGCCCTGCGGACCAAGTTGGGGTTCCTCTGTAGAATCCCAACACAGAACAGCTCCATATTATAAAGAAGGAGGCACTAGTAGTGCTAGTGTAATATATTGACCAATGGAAGTAAGCTCCACAACCTTTATGTTAGGGTTCAAACAGATTGGTGGTAAATGTAAAAAAGAAAGAAAGAAAAATGTACAATTCAGATAACATTGTGCAGTAAGGAACATTTGAATGGCCTACTACAATTACATTTTTACATGATGGGTTGGTAGTCCTCGACGAAGAAACATGCTCAACGAAGATACTTTATTGAAAGTCCAGGATGAGGCTTAATCTGTGTCAGGGAAACTAGCGCAACAGATGTCGGATCTTAATTTGACCCCTTTCGTCGCAGGAGGAAAATAGTCCTGCAGCAGGAGGATTTTAATATATATGAAGAAATATTTAGATTCGGCGCCGAGGGGCAACTGGAAGCGGTGTTTGTATACAATGCACATGTAGCCGGTGTGAAATGGCTAGCTAGTTAGCGGTGGTGCGCGCTAGTGGCGTTTCAATCGGTGACGTCACTTGCTCTGAGACCTTGAAGTAGTGGTTCCCCTTGCTCTGCAAACGAAGGACGCTCTGCACACGCGTGGAGCGATGGGTAACGATGCTTCGAGGGTGACTGTTGATGTGTGCAGAGCGTCCCTGGTTCGCGCCCAGGTCGGGGTGAGGGGACGGATTAAAGTTATACTGTTACACACACCGTACCTACTTTATACCTTATGAAGGCTATAGCACGTCTCGTATTAATTCTTATCTGGATTATTATACATTTACATATTTGTATTTTTCATTCTGGATTTTTTTTTATTTTTATCAATTGTTTTATGATTTGTTGAAGGCAAGCACTAGGCAAAATAAATGATTGGTTTCATCAGTGCTTATGTGGTCCAGTGTTTGCAGCCACTGACCCCGCCACACATATGTCAGAGTCGTCATGAGTTTGAATCCGGCCCACTGCACTTTGACTCATGGATGTCTATTTGCGACACATTCATTCCACATGGTTACACGACTAATTCCATGTGGTTACAAGGTTAAAACCGAAACAACTCAAAGTTTAGGCGTTAATTCCGATTGGTTAAGGTTAGGGCTATGGTTTGAGGAAAACAATTAAAACGACTCGCCTGCGCATCATCAGTATTCTTCCTAGTGTTCTCAGTGCTTGTCTAAGCAGCACACTGCGGGTCCACAAGTTAGTTGCATTTATTTCAATGTTTTCAAGAAGGAAAATGAATAGTCTGATCATTTACACATCAAAGAAAAGTATCTGAGCTCAACGAGATTGTCTATGGATCGGCTCAAATGCATAAACATCTTGACAGCTTTACGAAATGAAATATTAAAGACACATTATACAAGCTTTCAATCCACACCAAAGACCAGAACTATATTGACAAATCATACATAGCCTAACTATAAAACGTGAACATTGTTTAACAAGGCAACTCTATGGCAATTACCTGACACTTTGTATGAATGGAAACTAACATTGGTGTAGCCTACTGTTATTATTTTATTAGTTTCCTATGTATGTTATTCAAAAGTGTCTAGTATGGTCATTTCTTATCAAGATATTTGAAATGTGTAACTAAATCAAGTCAATCGGGGGGATTGAGTTATTTGTGCCAGAAGGGCGTGGGCCAGAATCGAATCAACGGCGATACGGAAGGCCTATATGTGTGCTCTGAAGGCAGCGGCCCTAACCGCTAGACCACAATTGAACAAAATGTTAGGATACACTGGACACTTGCATGTCATAGCCTAGTGTTGCCAATATCGATATTGTGTTATTAAGCTATATAAAACAACAGTTGTTGATGTGTATGGCTGCATTTCAGATACATTTTTGTACATTTGAATGTTGCAGTAATAGGACTTAGGCCTAGCGTTTGAGCAATCGAGAGAGACAATTATTTGCCCTGATCCAAAAGACTCACGAGGTGCATTCGAATTTCCTGATGCAGCAGGGAAATTGTCTGCGACAAAAGAAGGATCAAGTTAAGATCTGACATCTGTATAACATGTTATTGTGACACAATGTCTCTTATAATAACACCATTGGTACTGTTCCTCCACATCCAAAACCTGTCCCTTGCTACCTCCTATACCCTATATGGGAATGGTGGCCCAGATTATGAGGGAAGGTGGTGGTTTGTTACAGAAGCTCACCTGTCTGAGGCGGGCCATGGACTCAGTGGGGGTGATCTGGTGGTGATTGAGCCGTGAGATGAAGCACAGCACCTGGTATTGGTTCTGGCCACGCTCCGGCTCCCCCAGGATCAGAGCTCTCCCAATCCTCACATCCTGAAAAAAAAGAGATGAGATAAATATGAAATGTAAACCGGATACTGTATACATTCACTGGTTGTTACAATGCTTGTTACTTATGTGAAAGTATCCCCTAAGATCAAACTTTGCATTGCTATTGTTCTCAGCTAAATCCATTTCAACAGAAACGTCACAAAGGTGTGGTGTAAAAGTGCTGCCAAAACTCCACTAGGTGTGTGGCATAAGGATAGTCCATAACTTACTACTATATCAAGTGTTATGTCTGTTATGAGGGCTGACCTGACCTGACCTGCCCTGACCTTCACTGGCACCATGAGACCTGAATCCTACCCTAGTACCCTCATCCATCCCAATGCTCCTCTGACTTAATTTCCATCTCAATGGCTATCCCAACTGTTACAAAAAAAAACAGTAGAACTCAAAGCCAAGGCAAACATTTCAGTCGACTGAGCAGACAAAGGGAAGACTAGGTTATCTGAACAAGGAACAAGTCCTTTTCTTCTCTTTGTTTACCAGGCCCATTGGGTGTCACGCCCTGACCAAGGAGAGCCCTTGGTTCTCTATGGTGTAGTAGGTCAGGGCGTGACTATGGGGTGTTCTAGTTCTATATTTCTATGTTGGTGTTTTGTATGGTTCCCAATTAGGGGCAGCTGGTAATCGTTGCCTCTGATTGGGGATCATATTTAGGTAGCCATTTTTCCCACCTGTGATTGTGGGATATTGTTTTGTGTTTGTGCACCACTACTTTCACGTTTCGTTGTTGGTTTATTGTTTTGGGGCGGCAGGGTAGCCTAGTGGTTAGAGCGTTGGACTAGTAACCGAAAGGTTGCAAGTTTAAATCCCCGAGCTGACAAGGTACAAATCTGTCGTTCTGCCCCTGAACAGGCAGTTAACCCACTGTTCCTAGGCCGTCATTGAAAATAAGAATTTGTTCTTAACTGACTTGCCTAGTAAAATAAAGGTAAAATTTTAAAAAAAATTAAAATTAAAAATTTGTTTTGAAGTTTCACCGAAATAAAGATGTGGAACTCTACACACGCTGCGCCTTGGTCCACTCATTTCAACGAGCGTGACAGAATATCCCACCAAGCAAGGACCAAGCAGCGTGTGACGGAGGTACAGGAGTTTTGGACCTGGGAAGGAATTATGGGAGGTTGTGAGACCATTCCTTGGAAGGAGACACAAAGGAAGGTGAAAGGACAGTGACGACGCCGGGGACCACAGCCACAGAAACCCCAAGATTTTTTTGGGGGGGGCACGAGGAGTGGTCGGCGGAGCAGCGGAGAGTGGAAGAGCGGGTCATCAGTCCGGTGCCATCGGTGCCAGCTCTCCGTACTCACCCTGAAGAGCAAGAGACCGTCAGGAAGGCGATGGAGAAGTTGGGAGAGAGCGAGATGAGAGAAATGTTATGTAGGTGTGTTCCACACGGCATCCGACCTGAAGAGCCTGTCAGCAGTCTGGTGAGTTCTGTGCCAGCTCTCCGCACCCTTCCTGGAGTGCGTGTTACCAGTCCAGTGCCACCTGTGCCGGCTCCACGCACCTGGCCTCCAGTGCGCCTCCCCAGTCCGGTACGTCCTGTGCCAGCTCCCCGCACCAGCCCTGAAGTGCGTGTCACCAGTCTGGTGCCACCTGTGCCGGCTCCATGCACCAGTTCTCCAGTGCGCCTCCCCAGTCCGGTATGTCCTGTGCCAGCTCCCCGCACTCTCCCTGAAGTGTGTGTCACCAGTCCGGTGCCACCTGTACCGGCTCCACGCACCAGGCCTCCAGTGCGTCTCGCCAGTCCGGTATGTCCTGTGCCAGCTCCCCGCACTCTCCCTGAAGTGCGTGTCACCAGTCCGGTGCCACCTGTGCCGGCTCCACGCACCAGGCCTCCAGTGCGTCTCTCCAGCCCGCTACTTCCGGTGCCAGCTCCAAGGCCGGAGTCTTCCTCTGCCCCGGTGCCCAGTCCAGGCACGGTGTCCAGTCCCACTCCAAGGCCGGAGTTTTCCTCTGCCCCGGTGCCCAGTCCAGGCACGGTGTCCAGTCCAGCTCCAAGGCCGGAGCCTCCCTCTGCGCCGGTGCCCAGTCCAGGCACGGTGTCCATTTCCGCTCCAGGGCAGGAGCCTTCCTCTGCGCCTCTCTCTCTATGGTCACGCCCTGACCATAGAGAGCCCTTGGTTCTCTATGGTGTAGTAGGTCAGGGCGTGACTAGGGGGTGTTCTAGTTCTATATTTCTATGTTGGTGTTTTGTATGGTTCCCAATTAGAGGCAGCTGGTAATCGTTGCCTCTGATTGGGGATCATATTTAGGTTCATATTTAGATCATATTTAGGGATCAAATTTTTCACACCTGTGTTTGTGGGATATTGTTTTGTGTTTGTGCATGTGCACCACTACTTTCACGTTTGGTTGTTGGTTTATTTTTTTTAAAGTTTCACCGAAATAAATATGTAGAACTATACACACGCTCTTTTCAACGAGCGTGACATTGGGTTGACTTCCCTCTGAGTTAACCAAGTACCATGACTCAAACAACACTCCGGTTGGTCCTTAAGGTGGAGATGCAGATAATGGGAAACTGTGGAGTGCTTGAGTTAAAAAAGAGAAGGAGGAGGGGGAACTCTTGTTTCCCCCACTGTGAAGGCAGAACCTCCAGAGAAGCAGATGTATGGGGTACACAGAGTGGGGGAGGGAATGGGAACATTCCAGTTGGGCAGGCCTCAAACAACTGGACACAGATTGTTCA
Source organism: Oncorhynchus clarkii lewisi (assembly GCF_045791955.1). Taxonomy (NCBI): domain Eukaryota; kingdom Metazoa; phylum Chordata; class Actinopteri; order Salmoniformes; family Salmonidae; genus Oncorhynchus; species Oncorhynchus clarkii. The sequence continues at coordinate 18,796,028 of NC_092156.1, forward strand.
CTGTCCAGTGAAAAAATAAATATATCTTGAAATCAAATCAAAGTTTATCACGTGCGCTGAATACAACAGGTTACCTTACAGTGAAATGCTTACTTACAGGCTCTAACCAATAGTGCAAAAAAAGGTATTAGGTGAACAATAGGTAAGTAAAGAAATAAATCCACAGTAAAAAGACAGGCTATATACAGTAGCGAGGCTGTAAAAGTAGCGAGGTTACATACAGACACCGGTTAGTCAGGCTGATTGAGGTAGTATGTACATGTAGATATGGTTAAAGTGACTATGCATATATGATGAAAAGAGAGTAGCAGTAGCGTAAAAGAGGGGTTGGCGGGTGGTGGGTGGTGGGACACAATGCAGATAGCCCGGTTAGCCAATGTGCGGGAGCACTGGTTGGTTGGCCCAATTGAGGTAGTATGTACATGAATGTATAGTTAAAGTGACTATTTATATATGATAAACAGAGAGTAGCAGCAGCGTAAAAAGAGGGGTTGGGGGGGCACACAATGCAAATAGTCTTATGGCTTGAGGGTAAAAACTGTTGTCTAGGCCTTTTTGTCTTAGACTTGCCACTCCGGTACCGCTTGCCATGCGGTAGTAGAGAGAACAGTCTATGACTGGGGTGGCTGGGGTCTTTGACATTTTTTAGGGCCTTCCTCTGACACCGCTTGGTGTGAGGTCTTGGATGGCAGGCAGCTTAGCCCCAGTGATGCACTGGGCCGTACGCACTACCCTCTGTAGTGCCTTGCGGTCAGAGGCCGAGCAATTGCAGTTCCAGGCAGTGATGCAACCAGTCAGGATGCTCTCGATGTTGCAGCTGTAGAACCTTTTGAGGATCTCAGGACCCATGCCAAATCTTTTTAGTTTACTGAGGGGAAATAGGTTTTGTCGTGCCCTCTTCACGACTGTCTTGATGTGTTTGGATCATTCTAGTTTGTTGTTGATGTGGACACCAAGGAACTTGAAGCTCTCAACATGCTCCACTACAGCCCCGTCGATGAGAATGGGGGTGTGCTCGGTCCTCCTTTTCCTGTAGTCCACAATCATCTCCTTAGTCTTGGTTACGTTGAGGGATAGGTTGTTATTCTGGCACCACCCGGCCAGGTCTCTGACCTCCTCCCTAGCGGCTGTCTCGTCGTTGTTGGTGATCAGGCCTACCACTGTTGTGTTGTCTGCAAACTTAATGATGGTGTTGGAGTCATGCCTGGTCATGCAGTCGTGGGTGAACAGGGAGTACAGGAGGGGACTGAGCACGCACCCCTGGGGAGCTCCAGTGTTGAGGATCAGCATGGCAGATATGCTGCTACCTACCCTCACCACCTGGGGGTGGCCCGTCAGGAAGTCCAGGATCCAGTTGCAGAGGGAGGTGTTTAGTCCCAGGACCCTTAGCTTAGTGATGAGCTTTGAGGGTACTATGGTGTTGAACGCTGAGCTGTAGTCAATGAATAGCATTATCACCTAAATGTTCCTTTTGCCCAGGTGGGAAAGGGCAGTGTGGAGTGCAATAGAGATTGCATCATCTGTGGATCTGTTTGGGCGGTATGAAAATGCCCGGATCACACGTCCTGGTAATCCGCCTGGCCTCGCAGCCTTGTGTATGTTGACCTGTTTAAAGGTCTTACTCACGTCGGCTACGGAGAGTGTGATCACACAGTCGTCCGGAACAGCTGATGCGCTCATGCATGCCTCAGTATTGCGTGCATCGAAGCGAGCATAGAAGTGATTTAGCTCATCTTGTAGGCTTTCGTCCCTGGGCAGCTCGTGGCTGTGCTTCCCTTTGTAGTCTGTAATAGTTTGCAAGCTCTGCCACATAAGACGAGCGTCGGAGCCGGTGTAGTGTGATTCAATCTTAGCCCTGTATTGATGCTTTGCCTGTTTGATGGTTTGTCGCAGGGCATAGCAGGATTTCTTGTAAGCTTCCAGGTTAGAGTCCCGCACCTTGAAAGCGGCAGCTCTACCCTTTAGCTCAGTGCTAATGTTGCCTGTAATCCATGGCATCTGGTTGGGGTATGTACGTACAGTCACTGTGGGGACGACGTCCTCGATGCACTTATTGATAAAGCCAGTGACTGATGTGGTGTATTCCTCAATGTCATCGGAAGAATCCCGGAACATGTTCCAGTCTGTGATAGCAAATGTCATGGTACTGACATTAAGGTCTGAAAGGCAGGAGTATTTTCGGTTGCCAAAAAATGTAATCACCTTTTTATACGCAGACATAGGGGGAGGAACCAGAAACAAACAACAAAGACGCAAATAGGACTTGAAAAAGAATCCCCACAATGCATCTGTAATTTTCAACCATTGGTAAATATTGGATTATCTGAAGCTTGCACAGTGCAGTTACTTCTTGCATAATATTGATGTTCTTTTCTAGTTAGACTCTTTCCCCTTTCTTTACCTCCATGACACACCATAGGAAGATAAATAACCCCTTCCTTTTATGCAACGCACCTTTTCAAGAGTTGCCTTTACAAGATGAACTGGCTCTCCTGTCTGTACAGTTACTCCAGTCTGGCAGCTTGCCATCAGACCGATTCCAACTTTCCATAAATCTGCGTAATTCCGACAGGAGTAGACCTGAAGCACATGTATGGAGGGAGGGCTGCCATCTAAATTGACTTGATCCAGACAGAACAAAATATGTGCTGCTCCCCTGCAGGGTGTGCCTGTTAACTGTAACCAGAAAAGCCCACTGGGACTTTAAGACAGTTTTTCAACAGTCTGAGTAGAGCCAATGGGGGACAACAATTTTATGACTTCTTGATTGCTCTTCACGTCACTACGATTTTAAATGTGTGTAATATCAGGATATCCTGGGCCACTGAAGGGAGTTCCTTAGCCAGGGTAATATCAAATGCCTGCTCAATCAGGGATAGTTCACCACATATCCTTGTTGAAAAACACCTTAGTCCCCAGTATCTATGCTGCAACAGCCTATGTGCCAGGGGGCTAGGGTCAGTCTGTCCTATCTGGTGCGATGTGTGATCTCAAATTCCCCTGTTCTATCTGGTGTCCTGTGTGATCTTAGGCATGCTCCCTTGAATGCTCCTGGGTGTGTCTCTCTCTCTCTCTGTCTCCCCTACGACCATGCCTCGGCGCCACCTGGCCTGACGGCTCCTGGCTGTCCCTAGTCCACCCGGTTGTGCTGCCGATCCAGTTCTGCTGCTTTTTGTGCGGCTATGGAAAACCTTGTTCCCGGACCTGCTGTTTCTGGCCTGATGACTCCTGTCTGTCAATTATGGAACACTGACATTTTTCACTGGACGTGGTACTTTGTCCTGGACATGCTGTTTCGACTTTCTCTCTCTCTCTCTCTGACCTGCTGTCTCGACCTCTAAATGCTCACCTATGAAAAGCCAACTGATATTTACTCCTACGATGTTAAACTGTGGCACCCTCTATAACCACTGTGGTTATTATTTAACCCTGCTGGTCATCTATGAATGTTTAAATGCCTTGAAGAACGATCTGGCCTAAATGGCCGTACTCTAATCTTCACCTGGCACAGCCAGAAGAGGACTAGTTCCTCTCTAGGGTTTTTGGTAGGTTCCCGCCTTTCTAGGGAGTTTTTCCTAGCCACTGTGTTTGTACATCTGCATTGCTTGCTCTTTAGGGTTTTAGGTTGGGTATCTGTATAGCACTTTGTGACAACTGCTATCGTAAAAAGGGCTTTATAAAATACATTTGATTGTAATAATGGTCAATCCTAAAAAAAATTATGCGTCTATGTTAACAGACAATAACAATTAGGATAGAATTTCAAGTCTGTCCAAGAGAACTGTTTTTCTTAGCTATTTCATGTGAAAATATTTGTCTTTATACATACTGTATGCAATAAAGCAGCATATAGATAAATAGATATAGGTCTATAGAAAATGGATAGGCAATTATAATATAATTTCCAGGGTATATATATAATAGTAATGTAATAGTGTATGTGTGGTTGTTCATTGGTAGTAACATAATATGCAGCATATTACAGTTTTTTGAAACTGTTGGAAATATTTATATTTTAAAATATTGAGTTCACTCACCCGTTTGAAATCAAATACTGCAGTAATATGAGTACCATCTCCTTGCTTGAACTCGACTGTTATGGAATCCTTCTCGCTGTCTGCTACCAAAATCTCCTCTGCAATTTGTCCATCACTTAAACACACTCGTATTTTTAATTCTGAACAAATCCCAAGCGACCCAAAAAGATTTACCACTATTAGAGAAATCAGAACTGGTGACACTGCCGATATCTCCCTCGCATACATTACCAAACTCATTGAAAATGTGAAGTTTAACTACTAAAAAAAATCTGTCGACTACCATAGGTGTAAATAATCGTGAAATCGGTCGCAAATTTTTTCAAGTAAACGAAAAGTTCCGGACCGAAAAGGCTGCAATGAAGTTCAATCTATGATCCACAGATTGAAATCACTGTTATGAAATCTCTGCAAAGGTGGATGGGCTACCATTGTGTAGCCAATCTAGTACGTTCTATATTATGATACATTGTAGCGTTTCTGAAGTATCTGTGAAGATAAAGTTGTTGCGCATAATCTTGGTTGATGAAAAGTTGAGGTCCTCTTTTGAGTTTACGATCCCGTCCCTGTCACGACTTCACCGACGAAGCAGTGATTGCTACTGCGCTCAGTGAGTTGTTTGCCTGACGACTCAAACTGAATTCTTCCAATGCTTATTCGTTAGCTACAAGAGAAATGTCCGTGCTGTCCAGAATCCAATTGGGACATCCCTACTCCATTGAAGCAGCATTTTAAATGGTTGAGGTTAGGTAAGGGTTATGGTTAAATTTAGGTTATGGGTTAAGGTTAGGGTTTAGGTTAGGGACGTCCCAAGGATCCCAGATAGCACGTATCATATAAGAAACGTTCGTGGGCGTGACGTTTGGTCGGAGCAATGTGATTGTGTAGCCAAGCAAGTGCGCTGAAAGCATATAGGTGACAATTGCGGGCTCCCAAAACTTACAAAAATATAATTCCACAAACAATACTCCCCGAGAGGCGACAAGGACACGATCTGTTACATAACAAATTAACTAACAGATCCAATAGAATAGTTTGCACAATAATACATTTCAGTAAATCCATCAATCATGGGCATGCTGAAAGTATTCTATTATATTCTAATCAAATACCCCAATGAATGATCTGTTCTTAGACCAAATTGCCCAATTGTTATCCTAAGTGTAGGGAAAGTAAATATGGAGCTTGACCAAACCTTTCTAGGACACAGATCATGCCAAGCAAAGGAGAGGTCAACTTAAATCTGCCCCCCCCCCCCCCCCCCCCCCCCCCCCCAAAAAAAAACATTAAATTGGTATGATTTGGTAAGACATGTTTTGTAATTACAGTGTTATTACACATGTTTAACAGCAACTTAATGTAAACCAAGCTTGAGGAAATCAGGCAGCCTACTCCAACATGTTGGTTTCAAGTTCAGAGCATAGTTTTGCCTACATGAACCTTTAACAAGAGAGCCACGCGTCCTCCGAAACACGACCCTGCCAAGCTGCACTGCTTCTTGACACAATGCATCTTTTAATTATATGAGCTCTATCACAATCCTGTGACTCTCAGGCCATTCAGTGTCTAACCATGAATTCTCTGAGAGCCCCTTCCACATTTCAAATGAGGTCCTTTATAGCAAAGACACACACACAGGATAAGACAGCATCGGCATAATAAATCGTTCAGCTTTGTCTCCTTTCTCAAACCCCAGAACCATAAACCAACCCTCCATATCAACAGGCATATATCAAATTGTCATTTAGATACAACCAATTCTAAATACAACCAATCCTATCTTGACAAGATCACAGAGACACACTGACTGGCACACAGGCATTGTGGAGCCAAGAGATATGTTTACACATGATGATACTTTGACCTCTCCCCTCTCTGCGGCCCATGCAACTTAGTCTTGACATAGAACAGATACTGCAAACCCTGCCACAGTATTATACAAAAATAACATTCTTGATGAGAAGTAATTTACACACATTTGATGAATATAAAACATCTTACATATGTTACCAACAAATTCTGATTCTTCCACAACAATGGTTTAAAAAACAACAACTATTTTCTACATTGTCTAATAATAGTGAAGATATCAACACTATCAAATAACACATATGGAATCATGCAGTAACCAAAAAAGTGTTAAACAAATCATCCACCCTTTGCCTTGATGACAGCTTTGCACCCTCTTGGCATTCTCTCAACCAGCTTCATGAGGTAGTCAGCTGGAATGCATTTCAATTAACAAGTGTGCCTTGTTAAAAGTTCATTTCTGGAATGTATTTCCTTCTTAATGCTTTTGAGCCAATCAGTTGTGTTGTGACAAGTTAGGGGTGGTATACAGAGATAGCCCTATTTGGTAAAAGACTGAGTCTATATTATGGCAAGAACAGCTCAAATAAGCAAAGAGAAACGTCAGTCCACATGAAGGTCAGTCAATCCGGAAAAATTCAAGAACTTTGAAAGTTTCTTCAAGTGAAGTCGCCAAAAAGCATCAAGCACTATGATGAAACTTGCTCTCATGAGGTTACCGTTCCTACAGAGGGCATAGCGGGATTTCTTATAAGCTTCCGGGTTAGAGTCCTGCTCCTTGAAAGCGGCAGCTCTACCCTTTAGCTCAGTGCAGATGCTGCCTGTAATCCATGGCTTCTGGTTGGGGTATGTATGTACAGTCACTGTGGGGACGACATCATCGATGCACTTATTGATGAAGACAATAACAGATGTCCTTTACTCCTCAATTCCATTGGTGGAGTCCCGGAACATATTCCAGTCTGTGCTAGCAAAACAGTCCTGTAGCTTAGCATCTGCTGATGTAAAAAGGGTGTTTACAAATACATTACATTAATTGATTGAGAATGACTGCGGTGAGGAACAGGATGACATGCTTTGCCAGCAACTGAGATGAGACTCCTGCTTTTTCCACAGTCTGCTTTGCACCTTTCATTTGAAAATGGCGACAATGTTGGTATCCTTCCACTCCTGAGGTACAGCTTAATAGGACCAGATGGTGTTTGTCGAGTACGGGCTCTCTAGGTCTCTCCTCTGATGAAGGCTAGGCAAGCCTTGAGTGCAGTAGACTGCAAATTCGCTAGGTTAGCAGTGAGGGCCTTGAATTGGAAGAGGTTGTTTTTTCCCGGTGTGTTCTCAATAAACCAGTATTTTTTAAAGAAATGTATTGTATCGGGGTAACTGACCAGTGATAATTTTGCTACCTATTTTTGATTTAGTCTTGGCACCTGGGTGACGCAAAGCAACTATTTGGTTCCAGTACGTTCACCATACATCAGCTATCTACTGCAGCAGATGTGAAGAGTGATTGTTAGTCTTTCATTTTTTTTAATACTTTTATTGCATCACAACATTTTCCTCAATGAGTTTAAAATGCAATAATCTTTCAAACTTTGTAAGTACATTGGTAAATCTCAATTTGTTTGATTATTCTACAATGAAGGTATTATCTTTTCATACTTTTTCTCTCTGCATTGTTTGGAAGGGCCAGTAAAGTAAGCATTTCACTCTTAGCCTCTAGCACTTAGCCATCCCGGATCCGGGATCGTGAATACAGCCTCAAGCTCATAACCATAACGCAACGTTAACTATTCATGAAAATCGCAAATGAAATGAAATAAATATGCTAGCTCTCAAGCTTAGCCTTTTGTTAACAACACTGTCATCTCAGATTTTCAAAATATGCTTCTCAACCATAGGAAAACAATAATTTGTGTAACAGTAGCTAGCTAGCGTAGCATTTAGCGTTAGCGTTAGCATTCAGCAGGCAACATTTTCACAAAAACCAGAAAAGCATTCAAATAAAATCATTTACCTTTGAAGAACTTCAGATGTTTTCAATGAGGAGACTCTGTTAGATAGCAAATGATCAGTTTTTCCTGAAAGATTATTTGTTTAGGAGAAATCGCTCCGTTTGGTGCGTCACGTTTGGCTACCAAAAAAACCCGAAAATCCAGTCATCAAAACGCCGAACTTTTTTCCAAATTAACTCCATAATATCGACTGAAACATGGCAAACGTTGTTTAGAACCAATCCTCAAGGTGTTTTTCACATATCTCTTCGATGATATATCGTTTGTGGAAGTGTGCTTTCTCTCCTGAATCCCAGGAGAAAATGCCCACACCTGAAGATTACGCACCAATTTAGACAAAGGACACCGGGCGGACCCCTGGAAAATGTAGTCTCTTATGGCCAATCTTCCAATGATATGCCTACAAATACGTCACAATGCTGCAGACATCTTGAAGAAACGACAGAAAGGGCAGGCTCGTTCATTCACAGCCATATAAGGAGACAATGGAAAACAGAGCTTCAGAAATTCTGCTCATTTCCTGTTTGAAGTTTCATCTTGGTTTCGCCTGTAGCATGAGTTCTGTGGCACTCACAGATAATATCTTTGCAGTTTTGGAAACGTCAAACGTCAAACGTCGACTGTTTTCTTTCCAAAGCTGTCAATTATATGCATAGTCGAGCATCTTTTCGTGACAAAATATTGCGCTTAAAACGGGCACGTTTTTTTTATCCAATAATGAAATAGCGCCCCCATAGACTCAACTTAATCTACATGTGTTGTTTACGAAGCATGTGACAAATAATATTTATTTGATTATACTATCTATTACCTTTTTGAAATCTTTTAAAACTTCCCATCAAATGGGCACACACACACTTCATTGGCGTAACACCATTCCCAAATAAGGGAACAACAAGAATGTGTCACTTGATCTGAACATCGGTCATCAATATTTGGCTGAGCGTAACGGAGACACGGCTACTCAAATTCCCTGAACTCATTGGAGAGTTCAAGCATTTTTTTGAATGTGACAGTTGCAGTTTAAATACATTTAATTTCAGGCAGGGTGGTATTTCAGGGGAGCTGAGCAGAAGGATTGAGGAGTGATTTGTCACTGCTTTGTTGACCAAACAGATTAGCTATCCAGGGGGGTTTGCTGAAAGTAACATAATACTGTGTCTATGAGTTTGCAGTAGGTTACTTAATTTCCTCAATCTTCTTTGAGACTCAGTTTTAACGAGGACATTCTGCTGTAGACATTTTACCTTCCGTATGTATAATGCTGAACTAAGTGGCATTTGAGTCGTAAATCAAGTCAGAGAGTTGAGACATCCAAACCCCCATCATGGCTCAGTCAAGTGACTGCTCGACTGCTTGGCGTCTCTTGTCAAGCAGGGAGGAAATGTGCAAAAGTTCAATGCCAAAATAAAAAGCCTCTTATGCAATATAGTCCAAATTGAAATATGAAAACCTTAGAAAGAAGGTTGAGAAATCTCTTACGAAAGGGATTCCCAAGAGGATGAATATGGATCAGAATGGCTTTTAGCAATTTGAAATGATGTTTATGCTGACGATAAATTACATTGAGGATAAAATCCAATAATCATGTACTGTACCTGCACACTTGACTGAAAATCTAATAATAAAAAATTGGTCACATAAAAAACAAGCTTTATTTAGAGTTAGAATTAACGGATTACACAAATTGAAAACAAAAATGAATACGATAACATGAGTTTTCCATTCATAAAATGTGCAGTGTAAATTTCCACAGTACAATTCTAGTTTTAATGTCACATGCACAAGTAGAGTGAAATGCCTTTCTTGCAAGCTCTAACTACAACAATGCAGTAATCAATAACAATGTAATACTAAAAATAACAAGGTAGAACCAAAAACACACAAGATATAAAAATAAGAACACCATAAAGTAAGCAAGCATACTGTATACAGGGTCAGTTCCAGTAACATATTTACAATGTGCTGGGTTACTGGACCGATAAAGGTAGATACACTACATTACCAAAAGTATACAGACACCTGATCGTCGAACATCTCATTCCAAAATCATGGGCATTAATATGGAGTTGGTCCCCCTTCGCTGCTATATCAGCCTCCACTCTTCTAGGAAGGCTTTCCACTAGATGTTGGAACATTGCTGCGAGGACTTTCTTCTATTCAGCCACAAGAGCATTACATGAGGTTGGGCACTGATGTTGGGAGATTAGGCCAGATTAGGTTTGTGACTTTGTGTGGCTCGCAGTCAGCGTTCCAATTAATCCCAAAAGTGTTCGATGGGTCAGGGCACTGTGCAGGCCAATCAAGTTCTTCCACACCAATCTCAACAAACCATTGTTGTATGGACCTCACTTTGTGCACAAGGGCATTGTCATGCAGAAACAGGAAAAAGCCTTCCTGAACTATTGCCACAAAGTTGGAAGCACAGAATCGTCTAGAATGTGATTGTATGCTGTAGCGTTAAGATTTCCCTTCACTGGAACTAAGGGGCCTATCCCGAACCATGAAAACAGCCCCAGACCATTATTTTTCCTCTACAAAACTTCACAGTTGGCACAATGCATTCGGGCAAGTAGCATTCTCCTGGCATCCGCAAACGCAGATTTGTCGTCTGGACTGACAGATGGCGAAGCATGATTCATCACTCCAGAGAATGCATTTCCACTGCTCCAGAGTCAAATGGCGGCAAGCTTTACACCACTCCAGCCAACGCTGGCATTGCGCATTGTGATCTTAGGCTTGTGTGCGACTGCTTGGCCATGGGAACCCATTACATGAAGCTCCTGAGGAACAGTTATTGAGCTGACATTGCTTCCAGAGGCAGTTTGGAACTCAGTAGTGATTGTTGCAACCAAGGACAGACAATTTTTACGCGCCATGCGCTTCAGCACTAGCCGGTCCCGTTCTGTGACTTTGTGTGGCTTACTATTTCGTAGCTGAGCCGTTGTTGCTCCTAGGTATTTTCACTTCACAATAACATCACTTACAGTTGACCGGGGAAGCTCTAGCAGGGCAGAAATTTGACAAAATGTGGCATCCTATGACGTTGAAAGTCACTAAGCTCTTCAGTAAGGACATTCTACCGCCCTTTGTTTTTCTATGGAGATTGCAATAGTCAATTGGAGGTATACCTGTGGATGTATTTCAAGGCCTACCTACAAATTCAGTGCCTCTTTGCTTGACATCATGGGGAAATCAAAATAAATCAGCCAAGACCTCAGAAAAACAATTGTAGACCTCCTCAAGTCTGGTTCATCCTTGGGAGCAATTTCCAAACACCTGTACAAACAATAGTAAGTAAGTATAAACACCATGGGACCACGCAGCCGTCATACCTCTCAGGAAGGAGACGCGTTCTGTCTCCTAGAGATTAACGTACTTTGGTGTGAAAAGTGCAAATCAATCTCAGAACAACAGCAAAATACTTTTTGAAGATGCTGGAGGAAACGGGTACAAAAGTATCTATATCCACAGTAAAATATTGATTTTTCAGTTTAGAAAGATTGAACATGTGGATTGATCAGTTTTGGATTTTGTCTGATTTTCTATGTGAACAGGTTCCAGTGTTCCAAAATCTAAACCGGCTAGTTGAGATTGGTCTAGATTTACTCAGAAGGTCTCTGAACTCAGCTTTAGGTGTATGGAATGATGGTCAAATAGATAATGTGCGAGCGTTGATCCTTGCTGTGGCTTCTGCTGGCCTTCTGATGGCCTTACTGGCAGCGAGATGACTTACTCAGGGAGATGGAGAGTGTAACAAAGGTGTTCCCCAGCCAGCACTCTGAGGAGTACAATCCACCTGGGGAGGCACCTCCAGACGGCCCAGCCCTCAGAGCCGGTCATCTTGATGCTGACAGCAAGGCGAAGAAGACATTGCACTGCCAGGCCCAGCGCCTGGCCTCCGCCTTCTCCTCCGCCCTCAATGGCTAGGTCTTCCACATTGACGAGGCCGACCAGGACGGTGACAGAACAACCTGAAATCTGTTTCACAGATTCTTCATAGTAGTGCAATTATCATCATCATATAGAGCAGGGTTCCCCAACGAGCAGCCCCCAGGTAATTGTATGTGGCACCTCAAGTTTTCTGTGCATAAAAAACAATAAACAAAATAAAGGGTTTAAAAAAAACAATTAATTGTTGGACATAAAAGACTAAAAACACCAGCAAATCAACTACCAGTCATTTTAATTTTGGAAATCTGTTACGAAGTATTCCTACGCATAATAAAGAGATATAGTGAGTGTATAGCGAGCGACGTTATCATTACTCATAGCATATCATTAAGTGTTGTTACTTTTCTATTATTTCTTTGGCCTGGTATTGTATCATTAATACAAGGTTGGTATCGTGAAAACACTACAGTGTTAAGCCAAGTTATCGTTACTCATTGTATATTATTATAACTTTTACTATTTAGTGTCATTTTTTAATTCTATTATTTCTCTATTTTTCTTTCTTTCTGCATTGTTAGTCTACACCTGTTGTTTACGAAGCATGTGACAAATACCATTTAATTAGATATTGATTGGATTTATGTGATGGTATACAAATTTAAGCAAGGTTTGAAATGATGTTTTAGTCAAATGTTATATTTTTTGGGCTTCTTGAGGTCAATTTTCAGTCTGCATAATTATTTGTATTTATGTTCTGGCCCCCTGAACATCTCTCAAGAAGAAAAACATCCCACCGCTTAATCTAGTTGCTGATCCCTGATATATAAAGTTGTGATGTTATATCACTCCGCATTGTGAATGTTTTGCAGCTGGCTATTGCTTCTGGGTGTTTGTGTGTATAGTATATATGAGAGACCAGGTTGATAATGATGGATAACTTCTTTTAAAGAGGAAAACTAGTGTGAAAAAAGGTCTTAGTTAGGCCTCAGAACGGAAAAGGTGTCCCAAATAACCAGCAGGTGGAGAAATAAAATGTAGTGTAATAGTTGTCACACACTGACCTCTCCAGTTTCTCAGGAGACGCAAGTTTAAAATAAAGACATCTTCGAGATGATCGGCCAATAAGTATTGCAATTTTATTTGATATGCAAAGTCATACACGCACGTGTCAAAATATACACTGGTAGAAATGTATTTGTCCCTTCACTGTAAATCATGTAGTGGTTTCTACAAAACTGGCTAACTTAAAATACTTCCGACCTGCTATATGTCCCTAATCTCCAACTTTGTCTTTAAAATTCCCATAAGGTGGCTGAGGTACAGTACACGTTAGCCCCATACAATGAAAAGCCCATTGTAAATACTATCCATATTATAAATACTATTATTTAACCTACCTCGCATACTAATTTAGAAGACACAATCTCTTCATATTTGTTCCTAAATGTTTCATCCTTCTCTACCAAAAGAAAACCTTGTGCAAAAGTAACAAGAAGAAACAAAACCAGCCCCAGTGTTGCCACCCATAAGGTCAAACAATATCACTGCCGTCTTCTCTCCTCTTCTCACTTTATGTTGGGAGGGGCTAAGGAGAGAGGGAAGGTGCTGATTGGTTAATTTGTATTTTTCTCCACCCTACTTGCCTGGGCTGGCTACATAACTATATAACTACAGGAAGTTGTGGTATTAGGGGAGGAGTCTCCCTTTCTATGGCTAAAACCAAGCCAAGACGGTTGCTCAGGCTCAGGCAGACGCCTTGCTCCCCCCTCGGAATGAAAACACCATCCGAGGTCTCTAAAGCCAGAAAACAGAGGTGGGCATAACCAGTTAATTGGGAACGAGGGTTATTGTGTGATAAGACTATCATTATGAACAACAGAAGATCTACATTGTAAAGTGAGGTGTTATCGACATAGCCATCCATCAATGGGATCTTATTCAAAGGCCGATTAATATACAGATAATACATTTAACAGTGGAGGTTGGTAAAGGGAAGACGGCTCATAGCAATGGCTTGAATGGAATGTTAGCCATTACAATGAACATGTCCTTCGAGTTAAAGTGACACCAGCCACCGCTGACATATCAAAACATTAAATTCAAGGGGGAGGAAAGTACATGATTAGGACACAACAGATCTCAGCCTACAGAGTTGTGATCCTGGATTATTTCTACTTCAGGTCAAGGGTCAAATGAGGAGAACAGGATAAGTGGAAAAGATTGCATAATATGCAACTGCTGGAGATAGTACCAAAGGTCACACAGAACTAGGTGTCAAAAGAGAGGGGTGGGGTGAGGTAGACCTATTACACACACACACACACACACACACACACACTTCTCTACAATAGAACAGCCATGTCAATATGCCTTCTAAAATAGTTAGTATAAAAGCTTGACCTTTTATAGAATGTCATAACAATATCAATCATATGATAAATCAGCAATACTGCTATGTAACATGAGTTGATTTAAAGGCCCAGTGCAGTCAAAATTACATTTGTTGTGTATCATATTGTACAAGAGCTGAATAAACAAACATTGGTTTCCTCATTGGAAAAACATACATCAGTGTTAGTTTCTGGTTGAAAATATAATCTACACAGGGCCATCTAATCACCAGGTTTGCATGAGCAGGGGTTTTGGCTTTCCGTGGTGACACAAAAAGCCATTTTCATGTAGCGAATAAAAATCTGAAGTTCAATGGGTTTCCATTGCATTTTGAAACTCTACTGATAGTTTTGTAAAAAAAAAAAAAGTTCAGTTCAATAGCAAATGTGCCTACTCTGGTTTACCTGACAAGATTATTATGGATAAGAGCGAGAATGTTTATTTGTCAAATGGATGTCAAGCATCGATCATCATGTCAGCAGAATAAGACCCTCAATATTTATTGTAAAGCAGCATCAAAATCCCTTTGCACTTTCACAAGCCTGTGAAGTTCATACATTTATTTAATCTGAAGCCTAATAAACCATATGGTAATACTGGTATGACCACTAGATGGCACATGACACTTACTATTGAAACCAGTCTAGAGCCTACCAATGCTGTATGGGCTGCATGTCTCAGAGTAGAAGTGTTAATTTAGGATCAGGTCCCCCTCTAAATATCCTGTTCATGTTGGGATAAATGTAAACTACATCATTAGTGGGATAAAGTTTGGTCAGAGAGTGAAAGAGGAGGGCACGTCACATCTATCTAACGTTTAAACTTACAAGGCACCAATGAGTTTGCAGGAAAAGCTTATTTCTTCTTTCCTCCTAATGACTTGCTCTCAGTTTTTTTCTTCTGTGCCTTGTAGAACAAAAGACACCTTTATGTTAACACAAGATGGCGGTGGAGGGATTTTATAGAGTAATAAAGCTGGTAGATAGTCTAAGGACCAAGGCCACAGTTATTGGGTGAAGTTACCCCTAGCCGCTGATCTTGGGTCAGTTTAAAAGTTTCCCCACTAGTGCTAAGGTTAGGTTTGAGGAAGCTGAGTCTCGATCTGCACATAGGGGAAACTTCACCCCTGAGCCAGTTATTATCATCACTACGCTGCTGTAGTAGTGCCTTGTAACAGGACATACCGCATCTACACACAATAAAAGGAAAGCAATGATGAGGCAGAGGTGTCATGCACTTAATTTTTTCAAGGGGGAACTGATGGCCAAATTCGATATCTTTGAGTTAATTATGCATTGAAGAAACATTTATTTTGTATTTTCAGCAAACAAATTTATAAAAGGACCCCCATTTTCAATGGCCATGACACATTCAGCTTAACTTCAGTCAATTCAGGAAAATAATTAAACACAATTTTAACTACAAATGCCCATGTTCTCTATTGTTTTTTTCTTCTCAAGAGTCTGTATAATGAGTCAGCCATAATGTATTCCATGTTTGTTCCATTTATTTTTAACATACAATGTAAATGAAATTGACCTCGATTCTTGAGGTCAACGAGGTGTGAGGAGAAGGGTTTTACCTCAGTCATGGCATCGTCAATCTGTTTAAGTTCTTCATAGTGGTCTCGAGAATCCCGCAAAGGCTGCACCATAATCTCCTCAATCTGGGGAAAAAGCTAGGACACACATTTAGATGTAGTCATTTAAGAGTGGCTCAGAACATGAAAGTTTGTCATCCCATTAGCTTTTTGTCCCAAAATAGTTTTCATCCATTATCCTACAAACATTTTTTTTAAGTCACCTGCCACCACTGATTTACATCCATAGATTAACCTCTACCGGGAAGGTTGAGCTAATGTGCGCTAATGTGATTAGCATGTTGTTGTAAGTAACAAGAACATTTCCCAGGACATAGACATGTCTTACATGGGCAGGAAGCTTAAATTCTTCTTAATCTAACTGCACTGTCCAATTTACAGTTGCTATTACAGTGAAAAAATACTATGCTATTGTTTGAGGAGAGTGCACAACAGCAAAAAACTAGTATCACGGCAACTGGTTTGATACATTCACCTCTGAAGGTAAATAATGTACTTACATTCAGTAATCTTGCTCTGATTTGTCACCCTGAGGGTCCCAGAGATAAAATGTAGCATAGTTTGGTTTGATAAAATCTATTTTTATATTCAAATGTAGGAACTGGGTTCTAAAGTTTGAACCCCTGTCCAGGAAACCGCCCCACAGTGTTATAGCATCCATTTTTGTTGGCAAACATTTTGGATTGTTGAATCTCACTCGATCTCAGTCACAGGCTCACTCGGAAACAGAAACACACCTTCATAACAGTCTCAAACATGGGAATGAGGACAAATTTGATGAAGCCAATCTGAGCGGTGGGTTTGGTCACTTTGTCCCGATCCATGAACGGAGCTACTGGGAGACCCTCAGATTTCTCTCTGTCACTCTGAACACAAAAACAGATAATGAAAGCCTATACAGAACATTTGCTTCTTTCCTCATTGGAAAGAAAGAGGCACACCTCCCCACACCCATTGGCAAATGCATATATAGTTTGCGTTAAACCAAGGATTTGTGTGATTTCATGAGATAAGAAATGTAAATATCTTTAAGGTGAAAATACTTCCTTGCAACATTAAAGGTTGGTCAAGACTCGTGGACATCTATCGTTGACAAATACACGTACCATAAATGGTAGTAACATCTGTTGACAGACTGTGGGATTCAACGACTAATGAGAACTTTGTTCCAGTACACAACTGTTTTGTCACTAATCGTTTGGACAAATCTGAATTTCACAGGCTCTCACATTTTGGAAGGGGAAGGGACATTTGTCCCATAGACATGCCCGAAACTGAGAGTTTTCATTTGGAGAGGTGGAGACTTTGCTACTCTTGTCTCCCCCCAGAACTTAATTTGCACGATTTTTGTTCTGTGACCGAGATTAGTCAAGACTATACTTTTTCTTCACAATTACGGTTATTATTTAAAATAAATGGTGAGTTAATTGACAATCATTTTCAAAAAAGCAGTAACTCACCTGCATAAAGTATTCCTCCAGCAGGCAGTCTAGCCAGGGCTCGGCCACCTCCGTGGGTCTCACCTCATTGGAAATGTCACAGCACTTGATCAACACCAGCTTTAGCTGCACAGAGACGCAACAACAATCCTCAATCATAACGGATTTAACGCATGCTGTATATCAACCTTGACTTGAGGATATACGTAATTGCATACATACACATGTCACATGCTTGTGGTTGGTGAAGTCAAAGTTGTCCACGTTCTGCTTGAAGGAGTCCAGTATCTCACCGTGTCTGGCCATATCTGTGGCTAAGATGAGAGTGATGATAGCCTGCCAAGGTCGCAAATAATATCATTATACTACACTAGAAACCAATTCTGGCCAAAATCATAAACAAAAGCCATCCTCTGTGCGAAACTATCCCTATGTTTAGGTGGTGATGTGTAATACCATTTATTTTACAATAATGTTGGTTTCTATTCATGGTAGGCTATACACAGTGTACAAAACATTAGGAACACCTGCTCTTTCCATGACCTAGACTGACCAGGTGAATCCAGATGAGCTATGATCCCTTATTAAAGTCACTTGTTAAATAAACTTCAAATCAGTATAGAGGAAGGGGAGGAGACAGGTTAAAGAAGGATTTTTAAGCCTTGAGACAATTGAGACAATGATTGTGTGTGTGTGCCATTCATAGGGTGAATGACAAAAATATTTAAGTGCCTTTGAACGGGGTATGGTAGTAGATGCCAGGCGCACCGGTGTGAATGTGTCAAGAAGTGCAACGCGGCTGGGTTTTTCATGCTCAACAGTTTCCCGTGTGTATCAAGAATGATCCACCACCCAAAAGACATCCAGCCAACATGACACAACTGTGGAAAGCACTGGAGTCAACATGGGCCAGCATCCCTGTGGAATGCTTTCGACAACTTGAACAGCCCATGCCTGATGAATTGAGGCTGTTCTGAGGACAAAAGGGGGTACAACTAAATAATAGGAAGGTGTTCCTAATGTTTTGTTCACTCAGTGTATAGTTATCCTAACTTAGCTAAACCCCATTTTTAGCTTCTGAACTATAATACATGCTACTTCACAAATGCTTTGTTATTCAAATTGCAGTGAGGTCCTTGCTGTGAGAAACCTGGTGCCTCACCTGTCTGAGGTGTTTGAAGGCCTCCGTTTCTATGTTGGCGAAGATGTTACACTCTGGCATGGAGATGATCTGGAAGGCCACGGCACAGTGATGGTTCTCCAGGGGCGAGATGTCGTTGTAGCGCACCGCCAGCTCTGTGTGAGCGTTAATCTGGTACCTGCCACAGGACATAGCATTAGCACACAAGTATATTCAGATCTCTCCAGATATGTTAAATCGGTTTCCGGGCTCTAGCTGGGCCACTCAAGGACATTCAGAGACATGTCCCGAAGCCACTCCTGCATTGTCTTGGCAGTGTGCTGAGGATCGTTGTCCTGTTGGAAGGTGAACCTTTGCTCCAGTTTGAGGTCCCCCTCTCCCTCCTCCCCTTTGTTATTTAGTAAGTTTAATTGTTATCATTGCTGTTCTTATTGTAAGTAAGTTTTCATCCAGGATTTTCTGTACTTTGCTCCGTTCATCTTTGCCTCTATCCTGACTAGACTCCCAGTTCCTGCCGCTGAAAAACATTCCCACAGCATGGCGCTTGGCATTCAGGCCAAAGAATTAGTCAGACCCGAGAATCTTATTTCTCAAAGTCAGAGTCTTTAGGTGCCTTTAAACAAACTTTAAGCGGGCTGTCATGTGCCTTTTTCTGAGGAGTGGCTTCCGTCTGGCCACTCTACCATAAAGGCCTGCTTGGTGGAGTGCTGCAGAGATGGTTGTCCTCCTTGAAGGTTCTTCCATCTCCACAGATGAACTCTAGAGCTCTGTCAGAGTGACCATCCAGTTCTTGGTCACCTCCCTGAAGAAGGCCCTTCTCCCCTGATTTCTCAGTTTGGCTGGGCTGACAGCTTTCGGAAGAGTCTTGGTGGTTCCAAACTTCTTCCATTTAAGAATGATGGAGGACACTGCATTGTTGGGGACCTTAATGTTGCAGACATGTTCTGGCACCCTTCCCCAAATCTGAGCATCAACATAATTGAAGAATTTTTTAAATAATAGATGTGCAAATATTGTACAATCTACATGTGCAAAAGCTCTTAGAGACAGATTCGCAGCTGTAATTGCTGCCAAAGGTGATTCTAACATATATTGACTCAGGGTTGTGAATACTTATGTAAATTAGATATTTCTGTATGGATTTTTTATACATTTGCAAAAATGAAGAACTTATCCAAGAACTTATCCTCTGCAGCAGAGGTAACTCTGGGTCTTCCTTTCCTTTGGCGGTCCTCATGAGAGCCAGTTAACTCTAATGAACTTATCCTCTGCAGCAGAGGTAACTCTGGGTCTTCCTTTCCTTTGGCGGTCCTCATGAGTCAGTTTCATCGTAGCACTTGATGGTTTTTGCGACTGCACATTTTACGTATTGACTGACCTTCATGTCTTCAATCAATGATGGACTGACGTTTCTCTTTGCTTATTTGAGCTGTTCTTGCCATAATATGGACTTGGTCATTGACCAAATAGGGCCACACCTACCTTCTCACAACACAACTGATTGGCTCAAACTCATAAAGATGGAAAGAAATTCCACAAATTAACTTTTAACAAGGCATAACTGTTAATTGCAATTCATTCCAGGTGACAACCTCATGAAGCTGGTTGAGAGAATGCCAAGAGTGTTCAAAGCTGGCATCAAGGCAAAGGGTGGCTACTTTGAAGAATCTCAAATCTAAAATATACTTTGATTTGTTTAACATTTTTTTGGTTACTACATGATTCCATACGTGTTATTTCTTCACTATTATGCTACAATGTAGAAAATAGTAAAAATAAAGAAAAACCCATGAATGAGTAGGTGTATCCAAACTTTTGACTGGTACTATATATAGACATAAACAGTGGGGAGAACAAGTATTTGATACACTGCCGATTTTCCTACTTACAAAGCATGTAGAGGTCTGTAATTTTTATCATAGGTACACTTCAACTGTGAGAGACGGTATCTAAAACAAAAATCCCAAAATCATACGTGATTTTCTAAGTAATTCATTTGCATTTTATGACATAAGTGACATAAGTATTTGATACATCAGAAAAGCAGAACTTAATATTTGATACAGAAACCTGTGTTGGCAATTACAGAGAACATACGTTTCCTGTAGTTCTTGACCAGGTTTGCACACACTGCAGCAGGGATTTTGGCCCACTCCTCCATACAGACCTTCTCCAGATCCTTCACGTTTCGGGGCTGTCGCTGGGCAATACGGAATTTCAGCTCCCTCCAAAGACTTTCTATTGGGTTCAGGTCTGGAGACTGGCTAGGCCACTCCAGGACCTTGAGATGCTTCTTACGGAGCCACTCCTTAGTTGCCCTGGCTGTGTGTTTCGGGTCGTTGTCATGCTGGAAGACCCAGCCACGACCCATCTTCAATGCTCTTACTGAGGGAAGGAGGTTGTTGGCCAAGATCACGCGATACATGGCCCCATCCATCCTCCCCTACAATATGGTGCAGTCGTCCTGTCCCCTTTGCAGAAAAGCATCCCCAAAGAATGATGTTTCCACCTCCATGCTTCACGGTTGGGAGGGTGTTCTTGGGGTTGTACTCATCCTTCTTCTTCCTCCAAACACAGCGAGTGGAGTTTAGATCAAAGAGCTCTATTTTTGTCTCATCAGACCACATGACCTTCTCCCATTCCTCTTCTGGATCATCCAGATGGTCATTGGCAAACTTCAGACGGGCCTGGACAAGCGCTGGCTTGAGCAGGGGGACCTTGCGTGCGCTGCAGGATTTTAATCCATGACGGCGTAGTATGTTACTAATGGTTTTCTTTGAGACTGTGGTCCCAGCTCTCTTTAGGTAATTGACCAGGTCCTGCCGTGTAGTTCTGGGCTGATCCCTCACTTTCCTCATGATCATTGATGCCCCACGAGGTGAGATCTTGCATGGAGCCCCAGACCGAGGGTGATTGACCGTCATCTTGAACTTCTTCCATTTTCTAATAATTGCGCCAACAGTTGTTGCCTTCTCACCAAGCTGCTTGCCTATTGTCCTGTAGCCCATCCCAGCCTTGTGCAGGTCTACAATTTTATCCCTGATGTCCTTACACATCTTTTTGGTCTTGGCCATTGTGCAGAGGTTGGAGTCTTATTGATTGAGTGTGTGGACAGGTGTCTTTTACACAGGTAACGAGTTCAAACGGGTGCAGTTAATACA
Source organism: Oncorhynchus clarkii lewisi (assembly GCF_045791955.1). Lineage (NCBI taxonomy): Eukaryota > Metazoa > Chordata > Actinopteri > Salmoniformes > Salmonidae > Oncorhynchus > Oncorhynchus clarkii. Next base: position 18,817,512 of record NC_092156.1, read on the forward strand.
GGTAATGAGTGGAGAACAGGAGGGCTTCTTAAAGAAAAACTAACAGGTCTGTGAGAGCCGGAATTCGTACTGGTTGGTAGGTGATCAAATACTTATGTCATGCAATAAAATGCAAATGAATTACTTAAAAATCATAATGTGATTTTCTGGATTTTTGTTTTAGATTCCGTCTCTCACAGTTGAAGTATACCTATGATAAAAATGACAGACCTCTACATGCTTTGTAAGTAGGAAAACCTGCACAATCGGCAGTGTATCAAATACTTCTCACCACTGTGTGTGCGTGTGTATATATATATATATATATATATATATATATATATATATATATATATATACACACACACACACACACACACACACACACACACACACACACACACACACACACACACACACACACACACAGTTGAAGACGGAACATACACTTTAGCCAAATACATTTAAACTCAGTTTTTCACAACTCCTGACATGTAATCCTAGTAAACATTTCCTGTCTTAGATCAGTTACGATCACCACTTTATTTGAAGAATGCGAAATGTCAGAATAATAGTAGAGAGAATGATTTATTTCAGCTTTATTTATTTCATCACATTCCTAGTGGGTCGGAAGTTTACATACACTCAATTAGTATTTGGTAGCATTGCCTTTAAATTGTTTAACTTGGGTAAAGCATTTTGGGAAGCCTTCCACAAGCTTCCCACAATAAGTTGGGTGAATTTTGGCCCATTCCTCCTGACAGAGCTGGTGTAACTGAGTCAGGTTTGTAGGCCTCCTTGCTCTCACACGCTTTTTCAGTTCTGCCCACAAATGTTCTATAGGTTTGAGGTCAGGGCTTGTGATGGCCTCTCCAATACCTTGACTTTGTTGTCCTTTAGCCATAACTTTGGAAGTATGCTTGGGGTCATTGTCCATTTGGAAGACCCATTTGCGACCGTGCTTTAACTTCCTGACTGATAATTGTCGTTCCTCATGATGCCATCTGTTTTGTGAAGTGCACCAGTCTCTCCTGCAGCAAAGCACCCCCACAACATGATGCTGCCACCCCGTGCTTCACAGTTGGGATGGTGTTCTTCAGCTTGCAAGCCTCCCCCTTTTTCCTCCAAACATAACGATGGTCATTATGGCCAAACAGTTCTATTTTTGTTTCATCAGACCAGAGGACATTTCTCCAAAAAGTACGATATGTCCCCATGTGCAGTTGCAAACCGTAATCTGGCTTTTTATGGCGGTTTTGGAGCAGTGGTTTCTTCCTTGTTGAGAGGACTTTCAGGTTATGTCGATATAGGACTCATTTTACTGTTGATATAGATACTTTTGTATCTGTTTCCTCCAGCATCTTCACAACGTCCTTTGCTGTTGTTCTGGGATTGATTTGCGCTTTTCATAACCAAAGTCCGTTCATCTCCAGGAGACAGAACGCGTCTCCTTCCTGAGTGGTATGGCGGCTGCGTGGTACCATGGTGTTTCTACTTGCGTACTATTGTTTGTACAGATAAATGTGATACCTCACCTTTTTTCCTGAGGTCTTGGCTGATTTTCCCATGATGTCAAGCTAAGAGGCACTGAGTTGGAAGGTAGTCCTTGAAATACATCCACAGATACACTTCCAACTGACTCAAATTATGTCAATTAGCATATCAGAAGCTTCTAAAGCCATGACATAATTTTCTGGAATTTCCAAGCTGTTTAAAGGCACAGTCAACTTAGTGTATGTAAACTTCTGACCCACTGCAATTGTGATACAGTGAATTATAAGTGAAATAATCTGTCTGTAAACAATTGCTGGAAAAATTACTTGTTTCATGCACAAAGTAGATGTCCTAACTGACTTGCCAAAACTATAGGTTTGTTAGAAATTTGTGGAGTGGTTTAAAAACAAGTTTTAATGACTCCAACCTAAGTGTATGTAAACCTTCAACTGTATATATATAAAGGTATATGTAATGTGACCTACGTGTTGTTGTAGCCTGGGTGATCTAGGTCGTGACACACGGCAGCTGTCATGAGGATGCACATGTCAGTCATGGAGAGCCTCTCCTGAGAAACACAGCTAGAGTCAGAGTGACACACACACACACACACACACACACACACACACACACACACACACACACACACACACACACACTATGAGGTGTGTTCTCACTTGTAAGTTGCACAGGTGGATCATTCCATACATCATCTGACTGACACAGAAGCAGTGGCGGAAGTTATGGAACGGGTTGTTGCGGTAATTCTCCTGGATTCCCAGCTGAAACACAAAGCAACAAACATCTTACAAACAAGAAATCAAGCCTTTTTTAATAGTGTACATATTTTTATTTTCACGAGATAAAGAATGGAAATCGAGGCTAATGACTACATGGGTAAAGATAGGGGTTTCACAAGTGTGGATCTAACTCACCAGCCATCGTTTCAGTGTGATGGGGTTCATATTAAATTCCTTCACCAGGCCCAGATCATGATACATGTACTCCAGACAGCTTAACATCTCCACATTGGAAACACAATACAGTAATGAGAACTATCAGAATATGTTTAATGCTACACATAGCAATTGGGACTAAGACGCTGATTAGCTATCTTTATAGATTGCCTTGGAAAAGTACCAAAGCAAGAATAATCATTTGTCAGATAAAAATACATTTATACATACATGCAATGCATATTTGCCCAAATTAGGCTACATGAAATATCCCCAACCTCATTGTGCTCCCAAAGCCAAACATCAAATGTAGGTTTCTTCAGAGCTTCTATGGTCTCCTGGGATAGAGTATACTGTAGACATAGTGCAAAGAGTAATGGAAGTCATTTATTCACAATTAACAAAAGGTGTACTGGTTATTATGCTTTAACTGTTTACCTTTGGGTAATTTGGAACGTCTCGTCTTGGGGAGAGTTTCTTGCCGTCCTCTGTGAAGCTATATTTGCAACCACAAGTCACTCTAATAATAAGAAGCAATATTGGGGAAAACAGAAGGGCGGAAGCCTACAAGTTAAGAATATATAAGAACATATTCATGTAATGGGCCTTCAATCAACACTGATTTAAGGGCAACATATGGCTTAGTCAATTTTAAGAGGCTCTTATTTGAATCATAATAGACCACACATGCAGTATTAATTAGACAATCTGCAGTTTAAAGAATAACAAAAGCTATCTGACTATCCACGAGGAAACAATTATGGTTTGAACCATGTTTTGAGGGTATACAGTGTTTGTTTACAATTACATTGTTTACAAAAAAGGTATTAAAACATGCTTATATTTTGGAATCTGATGGGGTAGGACAGTTGAACTTAGCTCATGAGGCATTTATAAGTTATACTCTTTCAGAATCAATGGATATCATTAATTTAACAATCCAAAAATGGATGTAGCAATTGCAGATTGCCCCTTAAAGGGAAATGTACTGAACAATATGTTACTTTGGGCCCTTAAAAGGCCCTTTGAATGAATCAACACGGATTTGAGTGTCTTCTATATATTCTTTTCAACACTGACCTCACCAACATTGACCTTTTAAACTTAAATGTTGTAAATGTAGACATGTACATCTGGATTCTGTTTAATTCATTATTATTATTACTACTATCTGATATGATAATTTGGTTAATTTGCAGTTGTCTGACCTTCCTCCTCCCTTTGAGGTCATCTCATCCCGTAATTTCCTCAGGTCGTTCTTACACTTCTCAATCTCCACCATTTTAAGCCCCTCTACTGCAACAGAGAGTCAATGTATACAGTATTAAATATTTCACAACAAAACCGATATATTATTTTTATATATTCCATTTTTATATTGCATATAAAAGTATATACAGTGTAGGTGTGAATATTCCCACAAACTAAAGCCAGTGGTGCCAATGTTAATACAGTAACACCATCACTCACACTCCACTCTCTTCTCCAACATGGCAAGCCTATTGGTCACCTCTGTCTTCAACTCATTGATTCTAAAAGCCCTGAAACAGAAATGGAGGAAAACATAGCTCCTTTAATTGAGCAGAAATCTGTGTGAGCCTAGGCAACAGTGGACACATATGCATTCTTAAAAATTTGACTTACAAAGAAAATCAATCAAATCAACACATTAGACTGAACAGATGAATGAAAAGAGACACAAATCCAGAAATTGGTGCGATGGCCACAGATATTTTCTCAGATATCATTTCTAACTTGATCAAATAAACTATACTAAACAAAACACTCTGGATAAGAGTTTCTGCTAAATGACTAAAATATATAAAAATGTAATACTTGTATATCACCTGCTAAATTGCTCTGCCACCTGAGACAAAACATTCTGGAACATGTCTTCTTTGTCTGAAAGGAGGAAAAATATGTATCGGTGGTTCTGACTTTGTTTCTGTATTATCTGTTTACCATTACTGTATGTGTGACTGTGAAAATTATAGAATTCGCAAATGCTTCGTATTGTAGCGTACCTCCCACCTGACCAGTCGACTGAGGCATTACCTTGTACTGGGAGCTGCGATGAGACAAAACAACAACAGATTTCAGTAACCACAGTAATTGCAGCTTGTATCCCACCCTCCAATTTAAGTGAAATGCTCTCCATCCAACCTCACTGAGCTTGAGCTGTTTTGCAAGGAGGAATGGGAAAAAAATTCAGTCTCTCGATGTGCAAAACTGATAGAGACATACCCCAAGCGACTTACAGCTGTAATCGCAGCAAAAGGTGGCGCTACAAATTATTAACTTAAGGGGGCTGAATAATTTTGCACGCCCAATTTTTCAGTTTTTGATTTGTTAAAAAAGTTTGAAATATCCAATAAATGTCGTTCCACTTCATGATTGTGTCCCACTTGTTGTTGATTCTTCACAAAAAAATACAGTTTTATATCTTTATGTTTGAAGCCTGAAATGTGGCAAAAGGTCGCAAAGTTCAAGGGGGCCGAATACTTTCGCAAGGCACTGTATATACACTACCGTTCAAAAGTTTGGGGTCACTTGAAATGTTTGTGAAAGAAAATCATTTTTTTTGTCCATTAAAATAACATCAAACTGATCAGAAATACAGTGTAGACATTGTTAATGTTGCAAATGACTATTGTAGCTGGAAACACCTGTTTCTTTTAACGGAATATCTACATTAGGTGTACAGAGGCCCATTATCAGCAACCATCACTCCTGTGTTCCAATGGCACATTGTGTTAGCTAATCTAAATGTATAATTTTAAAAGGCTAATTTATCATTAGAAAACCCTTTTGCAATTATGTTAGCACAGCTGAAAACTGTTGTTCTGATTAAAGAAGCAATAAAACGGGCCTTCTTTAGACTAGTTGAGTATCTGGAGCATCAGCATTTGTGGGTTCGATTACAGGCTCAAAATGGCCAGAAACAAAGAACTTTCTTCTGAAACTCGTCAGTCTATTCTTGTTCTGAGAAATGAAGACTATTCCATGTGAGAAATTGCCAAGAAACTGAAGATCTCGTACAACGCTGTGTACTACTCCCTTCACAGAACAGAGCAAATTGGCTCTAACCAGAATAGAAAGAGGAGTGGGATGCCCCGGTGCACAACTGAGCAAGAGGACAAGTACATTAAAGTGTCTAGTTTGAGAGGCCTCACTAGTCATCAACTGGCAGCTTCATTAAATAGTACCCGCAAAACACCAGTCTCAACATCGAAGAGGCGACTCCGGTATGCTGGCCATCTAGGCAGAGTTGCAAGGATGACGCCATATCTCAGACTGGCCAATAAAAAGAAAAGATTAAGATGGGCAAAAGAACACAGACACTGAACAGAGGAACACTGTCTAGAAGGCCCGCATCCCAGAGTCACCTCTTCACTGTTTAATGAATCTGCCAGTTGAGGACTTGTGAGGCGTCTGTTTCTCAAACTTTTCTTTAAAAAAAAGGACATTTCTAAGTGACCCCAAACTTTTGCACTGTAGTGTATATATTGTAGGAAATTATATGGTAATAATGTATACTTTCTGCTACCATGTCTACACCAAACCAATGACTGATATAAGCTTATTACCTATTCACAATGTATTGTCTGAATAAATACCAGGTCAAACAACGGACTGTAAAAAATAGTGTTTCCAAAAACACGAGTCATTACTTTGGGGTGTTGGTAGGCATTGTGGGATCGATGGAGACCAGCGCTCCCTCCGAGTCCACCAGCCTTATAGCAGTATTTCTGAGGACAAATCAAAGTATTACACAAAGTATTAAATACATCAAAGTATTGTAGGCTGCATCATGTTAAGTGGGGAAAAGGGAAATGGTAAGTAAAAAAAAACACTTTGAAGCTGAGGACAGACAATGCAAACTTCAAAGTCGAGGAGATCCATAATGCAAACTCAAGAGTTTTAGCATAATAAGTAATGTTAGACAGTTGGCATATTGATTTAACATTGTTGATAAGTGCAGGACATAAGGGTGTACAGATGTATGATCTTAATTTGACCACCCTGTTGCAGGAGAATTTTCCTGCAATAGACGAAATGTAAAACTAGTGTATTTGAGGATTAAAAAGGCTTCTGACGTTTGTAATTTCCACTTTGAAATTTTAGACTTTATTTCCCCTTACAAAAAATGTATCAACCCCAACCAAAATGTCCATTAATTATAATCCACATTTTCTGTTGCTGCAGGATTATTTTCCTGCTGTAGCAAACTGGCTCAAATTAAGATGCGTTTGTGTTTGAGTGAAAAAGGGCAGTGAGGTGCCACTGACCTGGCTATGTTAGAGGAAGAACACAGCAGTTCTCGGATGTCACAGGGGCTGCAGTATCGACTGAAAATCACCTAAAAACAGAGGCAAGAACATTTAAAGATACAAATAGTACTGATGTTGATCAAACTGCATATCTTCATACTTAATAGTGCCTTGGTACTGTATTTCAGGGATACTGAAGATAAATAATACTACTCAAGTAATGATGTTATTTATAACCCGTAAACTCCTAACAACTGAAATCAATACAATGAATATCAATAACGATGACAGCATGTTCACTCCAGGTGTTACACCTGCCTTTGTGTCACAACCACCTGTGAATCACCTGTGTCTTATCTCGGCATCTCTTGACCTGACCAAAGCCCCCATACTTTCACAGGAGATGAACACAAGGTGGTCACATGTAAGGCAGAGAGAGTTCAAGTGGTTTGAGTTGTAAGCTCTATCCTTCAAACTACTTCACATTTACTACATCTAAAAATCCGCTAATGCAATCAACGTCAAACATAAAACACATTTTCCTTCAACTTTCTTTCCATCCTCATTCATGACAATTACAAATTAATATAATTGATGTACCTCAAGCATCCATCCCTTCAATACCTATGATTCAGTTACACTACTTAAAGCTCCTCCTTATAAAGTGTTATATAATTCCTTAAAAACATGCATGTCATTGTTGTTGATATTATTTGCATTATATCAGCTGTAATGAACTGATAATGGCAGCTGGTGTACCAGGATCATAAGTTGTGTCACTCAGTCTTACCAAAGAGGAAGAGGCAAGAGGTTTCACTCTTGCCAAAATCTGTCAAAAATAAGCCCATTGTGTTTTTATGAGCTTATTTGGGACCTAAGCTTGTCGCCTGCCTCCCCGCCTTTGGAACATGAGCATCTTGTCATTATATACAGATCGCTGGTCTCACTCACCTTCTGCATTTTCCCATCCACATCTAGGTAGACTGTCTTGGGGGCGTATGATGAGGAGCTGGTACCCATAGTGACCTTGTACCTCACTCTGTAAAAAATGAAATGGGAACTGAGAAAGGCACAAATAACAGTTGTACTTTACTCATGTGTGTTGGTACCACGCTCACCGGTCTACAATTCATTTCATATCATTGTGGTGTACCGTGGGGTTGAGAATAAGTATGCAGGTACAGAAGGAAATACAAATGTTGATGTCTAGGATAAAATTAATTCAGAGCAGCTATTTATCCATTCCATGTATTACATTCATGCTGGATCATTACCATGAAAAGCAAGTAAAAGTAACCTTATTTATCATAATTTAAATATTAATTGCATATACTTTCAATAAATTAATTAATAGATGAATATAGATAAATACTATAATTTTCCTGTCAACCAGTTGCTACATAACACATTGAAATATAAATGCACTCCTGTAGCAAAAAAATAATATCAAGATCAAAAGTATCTCAATGCTAATTCATCTGGCAAAGAATCTAACGAAACTAGACTTACATACTTCCGTCAGTCACTGTCAGAAGCAAACCTCTCCTGCCTGTTGATATGCTGCAGATCCAGAGCGAGTGAATACAACCTGTATGAAACCTGGGGGAGGGATCCACGACCAGCCCTTTAAATATCACCCATTAACTCTGCAGTTGCCAAGGTACCGTTACTACCGCGAAGTAGGCTATCCCCTGACCCTCTCACATCATCCACTCCTTTCAGGAAACTCTGAATTGAGATCATGGAGGTAAAATCTCAATAGTATTTAATTGATTCCTCGCGTCCTCGCCTCCAACACAGTTCAAGGAGGCGGCTAAGAAAGAGGAATCAAGGAAACACATGAGATGCACCCATGGTGGTGGAATAGAATCAAATATTGACATCATGTGCATGTGTTTAGCTTTGATGGTCTCATTAGGTAATGCCTATTCAAGGGGTTACCTCAGATTTGAATGGTGCACGTCATACATCATTAATAAAGTGGGCTTGTTCTGATTAATTATTAGTTCACTAAGGGTCATGGAAATGAAAGGTCCAGATGGTGTTAGAAGTATGTGTGCATCCCAAATGGTACCCTTTTACCTATATTGTACACTACTATTGACAAGTCTCACGGGCCCTGGTCAAAAGTACTGCACTATAAAGGGAATAGGGTGCCTTTTGGAATGCAATGCAGACATGGGTGATGTGGTAGCAGAATATGTTTTTGAGGGATATGGGATTTAGATAAGCGAGTATGAGCAGTTTCTGTGCCGTTAACAATGAAATATGACAAGATAAAAACATCCTGGAGCATGTTTACACCAGTCAACGGTTTATTTATATATTTATAAGAAAAACATGCCCTTTTCAGGAAATAAAGTACAGTTGGTCATGCTCAGATTTATTCAGCTTAAATCAGACATCTGATGTACATACACTACACTTCATCATTTACATTTTTTCTAAATGTATTTGGAATATTAGTCATGTAACATAATACAGCCTGCCCTCTGCATAGCTTATGCATGGTATAACATCTGACTTTATTTGGGGCACTACAACTATCTGCATCCCTCCTCAATTATATTAAAAAAAGATTACGCCCCCTCTAACAATGCCTCTGACTACAGCAAAGCAACAGGGTCCCTGAAGTACAATTATCACCTTAATAACATGGGCCACCGGCGAGGATGCTCAGTTGGTAGAGGATGATGCTTGTAATGCCAGGGTTGTTGGTTCGATTCCCATGGGGGACCAGTACAAAAAAAAATAATGAAAATGTATGCACTCACTACTGTAAGTCACTCTGGGTAAGAGTGTCTTCGAAATAACTAAAATGTCAACAAAAAATAAATATCCACAAAAGAAGAAACACCAATTCATTGAAAAAAAAAAAAAAAGAATACCATTTGTGGACACTGGTAACCCTAGGTATTTACTTGGCCAGTGAAGCGAAAACATTTAAATTCAGCTCAAAACTCCAGCATTTTGGATTTTATATTAAATGTCTTATATGAACCTACAAGATAGAATGTCACCTGTTATTTGAGGGTGAATAAGGATGAGCGAGAAAGTTAGACGCACAAAGATCATGCCCCTAAAACGTTCTAACCTCTCACCATTATCAATAACAGGGGAGGTTAGGGTATAATATTTATGCCTCTAACTTCCTCACTCATCATTACTCACAAATCATTCATGATTATCTGGAATCAAGCATCCACATTAATGTAGAAGTGTTCAGAAACATATCATATTCTTATTTACAATAGAAGTGACTCCAAAATGACAAAATACATTATATACCATGACATTTCTATTGGGCACAGAGTAATCTGAAACACAACCTAAAAAAGCAAATGCATCCAACAAATTTGTAGTCACAAGCTTGATGTAGCCATTGTGTGCTAGGAATATGGGACCAAATACTAAACGTGAATAAATGTAATACACTAAGTGAATTTGTCTAAAAACGTGTGACACCTTCAAAAATGGGGGGACTAGATACATAAAATGCTTTCATTTCTAGATAGTGTTAAGGGATTTTTTTTTATCAATAATGACTATGTATACATTTCAAATCAGGACTGACTAATCAGAATACTATTATGTTACTGTATAGATGGATGAATTTTATTTTAATCCGAGTACTGAATATAATGTGTGTAAATATAATCAAGAATTAGAACAATGACTGTCTGTTCCTTGGTAGAAACGAATGAACTTATCGTCAGACTGGCTAGAATGCTTATCTACACAGGAAGACCTTGGCTTGGTCATAAATTATCTAAATTGGTGGGAGACGATGTAGGAAGGCTTGAGAACTATACTGCCATTGTACCGGAGTGGGGGAGAGGCGGGACAGTTTGAAACCTAATGATGTCATTTTCCGTTTATAACCTGTTGTAAATTGTATCATGTTCAGTACTCTCGAGAATAAACGCTAGTGCTTGATTTTGAGACAGGTGTCTGCCCATTTTATGCAAATAAGTTTCTTACAAATCCTTAGAAATGGGCTGAGTGTATTAATTTAATTGGGTATTAAACATATAGACATTTAATTCCACAAAAAAAACACCCCAAAAATATTTTTATTTTATTTTCGGCTCATTTGATTTCAAATCCAAAAAGCTGGAGTATAGAGCCAAATTACATTTTAGCTTCTCTGCCAAATAAATATGTAGGAGAGTAGGTAGTGTGCCACTAAAAGGGATACATTTACAATCAAAGTCACACGTGAAAACATTGGGTGAGCTCGTTTTGCATGGCTCGGTCCCCTAGCTGTTTGTCGCGTGGGAGGAATTGGCGCTTAACTTGCAATTTAGGAGCCCGACGGCAAAAGTCAAAGCCCCTGTTATGATACCGATGGTTTGTCGGGATAGATGGTTCCTACGATTGTACAGCTCCATCTAGATGTCACGTCGAGGACAACAGTTGTTGACAAACGTTGCATTTTAGCTAAGCCCAACCCTTTTCCTAACCTTAACTTCATTCTCTTAAGCTGCTAAATGATTTCTCCTAACGTGCCATGTACAGAAACTTCTCTCCGTAGCTGAACTCCATCTAGCCCACCGTTTTCCAATGGGGGTCGCAAGAGAAAGTCAAATCTTGCTTAGTTCATAGAAGCTGCTAGTTTTAGTTGTAATAAACAGAGTGGTTTCTGTTTTCTTCCTACAAATGTGGCTCTATCTTTTGAATGGTTTAAGCTACAAAATATTATGACCCCATGACTGAAAGATACGTGTTCCTAAGAGTCTTCTGTTTTCCTCTACAATGCCCACAAGCCACGCAGGACTCATTAGAACAGGGGGGGAAAGGTCATCAATGATGTTATTCTTTTCTACACAGAATTATTGACTGATGATCTTCTGAACTTCCCAATACCGCTGATGCATTTCAGTCATTTCAAACCATACTTCCTTGAGATTGAAATACTGTCAAAAGTGCTGTCAGACTGATTTGTAATAGACGGTTATAGACAATTTAATTTAGACAAAGTAAATGTTGGCCGTTTGGCAAAAGTTTTTTTTTATTTATTTTTTTACATGGTGGTCAGTGGGGGTGGGGGGGGGCGTCACAAACAAAATTGAAAGGGGTCGTGGGCCAAAAAAAGTTTGGGAACTCGTTATCTAGCCACAACCGTAAAAACGTTTAGTCCAGACAAACCATCAGTATCATCACATACCCTGCTCAAAATTGACGACGAGGCCGGCTAGGAGGGGTGGAGTCAAAAACAAAACAACGAAGTGCACATGGAGGATACAAACTAACTTCTAATCATTGATCAATAAACATTTCAACAAACATTTGCATCAGAGACAAATGGAATAATGTGATGGTGCAGTCTGAGAATTTTTTTGATCAGTCAGCAAACTTTTCCTTATCCGTTGAGTTTTTGTTGGTGATGACATTCACCTCCACAGCCCTTGATTACCTTGAAACTCCTCCTTTACTGCTTATGTAGTTTGGCATCCCTCGGCTGTGCAAAATGAGCTCCCCCGAATTCAACTTGCCCAATACTGGTATGTGATGTCAACTGGAGGGGAGATTGGGGAAAGGCACAGTGTGCACAGAATTGTAATGATAAAACATGAAAGATGCACACAGCACTGAGAGGGGCTATAAGAGAGAGTCTATAAAAAAAAATGTTTTAAAGTGTATTTTTGGGGGTTTAAAAGAGAAAGAGCTTTGCGGTCACTTGAGGAAGGGACATGTTCTCTCTGTCAGACGGTCCCAGAATATCAATGGCCCCTTCCTCCTTTTTCAGCTCCTTTCATCCGCTGGTGACGAGGTATGGATCCATTAAGGCTGAAGGATGAAAGGACCAGTACTGTATGAATCACAGTGTGCCTCAGGGATTATTACTGGGTCATTTTTCCTGCGCCCTTCCTCGCAGGTGTGATGCGGTCTCTGTCCCAGGCGGCCACTCAGATTTCTTTGAACCTGCAAACACAAGGTTAGATTAGCCTATTTCAGAATGGACCGAATGCAAACCTATTCCGGTTATTAACATAGGCACCAGATCATTGGATCTGATTAATTCAATGTCATTTCATATTTGAGGACTGGCGGTGTAGGAACAACCACAGAATCTTCAACTGAGTATATCTGGCTACCCGGATAAAGCACTAAATAAACTTCAGTTAGTGCTAAATACGGCTGCTAGAATCTTGAACCAAAATGTTTATCATATTACTCCCGTTCTAGCCTCTCTACATTGGCTTCCTGTTAAGGCAATGGCTGATTTCAAGGTTTTACTGCTAACCTACAAAGCATTACATGGGCTTCCACCTACCCATCTTTTCAATTTGGTCCTGCCGTACATACCTACACGTACGCTACGGTCACAAGACGCAGGCCTCCTTACTGTCCCTAGAATTTCTAAGCAAACAGCTGGAGGCAGGGCTTTCTCCTACAGAGCTCCATTTTTATGGAATGGTCTGCCTACCCATGTCAGAGACGCAGGCTCGATCTCAAATTTCAAGTCTTTATTGAAGACTCATCTCTTCAGTAGGTCTTATGATTGAGTGTAGTCTGGCCCAGGAGTGTGAAGGTGAACGGAAAGGCACTGGAGCAACGAACAGACCTTGCTGTCTCTGCCTGGCCGGTTCCCCTCTCTCCACTGGGATTCTCTGCCTCTAACCCTATTACAGGGGCTGAGTGACTGGCTTACTGGTGCTCTTCCATGCCATCCCTAGGAGGGGTGCATCACTGACGTGGTCTTCCTGTCCGGGTTGGCGCCCCCCTTTGAGTTATGCCGTGGGGGAGATCTTCTTGGTCTATACTCGGCCTTGTCTAAGGATGGTAGGTTGGTAGTTGAAGATATCCCTCTATTGGTGTGGGGGCTGAGCTTTGGCAAAGTGGGTGGGGTTATATCCTGCCTGTTTGGCCCTGTCCGGGGGTATCGTCGGACAGGGCCACAGTGTCTCCTGACCCTTCCTGTCTCAGCCTCCAGTATTTATGCTGCAGTAGTTTATGTGTCGGGGGGCTAGGGTCAGTCTGTTATATCTGGAATATTTCTCCTGTCTTATCCGGTGTCCTGTGTGAATTTAAGTATGCTCTCTAATTCTCTCTCGGAGGACCTGAGCCCTAGGACCATGCCTCAGGACTACCTGGCCTGATGACTCCTTGCTGTCCCCAGTCCACCTGGCCGTGCTGCTGCTCCAGTTTCAACTGTTCTGCCTGCGGCTATGGAACCCTGACCATGTTCTGTTATAATCTCCAACCGGCACAGCCAGAAGAGGACTAGTCACCCCCCACAGCCTGCTTCCTCTCTAGGTTTCTTCCTAGGTTTTGGCCTTTCTAGGGAGTTTTTCCTAGCCACCATGCTTCTACACCTGCATTGCTTGCTGTTTGGGGTTTTAGGCTGGGTTTCTGTACAGCACTTCGTGACATCAGTTGATGTAAGAAGGGCTTCAAATACATTTGATTAATTGATTGATAAAATTAACAAGTCAACAAAGGCACCTAGCCTACTCACAATTTTGCTGGCTAATGCTATTGACTTAGTTTGGGAGGTGGAATAAATGGGGGGCAGCATAGAGCCATGAGGTGCACAATTGTTGTTGGGGATGGAGTCTTGCTTTATTTGAAAGCAACATTATTTCACAGGATGTGAGGGTTAGTTTGGAACTTGGAATAAACAGGACAGTGTGTGGCCAGCGCGATGCGGTTGTGGATTATCCACCATACAGCTTCCTTTAACCTTCAACACTGTCTTGTAGCACAAAGAAACAGACACCTTGGCTGGTAGTGCAACTGTATTATGACAAACCCAAAACACATTACACTGTGTATTATGCTATCATTTAAAAAAAAAAATTGGTGCCTGAGAAATTGAAGCTGTGTGTCTTTTTGACCATTTGAAAACATAGTCAGGAACTTAAAACCTCTATAGGATCAGTGTTAACCTAACGTAGGCTAATGTGATTAGCATGAGGTTGTAAGTAACATGAACATTTCCCAGGATACAGACATATCTGATATGGGCAGAAAGCTTACATTCTTGTTAATCTAACTGCACTGTCCAAGTTACAGTAGCTATTACATTGAAAGACTACCGTGCTATTGTTTGAGGACCGTGCACAATTATTAACTTAAATGTATTAGTAAACCAATTAGGCACATTTGGGCAGACTTGATACAACATTTTGAACAGATTGGATCAGCCTAAAACTTTGCAAATACATTGCTAAATCTAAATTGCAACTGGGCTAGAATAATATACTATGGCCTTTCTCTTGCATTTCAAAGATGGTAAAACATTTTTTTAAATATATGTACACTGCTCAAAAAAATAAAGGGAACACTTAAACAACACACTAACTCCAAGTCAATCACACTTCTGTGAAATCAAACTGTCCACTTAGGAAGCAACACTGAATGAAAATAAATTTCACATGCTGTTGTGCAAATGGACAACAGGTGGAAATTATAGGCAATTAGCAAGACACCCCCAATAAAGGAGTGGTTCTGCAGGTGGGGACCACAGACCACTTCTCAGTTCCTATGCTTCCTGGCTGATGTTTTGGTCACTTTTGAATGCTGGCGGTGCTTTCACTCTAGTGGTAGCATGAGACGGAGTCTACAACCCACACAAGTGGCTCAGGTAGTGCAGCTCATCAATGCGAGCTGTGGCAAGAAGGTTTGCTGTGTCTGTCAGCGTAGTGTCCAGAGCATGGAGGCGCTACCAGGACACAGGCCAGTACATCAGGAGATGTGGAGGAGGCCGTAGGAGGGCAACAACCCAGCAGCAGGACCGCTACCTCCGCCTTTGTGCAAGGAGGAGCAGGAGAAGCACTGCCAGAGCCCTGCAAAATTACCTCCAGCAGGCCACAAATGTGCATGTGTCTGCTCAAACGGTCAGAAACAGACTCCATGAGGGTGTTATGAGGGCCCGACGTCCACAGGTGGGGGTTGTGCTTACAGCCTAACACCGTGCAGGACGTTTGGTATTTGCCAGAGAACACCAAGATTGGCAAATTCACCACTGGCGCCCTGTGCTCTTCACAGATGAAAGCAGGTTCACACTGAACACATGTGACAGACGTGACAGAGTCTGAAGACGCCGTGGAGAACGTTCTGCTGCCTGCAACATCCTCCAGCATGACCGGTTTGGTACTGGGTCAGTCATGGTGTGGGGTGGCATTTCTATGGGGGGCCGCACAGCCCTCCATGTGTTCGCCAGAGGTAGCCTGACTGCCATTAGGTACCGAGATGAGATCCTCAGACCCCTTGTGAGACCATATGCTGGTGCGGTTGGCCCTGGGTTCCTCCTAATGCAAGACAATGCTAGACCTCATGTGGCTGGAGTGTGTCAGCAGTTCCTGCAAGAGGAAGGCATTGATGCTATGGACTGGCCCGTCCGTTCCCCAGACCTGAATCCAATTGAGCACATCTGGGACATCAGTCTCGCTCCATCCACCAATGCCACGTTGCACCACAGACTGTCCAGGAGTTGGCGGATTCTTTAGTCCAGGTCTGGGAGGAGATCCCTCAGGAGACCATCCGCCACCTCATCTGGGCATGCTCCTGGCGTTGTAGGGAGGTCATACAGGCACGTGGAGGCCACACACACTGAGCCTAATTTTGACTTGTTTTAAGGACATTACAGGCTGATCCAACTTTGATGTAGAGTGGTTTTCCACTTTAATTTTGAATGTGACTCCAAATCCAGACCTCCATGAGTTGATAAATTTGATTTCCATTGATAATGTGTTATTTTAGTGTTCCCTTTATTTTTTGAGCAGTGTATTTTTAAATACAATTATTTGCATTATCTTTACCAGATCTAATGCGTTATATTCTCCTACATTAATTTCCACAAACTTCAAAGTGTTTCCTTTCAAATGGTATCCAGAACATGCATATCCTTGCTTCAGGTCCTGAGCTACATGCAGCAGGATTTAGGCATGTCAATTTTTGGCGAAAATTTTAAAAAGGGTGGAATCCTTAAGAGGTTTAATGCAATAGCTTCCCGGACTATCTACATTGAGCCTTTTTGCACTAACTTCTTTTACTCATCACATACGCTGCTGATACAGTTTATTATGTCACTTTACCCCTATCTATATGCACATACAATATCAACCTCAATTACTTCGTACCCCTGCACATCGACTAGGCATTGTGTATTTAATATTAGCTTTTGTTTTTTACATTGCTATTATTTCTCCATTTTCTTTTTCTCTGCATCGTTGAGAAAGGCCTATATGTAAGCATGTCACTGCTAGTCTACACCTGTTTACCAAGCATGTGATGAACACACACAGCAAAAAAATAAACATCCCCTTTTCAGGACCCTGTGTTTCAAAGATATTTAGATTTTTACGAATTAACTTCACAGATCTTCATTGTAAAGGGTTTAAAACACTGTTTCCCATGCTTGTTCAATGAACCATTAATGAACATTCACCTGTGGAACGGTCGTTAAGACACTAACAGCTTACAGACGCTAGGCAATTAAGGTCACAGTTATGAAAACACAAGAGGCCTTTCTACGGACTCTGAAAAACACCAAAAGAAAGATGCTCAGGGTCCCTACTCATCTGTGTGAATGTGCCTTAGGCATGCTGCAAGGTGGCATGAGGACTGCAGATGTGGCCAGGGCAATAAATTGCAATGTCTGTACTGTGAGACGCCTAAGACAGCGCTACAGGCTGGACAGCTGATTGTCCTCGCAGTGGCAGACCACGTGTGACACCTGCACAGGATCGGTACATCCGAACATCACACCTGCGGGCAGGTACTGGATGGCAACAACAACTGGCCGAGTTACACCAGGAACACACAATCCCTATCAGTGCTCAGACTGTCCGAAATAGGCTGAGAGAGGCTGGACTGAGGGCTTGTAGGCCTGTTGTAAGGCAAGTCCTCACCAGACATCACCGGCAACAGCGTCGCCTATGGGCACAAACCCACCATCGCTGAACCAGACAGGACTGGCAAAAAGTGCTCTTCACTGACGAGTCGCGGTTTTGTCTCACCAGGGGTGATGGTCGGATTCGCGTTTATCGTCAAAGGAATGAGCGTTACACTGAGGCCTGTGCTCTGGAGCGAGATCGATTTGGAGGTGGAGGGTCCGTCGTGGTCTGGGGCGGTGTGTCACAGCATCATCTGACTGAGCTTGTCATTGCAGGAAATCTCAACGCTGTGCGTTACAGGGAAGACATCCTCCTCCCTCATGTGGTACCCTTCCTGCAGGCTCATCCTGACATGAACCTCCAGCATGACAATGCCACCAGCCATACTGCTCGTTCTGTGCGTGATTTCCTGCAAGACAGGAATGTCAGCGTTCTACCATGGCCAGGGAAGAGCCCGGATCTCAATCCCATTGAGCACGTCTGGGAACTGTTGGATCGGAGGGTGAGGGCTAGGACCATTCCCCCCAGAAATGTCCAGGAACTTGAAGGTGCCTTGGTGGAAGAGTGGGGTAACATCTCACAGCAAGAACTGGCAAATCTGGTGCAGTCCATGAGGAGGAGAAGCACTGCAGTACTTAATGCAGCTGGTGGCCACGCCAGATACTGACCGTTACTTTTGATTTTGACCCACCCCCCCTCCTTTGTTCAGGGACACATTATTCCATTTCTGTTAGTCACATGTCTGTGGAACTTGTTCAGTTTTTGTCTCAGTTGTTGAGTCTTGTTATGTTCATACAAATATTTACACATGTTAAGTTTGCTGAAAATGAGAGGATGTTTCTTTTTTTGCTGAGTTTATACACACACTACCGTTCATAAGTTTGGGATCACTTAGAAATGTCCTTGTTGAAAGGCAAAAAAAATTGTCCATTAAAATAACAAAATTTATCAGAAATACAGAGTAGACATTTTTTATGTTGTAAATGACTATTGTAGCTGGAAACGGCTCATTTATGAAATATTTACATAGGCATACAGAGGCCCATTTACAGCAACCATCACTCCTGTGTTCCAATGGCACGTTGTGTTAGCTAATCCAAATTAATCATTTTAAAAGGCTAATTGATCATTAGAAAACCCTTTTGCAATTATGTTAGCACAGCTGAAAACTGATTAAAGGAGCAATAAAACTGGCCTTCTTTAGACTAGTTGAGTGTCTGGAGAATAAGCATTTGTGGGTTTGATTACAGGCTCAAAATGGCCAGAAACAAAGAACATTCTTATGAAACTCGTCATTCTTGTTCTGAGAAATTAAGTCTATTCCATGCGAAAAATTGCCAAGAAACTGAAGATCTCGTACAACGCTGTGTACTTCCCCCTTTACAGAACAGCACAAACTGGCCCTAACCAAAATAGAAAGAGTGAGAGGCCCCGGTGCACAACTGAGCAAGAGGACAAGTACATTAGTGTCTAGTTTGAGAAACAGACACCTCACTAGTCCTCAACTGGCAGCTTCATTAAATAGTACCCGCAAAACCCCAGTCTCAACGTCAACAGTGAAGAGGCGACTCCGGGATGCTGGCCTTCTAGGCAGAGTTGCAAAGAAAAAGACATATCTCAGACTGGCCAATAAAAATTAAAGATTAGATGGGCAAAAGAACACAGACACTGGACAGAGGAACAATGTGTAGAAGGCCCGCATCCCGGAGTCGCCTCTTCACTGTTTTGCGGGTACTATTTTATGAATCTGCCAGTTGAGGACTTGTGAGGCATCTGTTTTGGACAGACGAAAGTTTTGGACAGTTATGGACAGACAAATCTAAGTTTGAGGTGTTCGAATCACAAAGAAAAACAATCGTGAGATGCAGAAAAAATAAAAAGATGGAAGAGTGCTTGACACCATCTGTCAAGCATGGTGGAGGCAATGTGATGGTCTGGGGGTGCTTTGGTGGTGGTAAAGTGGGAAATTTGTACAGGGTAGAATGGATCTTGAAGGAAGGCAGGCTATCACTCAATTTTACAACGTCATGCCATACCCTGTGGACGGCGCTTAACTTGAGCCAATTTCTTGCTACAACAGGACAATGACCCAAAGAACAGCTCCAAACTATGCAAGAAATATTTAGGGAAGAAGCAGTCAGCTGGTATTCTGTCTATAATGGAGTGGCCAGCACAGTCACCAGATCTCAACTCTATTGAGCTTTTGTGGGAGCAGATTGACCCTATTGTACGTATGAAGTGCTCATCAAGCCATTCCAATTTGTGGGGGGTGCTTCAGGAAGCATGGGGTGAAATCTCTTCAGATTACCTCAATAAATTGACAACTAGAATGCCAAAGGTCTGCAAGGCTGTAATTGCTGTAAATGGAGGATTCTTTGACGAAAGCAAAGTTTGAAGGACACAATTATTATTTCAATTAAAAATCATTATTTATAACCTTGTCAACGTCTTGACTATATTTCCATGGAAAACAAGGACATTTCTAAGTGACCCCAAACTTTTGAACGGTAGTGTATGTATGTATGTATGTATATACTATATTCACAACAGTATCTCGGACCTGCCTGGTGTGTTCCTTGTTCTTCATGATGCTCTCTGCGCTTTTGACGGACCTCTCATATATAAATAATTATGATCAGTGTCTAATAACACCAACTCTAGTCATCCATTCAAAGACAATCACGTCTCAAGTCCTATGGGAACCTGGTGGAAATATACAACTCTCAAGACGCAATCAAGGTCCCAGGTTAATCGTGAATGACAACTTCTGATTTTTAAAAATAGCCTGAGGTGCAATTGCGATTTTCCCCTTAAAGCTAGCCAATTAATCAGCAGCCTGGAGGCCACTTTGGAGTAGAATAATGAGCACCCTTAACCTCTAGGGAAAGGCTAATGTATAAAGCCCTGGGGAGTAGCTCTATTTGTGGCTTTGACCTGTTTTTAAAGGAATAGTCATTTTAGTCCACACTCAAGTTCAATTGCATTTTGCCCCTTTTAAGTGGAGTAGCCAGTATTTGTTCACTTCTTGGATAAAATGGGTACGATTTTATGACTAACATGACTAATTGCACTTAGCAGCCACTTTATCATAAGAAAAGGAAACCAGCTTTGGGTTTCCTGTTTGGTTATATGATTCCCAGCGGTGTAGTCGTGAGCGGCTTACCCTCTATGTCTGGGGCTGTGTCCACACCAGCCCCTCACCTCTTTATACACCAGCCTGGACAGCAGCTGGAAAACAGGGAGACAGCACACTTAACACAGCTTACTAAAATAGATTCATGTTTTTACACATATAAATATAAAAAAATTATATGTAACACAATTTAAAAACAGTCCCAGAACATAAATCCTCCACCAAACTTTACAGTTGGCACTATGCATTTGGGCAGTTAGCGTTCTCCTGGCATCTGTCAAACCCAGATTCGTCCGTCGGACTGCCAGATGGTGAAACTTGATTCATCACTCTAGAGAACGTGTTTCCACTGCTCCACCCACCAATGGCACCCACCCCACTCCACACTACGCTTAGCATTACACATGGTGATCTTAGGCTTGTATGAGGCTGCTCGGCCATGGAAACCCATCTCATGAAGCTCCCAATGAACAGTTCTTGTGCTGACGCTGCTTCCAGAGGCAGTTTGGAATTCAGTAGAAGTGTTGCAACCGAGGATAGACAATTTTTAAACGCGACACGCTTCAGCACTCGGTGGTTCTGTTCTGTGAGCTTGTGTGGTCTATCACTTTGTGGCTGAGCCGTTGTTGCTCCTAGACATTTCCACTTCACAATAACCGCAATTACAGTTGACCGGGACAGCTCTTGCAGGGCAAAAATTTGACAAACTGACTTGTTGGAAAGGTGGCATCCCATGACGGTGCCATGTTGAAAGTCACTGAGCTCTTCAGTACGAGCCATTCTACTGCAAATGTTTGTCTCTGGAGATTGCATGGCTGTGTGCTCGATTTTATACACGTGGCTGAAATAGACGAATCCATTAATTTGAAGGGGTGTACACATACCAAATTATACTTTTGGCCATGTAGTGTATCAAGGGTATCATTAATTTTGTACACAATCCACAGGTGTAGCACCTTCTTTGAACATGTGGCAAAAATCTTGCAGTGGTTTATAAAACATGTTAATAAAAACAAAGATTAAAAACTAACCAAACAGGCGAGGATATCAGCAGTGATCAGCATGAAAAAGACATTGTTCCATCCCGTCGGAGAGATCAGCCCTGCTAACAGAGGACCTAGGGCGGCACCTAGAGGAGAGTCAGAAAATAAGAGTCAGGGGAACCCAAGCACCTAAAACCAGGACTGGATATACAATCTGATTTGGGACAACAATCATAAAAAGTCTGCCTTTAGAACACTACATGATTTACAATAGAAAATAGTTTTGTATGAGCCATGGACCTTGTACATAAACTGTATACAACTTGTAATTGTCACATAACACTGCAATGACTGAGCATTGAAGTTAATCTCTCAAAACACAGGCAACCTAAAATAAAAACCTTCCTTCATGCATTGACACAGGCACACAAAGGCAACTTAGCACCACCAACCCATTACTAGTTACCATTACAAGCATCAAATCTAAAAACAACAATATCAAAGAGTACCAATCCCCCGTGTGTCCTAGAAATTCCCCACATACCTATTGACCCTGTGCCGTCAATAATTGCAGTGACCGTTGACAATGCTCTAGAATTTCCTCTCAGGCTCTCATGCGTCCCCTATGAAAGGAAAACCCTAATTTTGAATCAACATTCAGCATAAAAGACTTGGGCTCTTTCCAAATGTTTCTCTCCTCAATTCCTTGTGTTCTCTCTCCTCTGCCTCTTCTCAAAACGTATGGAAGGTGAAGGTCTGACGGGAGGGACCTTGGGATCTTCTTCTCCAATACGGTTTGAGAAAGAGGCAAGGGAGATAGAATGCAAGGAATCGAGGAAAGACGCTTTAGAAAGTGTCTTGGACTAACAGGGAACCTGGGGAATTTGGGGTGAGAGGGGCAATGACGGGCTTATCTCCTGTGTGACTTCAGGAGAGCTGAGGACTTCATGTGAGAAAGGCATGCAGCAGTGCAGTCTGGGGTGGATGTGCTTACCAGGTCAGCAGACACAGCAGTGGTGATGAGGGCGTAGGGTCCGTTCACCAGGGCTCCGCACACCAACAGCATCCCTACAAGGCAGAGGAAAACAGCAACAAGTGGATCAGGCATGTACAGTACGCTAGCTAGCAGACAAAGGCTATTTTTAATAAGCTTTTCATAGTGATATTGTGGTTGTTATGTTGGTTGCACCGATTGCAAGTCGTAGATAAGAGTGTCTGCCAAATGACAAAGCGTAAATGTGAAATCCACAGGCTACAAACACACAACCGACACACAGTAAAGACAATGTGTTAAATTGGAGCATTTATGTAGTTTTCAGAGGCGTTGAAACCAAAATAGCTCCATGGCTTCAAAGTCAAATTTCATACAGAATAACTTAACTCTTACCGATTGTGGTTGCTAGGCTATGCTGTCCAATGTGGTTGTACAGGAACAGCTAGGAAAGCAACAAAAAACAAACATTTAGACTGGATCGTGGGTCAAATGTGTCACTTTTGAAGGATTTACTAACCCACATGCAGACCCAAAGGAAAACATTGAGCTATGCTGAAAAACGGATTGACACACTACTGTAAAGGAGCTCACGGACTAACATAAAATGTTTTCAGGCTTGGGCAGCGGGTGAAGTTCACTGCCAAATCCAGAGTTCCAAGCACAGCCAAATTCCTTTTTCTGTGTCCATAATGCAGTCATATTTACATTGCATATATGTGATTGTGTGATCAAAACTTTGACATAGAGAATTGCCTCTTTTCATAAGTGAATATAAAGTGTCTAGTCCACATTTATAATTCAGGCATTTGTGCAGGCCTTTCCTTATCTACAGTATATTTTGCCCAGCACCGGTTTTCTAAAGTCTGGAATGTACAGATTTCCCTGTGGGCGGCGCTTAGAGACACTATAAATGGCCCTGGTGTTACACATGGTTAAAAGCCAGTGATGTCTTATGTGTGAATGCACACTCACCATAGGGGCAGCCAGAATTAACATGACACAGCAGGTAGAGGCTCTGCCCCCAGTTTGGTCCGACACCAGTCCAGCCACGATGCCCCCTGCAGAAACACAGCACACACCCTTAACACACAGGGGGAGACAGCAGTCCTACATTAATGATCAATATTATGGGAAGTGCTCTGACACCATACAGTGAGAGCCATTAATTGACCAATTCTAATGAGAACTCTTTTGGCAGACTACTACAGCAGTTACTTGTTATGACTATGGTCTGAATTGTGTTACAAAATGGGATTAAAATCGATTTCATTGTAAATGTTAACTAAAATATAGTTGTTGCATAAGTATTGAGCTCCCTGAGTCAATACATGTTAGAAACACCTTTGTCTGCGATTATGGCTATGCGTCTTCTTAGGTAAATCTAAGAGCTTTACACACCTGGATTGTGCAATATCCAAGCTCTGTCAAGATGTTGGGGATCATGGCTAGACAGACATTAAGACTTTCCATAGATTTTCAAGCAGCTTTAAGTCAAAACTGTAACTAGGCCACTCAGGAACATTCACAGTCTTCTTGGTAAGCAACTCCAGTGTAGATTTGGCCTTGTGTGGTAGGTTATTGTCCTGCTGAAAGGGGAATTCCTCTCCCAGTGTGTTGGAAAGCAGACTAACCAGGTTCTCCTCTAGGATTTTGCCTGTTTCCATCCCGTTTCTTTTTATCCTGAAAAATTACCCAGCATTTGCCGTTGTCAAGCGTACCTATACCATGATGCAGCCACCACCATGCTTGACAATAAGGAGGCAGTTCCTCAGTGATGAGTTGTGTTGGATTTTCCCCAAACATAAGGCCTTGAATTGGGCTAAAAAGTGCATTGCTTTGTGTTTTTTTTAGCATTATTAATTTTGTGCCTTGTTGCATACAAGATGAATGTTTTGTAATATTTTTTATTCTGTCCGTTGTATTCTCCTTTTTAGGTCATTATTGTTGAGTCACTACAATATTGTTGATTCATCCTCAGTTCTCTCATCACAGCCACTGAACTCTAGCTCTTAACATCCCCAATGACATGGTAATATCCCTGAGCAGTTTCATTCCTGTCCTGCAGCTCAGTTCAGAAGGACGACTGTATCTTTGATGTGTCTGGGTAGTTTAATACATAATCCATAGCATATTTATTAACTTGACAATGCTTAAAGAGATATTGTAAGTCTGATTTGTTATTGTTACCCATCACTGCCCTTCTTTGAGGCTTTCGAAAAGCTCCTTGGTCTTTGTTTTTGAATCTGTGCTTGAAATTCAATACTTGACTGAGGGACCTTACAGATGTAGTACAGTTGAAGTCAGAAGTTTACATACACCTTAGCCAAATACATTTAAAGTCAGTTTTTCACAATTCCTGACATTTAATCCATGTAAAAATTCCCTGCCTTAGGTCAGTTAGGATCACCACTTTATTTTAAGAATGTGAAATGTCAGAATAATAGTAGAGAGAAAGATTTCAGCTTTTATTTCTTTCATCACATTCCCAGTGGGTCAGAAGTTTACATACACTCAATTAGTATTTGGTAGCATTGCCTTTAAATTGTTTCACTTGGGTCTAACGTTTTGGGTAGCCTTCCAGAACCTTCCCACAATAAGTTGGGTGAATTTTGGCCCATTCCTCCTGACAGAGCTGATGTAACTGAGTCAGGTTTGTAGGCCTCCTTGCTCGCACACACTTTTTCAGTTCTGCCCACATATTTTTTATAGGATTGAGGTCAGGGCTTTGTGATGGCCACGCCAATACCTTGACTTTGTTGTCCTTATGCCATTTTGCCACAACTTCGGAAGTGTGCTTGGGGTCATTTTCCATTTGGAAGACTCATTTGCAACCATGCTTTAACTCCCTGACTGATATCTTGACATGTTGCTTCAACATATGCACATACTTTTCCTTCCTCATGATGCCATTTATTTTATGAAGTGCACCAGTCCCTCCTGCAGCAAAGCACCCCCAAAACATGATGCTGCCACCCCCGTGCTTCACGTTTGGGATGGCAGTCTTCGACTTGCAAGCCTCCCCCTTTTTCCTCCAAACATAATGATGGTCATTATGGCCAAACAGTTCTATTTTTGTTTCATCAGACCAGAGGACATTCCTCCAAAAAGTACGATCTTTGTCCCCATGTGCAGTTGCAAACCATAGTCTGGCTTTTTTAGGGCAGTTTTGGAGCAGTTGCTTCTTCCTTGCTGAGTGGCCTTTCAGGTTATGTCGATATCGGACTCGTTTTACTGTGGACCTTTGTACCCGTTTCCTCAAGCATCTTCACAAGGTCCTTTGCTGTTGTCCTGGGATTGATTTGCACTTTTCGCACCAAAGTACACTCATCTCTAGGAGAGAGAATGCGTCTCCTTCCTGAGCGGTATGACGGCTGTGTGGTCCCATGGTGTTCATACTTGCGTATTATTGTTTGTACAGATGAATGTGGTACCTTCAGGCCTTTGGAAATTGCTCCCAAGGATGAACCAGACTTGTAGAGGTCTACAAAAAAGATTCTGAGGTCTTGGCTGATTTCTTTTGATTTTCCCATGATGTCAAGCAAAGAGGCACTGAATTTGAAGGTAGGCCTTGAAATACATCCACAGGTACACCTCCAATTGACTCAAATGATGTCAATTAGCCTATCAGAAGCTTCTAAAGCCATGACATAATTTTCTGGAATTTTCCAAGCTGTTAAAAAGGCACAGTCAACTTAGTGCATGTAAACTTCTGACCCACTGGAATTCTGATACAGTGAATTATAATTGATATAATCTGTCTGTAAACAATTGTTGGAAAAATGACTTGTGTCATGCACAAAGTAGATGTCCTAACAGACTTGCCAAAACTATAGTTTGTCAACAAGAAATTTGTGGAGTGGTTGAAAAACGAGATTTAATGACTCCAACCTAAGTGTATGTAAACTTCCGACTTCAACTGTATGTATGGGGGACAGAGGAAGGGTTAGTCATTCAAAAATCATGTTAACCTCTATTATTTCTCACAGTGAGTCAAATCTTTCAGTTAGAATTGTTCCACTTTGACAGAGTATTTTGAGTAGATTGTTGACAGAAAAATGCAACTAAATCCATTTTTATCCCACTTTGTAACACAATAAACTGAATAAATACAAGGGATATGAATACTTTTCCAAGACACTGTATATGGTCTGTTTTGTTATGACTGCAGACATTATTTGTTATGACTGCAGAAACCACTCATTATTTCTATGATTTGTTAAAACTACAGTGCAAACAAAACATCCAGGTAATCAGGGAAGAGCTTCCTGGTTCCTCATATGATCTTACAGATTATTGGGCTATAAGAAGGTTAGATAATGCCATATAAAACCCACCACAAAACTGTTAAGGCTTACCAACAATTCCTCCTACATCAAATAGTGTTGACATGTCCCCAGCTTCCTTGGGGTCAAAATGGGCTGAGGAAATAAACATTGGGAATTTTAAGTGACACAGTACGCAATTGACAGTGCATCTCACAATGCAAAGCAAATCATTATCAGCTTATAAACATTGTTAGCATTTGAACCCTCAGGTGAAATGACAACTGGAAACAAATAGGCGCTAAACTGAGTACGTACCAACGTTAGCAATGTAGAGAGGAAGCCAGTAGAGGAAGGTGTAGCTAACGAGCTTAGCGAACAGAAGACAGAGGGAGAACTCCATCACGCCCTGTAAGATAACACACATATTACACAGTCATAGCAACTGTCATAACAACAGTCAACTGCATTCATCTGGGTTTGGAGAGTAATTACAAACAATGAGTCACAACAGAGGTGAAACAGGAATTCAAGGCTTAGGTGCAATGACATAAAATTACAACACATTATTATGTTGATTGCCTGTGTCTGTTTTGCCAGAGGAATACTTGTGTACCATTTGATGAAATTCAGCAATTGAAAAGGCTTGAAATGAAAGTAGATTGTGATCCCCACTCACAGGTATCCTGAGGGCCCCACAGAAGCTGATGGCCTTGGTGTGCTCCTCTGCCGGCTCAGAGGAGATAGAGTTGGACTGGCCAGGACTGCTGAAGATCTCCTCATTACTGGATGAGTTCTGTAAGAGAGGCTCCTTCTCATTGTCCTCCTGTACATACACAGCAATTAGCATGGTTCTAACCAGGGCTGCAACTATTGACTGTTTTAAGGTTGAATAGATCTGTTTGACATTTATTTTATTACTCTATAATATCAAGTCTTACAAAGGAAAGTAATGTAATGACAAAACGTTGGTCATCATAAAACAAAAATAAGGTCAAAAACTGGGCATAGCTGGTAGCCTAGAGGTTAGTGAAGCAGGCCAGGCATCATATCTCAGGTGCAACCTACACTTACTGCCCTTGTGGCCTTTAACAAGGCAGCCCTTCTCTATACTACTAAGGGCACCAATTACTTAATGTGTTCTTTGGTTGTACTTACATGGTGTTGTGGAGGGCTGCAACCGATATCTTCTGGTTCTGTGACAGAAAAAAGGTTTTGCTCACAAATATATTTTCATGTCAAAATACAGTCTTGGGACAAGCCAACTCTCATTTTACATGTCGTCTTAATGTTAACAGTCTAAGTTTAAGATGAAATGCCTGCAGTGAAAACTCTGATAAATGCAACATGATCCTTTTTCAAACTAGCTTAATAAAAATGTCTCCTCCATAATAACTGTATAGTGGCAATGAACATGTTGACTATGATCTATCAAGCTTCAATAGGTTGTAATGGATTACAGTCAGCACTATTGTCATGTTTTGAACAAGGTCTGGGCATATCCATAAAGCGTCTCAAAGTAGGAACTCTGATCTAGGATCAGGCCCCCTCTGTCCATTCATTATAATCTCAAAGGCAAAACTTCTAGATCAGCAATCCTACTCTGAGACGCTTTAAGAATACGGGCCAAAAGGTCAGACTCACTCTCCACCAGGAAGAAGAAACAGAGAACGCCAGTGGAGGCGATGATGATGCCAGGCACAATGAAGGACATGCCCCAGGCCGAAGATACGAAGACGCCAGCGATGAGTGAGCCCAGGATGTTGCCTACTGAGGTGTGGGAGTTCCAGACGCCCATGATGAATCCTCGCCTGGAGGGAGAGGGACAGACACATACAGATAGGATGGAAATGAGAGGTGGATTTACCTTGAGAAACATTGTACATCTTGACGGTGAACAGTGAGACAGCTTACTAAATACTGAGGACAGTTTTTGGCATTGGCATTGGACGCCTGTTGCTTTTACTTTCACATCATGTGCCTGACTGTGAGCAACAGATAAAAACCCTGCACGAGATGGAAAAGAGGGTACTGATACTGCGTAGTCAGCATTGCTGAACCAGTCTACAGTAAGGATGTCTCACTCACTTCCCTTTTCCGAACCAGTTCCCAACGCAGGCCACCACTGCAGGCCAGCCTGTCGTCTGCACCAGTCCATTCATTGCCTACGAAAGTAAGAGGGAGATTGAGGTCTTTAAATTCTGTTATTTCAACATTAAATATGTCCCTACACCAGACCCAATGAGAGAAAAAGAGGGAGAGAGAGATACTTTTTGTATCCCAACAAGAAAGAGAGAAAGAAAGGGATACAAATAAAAACAGAGAAGGGGGGTGGGCTGGTTTCATACATTACATTCCAACAAACAGCCTTGAGAAAAGTACTGGCATTGAAACACTCTTTCAGCCTCCCTCACACTATCGCTGTCATATGATACTGAAACAGAGAGGGGCTACCTGGACTTGTGCAATAAGAAATGCCTAGCCAGTTGTAGCTCAATCTTGGGTGCAATGATCACGTTCCCGCACTGACTGACTGTGTGGAGGCTCATTGATTTAACGCTACGTTAGTCTACATGATACACTTGTAGAGTAATAAAATATATATAGCTGTGGGTTATATTAGCCACGACTTACCGTTCTTTGTGCAGCTTCAAATGTTGAACAAAGTTGGAAATTGTTGCACCTCCGTCTAATTTTATTCCCGCATGTTTTGCAAGTTACAATCCGTTTTTTGTTGATACAGCGTAGTCTTTATATCCAAAAATAATAATTTTGGCTATCATCTTTCCAAGGGCTCCATCTGAATTCACCCGCCAACGTTCCTCTGCACTGCCGCGCACAACTTTTTCTCAGCTGGCACAATTTGATTGGCTGCTGTCCGATTCAAACTGTAATCCGTTAAATGGCGAGTTCATGCGCTGCACACTTTATTTAATAGCATAATTTTGATATACTTGGGCTTGGGGAGGGTATCAAGTCAGGTCGAGTCATCCAAGTCAAGTCACGAGTCATTGGTGTCAAAGATGATTTTCAAGTCATCATATTTGTGAATCGAATCTGACTAGAGTCCAAGTCATGTGACTCGAATCAACACCTCTGGCTGTAAGTAGCAGTAGAAGTATTGTTTCCCGTTAGTTTACTCCAGTCAGGGTAGGGATGGTAGTGTATGGCGAAAAAAAGTATATTTAATAAAAAAAATTAAAAGGTAACTATGCTGCAGAGTGTGAGCAAGTGACTGAATGGTTTTGGAGGAGATTTAACCCGTACCTGGAAGAAGGCGTAGTACCATATTGAGTGGATGTTCAAGTAGAAGCCCAGGCCAAACAGACATGTGAAGAGACCACTGAGAAGCATACCGATGGTCAAGTAGTAGCGCAGGGGCACGCGCTCTCCAAATATCCCACTGTCAAACCGCACAACATCATCTGGTCAACTGCTTGTAGTGAGTTAACACACATATACAAAACACAATCAAATACATCATTCGGCCTACCTGAAAAACATGCCAATGGCATAAGCAACCAGGAAGGAGTTGTCCACAGCTCCAAACAGTGTCTTGTAGTTGTCCTGGTCTGGACAGAACAAGAGGACACTGAAAATATCCAAATGAAATCTGCTGTCCCATTCTACTGACATGTTGTGCATTCTAAATATTTGTTTTGTAAGCACTCAGAAAACTTTGGAAGAATTTATATTTCTTCTTAAAATTAACAAAGAACTCGAGTCTAGCAGAGGACTCACCAAAGGGCGCCCAGTCACACCAGGTTTCATTGTCAGTTCCATTGAGGTTTGGAGGTCGAATGAGGGTGGAACAATTTCTGTGCAGCTGACTCTGTACATGCATGGGGCAATAAGCAGAGATTACACACATGGACACAAAACACTCAGCCTTTAAGATAACCTGCATAAAGATGGTAAAGAACTAAACGTCTCGAAAGAAAAACTATGAAATAATTTTCTCACAAACTATACTGAACATAAACACAACAGGCAACAATTTCAAATATTTGACTGAGTTACAGTTCATATAAGGAAATCAGTAAATTGAAATAAATTAATTAGACCCTAATCCATGGATTTCACATGACTTGGCAAAGGCACAGCCATGGGTGGGCAAAGGCCTACCCACTTGGGAGACTGCCCCCAATCAGAATGAGCTTTTCCCCCACAAAAGGACTTTATTAAAGACAGAAATACTCCTCAGTTTCATCAGCTGTCTGGGTGGCTGGTCTCACGATCCCACAGGTAAAGAGGCCGGATGCGGCAGTCCTGGACTGGCATGGTTAAATGTGGTCTGCGGTTGTGAGGCCGGTTGGAAGTACTGACAAATTCTCTAAAACGACGTTGGAGGCGGCTTATGGTAGAGAAATTAACATTAAATTCCCTAGCAACAGCTCTGGTGGACATTCCCACAGTCAGCATGCCAATTGCATGCTCCCTCAAAACTTGAGACATCTGTGGCATAGTGTTGTGTGGCAAAACTGCACATTTTAAAGTGGCCTTGTACTGACCCGAGCACAAGATGCACCTGTGTAATGATCATGCTGTTTAATGAGCTTCTTGATATGCCACACCTGTCAGGTGGTTTGATTATCTTGGCAAAGGAGAAATGCTCACTAACAGGGATGTAAACAAATTTGTGCACAACAGAAATAAACTTTGTGTGTATGGAACATTTCTGGGATCTTTTATTTCAGGTCATGAAACATGATACCAACACTTTACATGTTGTTTTTATATTTTTGTTCAGTATATAGTCTTAACCATTGTAGTGCGGCTCGAGTGTTCTAGGGATTTTGTGGTCTAGAACACCTAGAGATGTAACAATATAAAGCTGAACAGTGTGGCCATACATTTCAATAACGTGTAATACAGGTTTGTGGAGTCAGTGTATCACCTTAATGATGCTGATGGGTTTCCGGGAGAGATGGTAGCTGGTATAGAAGAGGAAGGTGAGGAAGAGGGTGAAACCTCGGTACCTGGACAGAGAGAGTAGAAGAGCTCATTCTAATGTTATCCAAAGCAAATACCATGCCATGAACTTCGTCCTCTTTGTAAGTCAAAGCACACCCTCTACAGTTTTTAGGACAATCTCTTTCTTTCACATGGTCTAGACTAGAAGTCTCCAGGGATGTTAGCATCATAGGTTCTGGAAGGAGGGAGAGGGGAGAGAGGCCGAGAGGCAGGCTTCAAACTACCATCCTGGAGAGGGTTCTGGGGAGAACACAAAACCATTGTTCACATGGACTTGTCTGTACAGTAGACAGTACACATAAGCACTTTTTTTTTGTGGGAACCTGACATGGAAACAAAACAGGGTATTCAGAATAGTTCTTCAGTGCTGGGACCAGTACAGGGACCTGGCTGCCTGATGACACTAGGTGCACACTGCACAGGAAGGCAGCTAGTTACAACCCACAGACACTGCATGCTCTGTACTGACTGTTTACTTTTCCTGGAGTGGAAAGGCAGGTTTTATCATGAGTTCGATTCCGTTAACACCTCACTTACAACCTGGTGTAACCTCCTCATCCCCAGGCTAATTGCACACAACACATAGAATTCATCTCAAATTAAACCATATTAGTGTTCTACTTTTGACCATGTGCTGTGGTCAAAAGTGGTACACTACATAGGGAATTGGATGCCATTTCAGACTCAGCCATTCGGGAGGTAGTGTAGTGCCTGAGACTAAACCTGCTGTGACCTTTAACCCTTTACTGGATCAGTGACAGCAATAATGCAGAAGGTTTTGTTGATTGCAGAATAGTTACAGAAATCCAATAGCCTTCACCTAGGATGATTGCATGTAACATTATATGATTGTATTTGCAAAAAGAAGCATTGACATATTTGAATATGGGGTTTAACTATACCTAATGAAACACTCAAATTAAATCTAGACGGTTGACTAATTCCTAACATTCCAGAATGTCAGTATGTCAGTAATGCATAGATAGAATGACACCAAATCTCTCGCCAATCATTGACATCTAGCTGATTAAGGACAAAACCGCCGTTTCCCCTCCCCCATCATCAAAGTACATACTGTAAAATTCAATGCATTTAGTTTTGTTTACATAAAGGGTGTCACAATATAATTCAAAGACAGTGTAAACTTACCAGCTGTCTCTTGAGAAGGACGTGATCAGTCTAATGCCGGGAGCCAAAGAAGACCTCATCTTTGGTGTAGTAGCCTAAACAACTTCGTAAAACTTGTTAAAAACCGCTTACAATTTTCTCTCAGACATGGCTTCAAAAGTTATATCGGGTGCCTTATATACACCCAATTGATGATATAGTATTTGTACAAAAACTAGGACTACAAAAAAAAAAAATCTCTAAAACTCACTAAAAACACATTTAAACGATTAAGTTTCGTTACATGGGACAGCTTCTTTTCTCACAGGCTCTCGCTTGAAATTTCTTTCCACTTGTCTTTGATTAAAAACACACCGATTTTGATTTTCTTTAAAAAAAAATAATTTAAAATATAAAGAACAAAAACACTCCGAGCACTGATCAAAAAAGTTTCAGTCGCTTTGCTATTCCTGCTTCATGATGATGTGGGTGAATCTCCACAAACAATGAATTCCCATCGATTTCCATACTTGCTCGAGTCCGCTGATAGCGTTATAAAAGCCGGTTCCTATAAATACTCTATGCACTTCTCTACCGTGTCACACGGAAATGTGTACATATGTTAACAGATTGTGTCCATAATAGTTTGAAGGCAATCCTCCCCTAATGTTTTCCAAACTCAGGCAAAACGCCTCAACAAAATCTATATTCCGAAGTGTGTGGACACGTGTTTCCCGTGTCTGACGTCACATAATTAAAGGAGCGATGATTGAATGGGAAAGTTCGTTTTACATGGCCCGTTGTCTTGGTTGGGCAGAGTTTGTATAGTCAGTCCATTCTATTGTACTATAATGTAATCTCCACTCAACCGGGGCACCGGGCTATAAAAACAATCTCGTCCATTAACTCTTCAAATAGCAGAGAAGTGCGGTTTGTCTTTCTTGATGTGTTATAACCTACTTACAGCAGAAAATGAAAATACGCAAAAATGGCTATATTTTTAAATGCAATCTCTAAAATTACAAATTTAAACGTTTCTTGGGTCATGTTGGTAGAGATTTTCGGCACAACACCGGCAAGGTTGAAAAATCAACCGTTATGCCCTTGAGCAAGGCAGTTAACCCCCCTAACAACACCTGCTCCCCGGACGCCGATGACATGATTGATGTTTTTAAATATCACTGATGAAGGATTTTGAGGCTGATTCCCTGACCTGTCAATGTTTTTAATTTGCTATTTTATACGCTTGTGAATTCAATGGTTTTTACTAGATTACTTGTAGTTTTTCATGTTGTCTGTCTGTAATTTTTTTGTAATGACTTGGTGCTGCCCATCTTGGCCAGGGAGCTCTTGAGAAATATATTTTAATCTCAATGAGCCCTTCCTGGTTAAATAAAGGTTAAATAAAGGTTAAATAAATAAAACAATGATGTCAATTAAGGCATCTCTGATTTCAGAGGGGTTGGATTAAATGCATAAAACACTTTTCGGTTGAACGCCTTCAGTTGTACAACTAACTAGATATCCCCCTTCCCCAGAAGTGTACTGAAAAGAACAGTGTGAAAATAAAATATTATTCATTACAGTTTGTGAAAAGGGTACTGATGCACAAACACCTTGTGGGTGGTCATGATGAGTGAGTCTCATGATTAGAGTTGATAAACTGTGTTACAGTTAGAGTGGAAAAACACAGCAGAATTTCAAATAAAATGTTGAGAAAACATTTAACTATTAGCCATCTTAACCATCAAATTAGAACTACACACATTAGCAATTTGTGAAAAAGCAGAAGAATATGTGCACTCTCTAATAGCAATAATTTATGGTAATGTGATCTCGTTTACCAGGCTTAGTTGTGGCCTTGATGTTAGACTCGCTTTTATCTTCTGGTAAGAATATCTGTCGTCTCTGCCCCTGAACAAGGCAGTTAACCCACTGTTCCTAGGCCGTCATTGAAAATAAGACTTTGTTCTTAACTGATTTGCCTAGTTAAAGGAAAACATTTTTTAAAAGCCTTGGGAGTTTTTGGAAAGTATTCAGACCCCTGGACTTTTTCCTCATTTTGTTATATTACAGCCTCATTCTAAAATTGATTAAATATATATTTTCCCCCTCACCAATCTCCAAACAATACCCCATTATGACCAAGAAAAATGTGTTTTTGAAATTCTGGCAAATGTATTAAACAGAAATGCCATATTTACATAAGTATTCAGACCCTTTGCTATGAGACTCGAAATTGAGCTCAGGTGCATCCTGTTTCCATTGATCGTCCTTGAGATGTTTCTACAACTTGGAGTCCAACTGTGGTAAATTCAATTGATTGGACATGATTTGGAAAGGCACACACCTGTCTATATAAGGTTCCACAGTTGACAGTGCATGTCAGAGCAAAAACCAAGCCATGAGGTCGAAGGATTTGTCCCTATAGCTCCGAGACAGGAATGTGTCAAGACACAGATCTGGGAAAGGGTACAAAACATTTGTGCAGCATTGAAGGTCCCCAAGAAAACAGAGGCCTCCATCATTCTTAAATGGAAGAAGTTTGGTACCACCAAGACTCTTCCTAGAGCTGGCTGCCCGGCCAAACTGAGCAATCGGGGGAGAAGGGCCTTGGTCAGGGAGGTGACCAAGAACCCGATGGTCACTCTGACAGAGCTCCAGAGCTCCTCTGTGGAGATGGGAGAACCTTCCAGAAGGGCAACCATCTCTGCAGCACTCCACCAATCAGATCTTTATGGTAGAGTTGCCAGAATGAAGTCACTCCTCTGTAAAAGGCACAACAGCCTGCTTGGAGTTTGCTAAAAGGCACCTAAAGGACTCTAAGACTATGAGAAACAAGATTGAAGTAAAGATGAATAGAGCAATGTACAGAGAGATCCTTGCTGAAAACCTGCTCCAGAGCCCTCGGGACCTCAGACTGTGGCAAAGGTTCACCTGCAAACAGGACAATGACCCTATGCACACAGCCAAGACAACGCAGGAATGGATTCTGGAAAAGTCTCTGAATGTCCTTGAGTGGCCCAGACAGAACCCGGATTTGAACCCGATCTAACATCTCTGGAGAGGGAAAAGTCAAGGGGTCTGAATACTTCAAATGCACGGTATCCTACAAGTTTAGCTTCTCATTTTTTCATGAATAAACATGAGCATTTATCATATAGGAAGGCCTTTTACATTCATTCAGTTTTGGTGAACACTAAAAAATTCATTAAATCTTACCGTAATAGGAAACAGTAACAAATCACCCAAACAATGCAATGAGTAAGACATTAATAATACATTGATATAAAAAAAATATTTAATCATCGGTCTGTTGCCTAGGACAAGTCACTCTTTCCCCATTTTATAGGAAATGAAACCAGCTGACATTTTCATCCCCCACTTTTCCATAGGAATGGAATAATAGGAAGGATTAGGACACTACCAGTGATTATGCCCACTGCTGCATCCAAAATACATTATAGGACTAACAAACACCACTGAAGCATCATCCCGAGGTTCAAAAGATAAAATGTCAGGTTTTAAATCAGACATGTTTCAGCAATTAAGCACAGCGTAAAACCAAGTGTACATCTTTGACATAACTAAAGACAGATAATTAAAATAAAACCATACAAAATAAAGGACATCACGTTTCAAGGAAATACAACTGATAAGTATTCGAGAGTGAGAGACAGCAAGGTTTGATACAAAATCAATAGCATGACAAAACTACATGTCCTTTCATGGTACCGTTTAAAGGTCATTATTGATTTTTAAAAAACAACGAGGGCTGAAATTCAAATGTCCTCTTTTTTTTTGTTCCTTTGCGAGGTGGCTAACTTCCTATGAGCTGTGGTTTCCTTCCTGGGTGAAAGGGCGTGCATGGAGGCAATCCGGCGAGCCGAGGCTCGCTGGTGAGTGGAGTGGCTCCTGTCCTTCAGATCACAGCTCAACAGCGCAGACCGCAGAGCCTGGACATAGGCTGGATGAAAGACAAACAAAATCATTAACACATCCACCCCATTCATAGCACATCATTCTGAACCTCTGGATCATGTTCATCAGGAACCAAACGTAGGAGAACTGACTGAAAATAGGACTTGCCCAATAAGAAAAACTAATTATAATTTTCGGTTTGGTATTTGGTATCTTAATAGGATCGCCATTAGCTGTTGCAAAAGCAGCAGTTAGTCTTCCTTGGGTCCACACAAAACATGAAACATAATACAGAACATCATTAGACAAGAACAGCTCAAGAACAGAACTACATACATTTTTAAAAAGGTACACGTAGTCTACATATCAATGCATACACACAAACTATCTTGGTCAAATAGGAGAGAGGCGTTGCGCCACGAGATGTTGCTTTATCTGTTTTTTAAACCAGGTTTGCTGTTTATTTGAGATGGGAGGAAGTTCCATGCAATAAGGGCTCTATATAATACTGTGTGTTTTCTTGAGTTTGTTATGGATTTGGGGACTATGAAAAGACCCCTGGTGGCATGTATGTCTGGTGGGATAAGTGTGTGTGTCAGAGCTGTATGTAAGTTGATTATGCAAACAACTTAGGATTTTCAACACATGAATGTTTCTTATAAAAAGAAGAAGTGATGCAGTCAATCTCTCCTCAACTCTTAGCCAAGATAGATTGGCATGTATAGTATTAATATCAGCTCTCTGATTATAATTAAAGAGCAAAATGTGCCGCTCTGTTCTGGGCCAGCTGCAGCTTAACTAGGTCTTTCCTTGCAGCACTGGACCACATGACTGGACAATAATCAAGATTAGACAAAACTAGAGCCTGCAGAACTTGCTTTTTGGAGTGTGGAGCATTTCTTTTATGCCTAGACCTCTCCCCATCTTTGCAACCAGTGAATCTACATGTTTTGACCATGACAATTTACAATCTTTTTACAAAGTTTTGTACATTTTCTATTATATTGCGTGCCCTAATGAACATAACCCAAGTAGACTAGAATAGGGAAAATAGGAAATAATCAAAATAATGGAAAATCAAAATAGGGAAGAATCCAAAATGTGGAAAATATGGAAGGAATATGATTGTTTGAATGAACAGGAGGTAACTATATTGGGTAACTGATAAACGTCAGTAGGTTCATGTTGAGGGACCTTGACATAGTTGCGTTAATTACTCCTCGAGGCATGTTGCTACCAGAAACTAAAAAGTGAACATTCCTAACATTGATGAAAATATTATATGGGAAATAATACATCCTCTATATAGTAAACATACATCAAGGGTGCAAGTCACCTATCTTGGCTTGCAGCAGGTCAAATAATTATCATACTGTTCTTTTGGAGGTAGCCTATTGGCTTGTGGTTGAGACATTTGGTACTGTTTGTACCTTTAGGGTTGTTGTAGAAGACACAGTTATTTGCGCAGGTGTCAGGATGGGAGTCCCAGAAACTGTCCCCGCAGCAACAGAGAGGGGGGAGCTCTGTATTCTCCAGAACTATCCTCTCCTTCATCTGAGCTCTCAGAGCCTCGATGTACCTACCACAAGACACAAAACAATGTGTATTGTTCCATTTTCTGTCAAAGTACCCAACGTGTCACACAATAACACGCACAACACAGGCTGGGACACAGGGCCTTATTCTCTAGTTG
Source organism: Oncorhynchus clarkii lewisi (assembly GCF_045791955.1). Classification (NCBI taxonomy): domain Eukaryota; kingdom Metazoa; phylum Chordata; class Actinopteri; order Salmoniformes; family Salmonidae; genus Oncorhynchus; species Oncorhynchus clarkii. The sequence goes on from NC_092156.1 coordinate 18,856,123, forward strand.
ACCAGCACAAACATATTTAGGGCCAGTTTCCTGGACCATGATTATTCCAGGACAAAAAAGTACTTTCAAAGGAGATTAATCATTCAGCATGCTTTCTAGTCTAGGAGTGGGGTCAGGGGTAGGATAGAATGTAGATGTGTTATCTAAAGTATAAAAACATTGGTTGCCATGATTATCACGAGCAAACATCAGAATTTCATTTTTTACACTGGTATTTTATAGAAAGAATAAGGTCTTTCATATTTCCCAATGTGACTTTTGGAGGAGTAGTGCACATGATGTGTTGCTCAAGGACAAAACAATTATATATATTGGCAGAAGATTGACCCTTCATTCTATGTCAGATACTGTACAATTATCAAAAACCTTCTGGGCTGAATCTAGTCCATTTAATTTCAGATTGTATTGACTAATAAAGTTACCTTGTGGCTTCTTTATCTTTCTTTGCTCTCTCTTTCTTCTCTAACACCTCTGCCCTCTCCTCTTCCTCAAGCCTCAGTCGCTCCAGAATTAGAAATTCCCTCTCAGCCATTTCCAGTCTATCCTCCTCGAGCTGCCACAGTCTCTCCAGCCTCCTCTCCTCTTCCAACCTAGTCTGTTCCTTTTCTGCTTTTATCCTAAAAGGAAATTCAGACAAAACTACATTAAAATGTGTTCCTATTTTGCAATGGAATGGAATGCCACTGTCTGCATTGTTAACAACACATTTTATCCATTATATTGTAGAGACCATGTTGAAGGAGTATGAATGTTTATAAAGTACCAGTCAAAAGTTTGGACACACCTACTCATTCAAGGGTTTATTTATTTGTACTATTTTCTACATTGTAGAATAATAGTGAAGACATCAAAACTATGAAATAACACATATGGAATCATGTAGTAAACAAACAGCTTTGCACACTCTTGGCATTCTCTCAACCAGCTTCATGGAGGTAGTCACCTGGAATGCATTTCAATTAACAGGTGTGCGTTGCTGAAAGTTAATATACGTTTGAGCCAATCAATTGTGTTGTGACAAGGTGTGTTGTGACAAGTCCATATTATGGCAAGAACAGCTCAAATAAGCAAAGAGAAACGACAGTCCATCATTACTTTAAGACATGAAGGTCAGTCAATGTGGACAATTTCAAGAATTTTGAAAGTTTCTTCCAAGTGCATTTGCAAAAACCATCAAGTGCTATGATGAAACTGGCTCTCATGAGGACCGCCACAGGAAAGGAAGACCCAGAGTTACCTCTGCTGCAAAGGACAAGTTCATTAGTTACAAGCCTTAGAAAATGCAGCCCAAATAAACGCTTCAGAGTTCACATAACAGACATCTCAAAATCAACTGTTCAGAGGAGACTGCATGAATCTGGCCTTCGTGGTTGAATTGCTGCAAAGAAACCAATACTAAAGGACACCAATAAGAAGAGACTTGCTTGGGCCAAGAAACACGAGCAATGGACATTAGACCGGTGGAAATCTGTCCTTTGGTCTGATGAGTCAAAATCTGAGATTTTGGTTTCAACCGCCATGTCTTTGTGAGACACAGAGCAGGTGAACGGATGATCTCCGCATGTGTGGTTTCCACTGTGAAGCATGGAGGAGGAGGTGTGATGGTGTGGGTGTACTTTGCTGGTGACACTGTCAGTGATTTATTTAGAATTCAAGTCACACTTAACCATCATGGCTACCACAGCATTTTGCAGCGATACGCCATCCCATCTGGTTTGCGCTTAGTGGGACTATCGTTTGTTTTTCAACAGGACAATGACCCAACACACCTCCAGGCTGTGTAAGGGCTATTTGACCAAGAAGGAGAGTGATGCAGCATATGACCTGGCCTCCACAATCACCTGACCACAACCCAATTGTGATGGTTTGGGATGATTTGGGCCGCAGAGTGAAGGAAACGCAGCCAAAAAGTGCTCAGCATATGTTCTCATCATATGTCAGAACTCCATGAAGACTGTTGGAAAAGCATTCCAGGAGAAGCTGGTTGAGAGAACGCCAAGCGTGTGCAAAGATGTTATCAAGGCAAAGGGTGGCAACTTTGAAGAACATAAAATATATTTAAAAACTAGGGAAATGTATCATTTCAGTTTAATATCTCAATTGACTGCATTGAAATGAGATGTACCCCAACCCTGATATGAATGCAAATGTGACAGCACAGTTTACTAATAGTGACATTTTTTGAAAACCAGTATATCCAGAGGAGGAACTAAATTTGTTTATTGTGGTTGTGCCAAGTCACCTTCCGATTCTCCTCAGGTGCTTCCTATGTCTCTGATGCTCCTTGACTTGTTCTCTCTCAATGTCCATGAATAGGCGTCGGTACATCAGAAACTGAGACTGACCCTACAAACAAACATTGTTAGAGTTAAGGTAAAGTTATTTTATGGTGTCACGGGGTATATTTTTTATAAAATGTGCATATGGAGAAAAATAATGTTCCAGCACATTAATGCAATTGAAGCAGAGACCAAAGTTTAAAGCAAATTCACTACATGACCAAAAGTATGCTTGTCGAACATCTCATTCTAAAATCATATGGAGCTGGTCCGACCTTCACTCTTCCACTCTTCTGGGAAGGCTTTCCACTAGATGTTGGAATATTGCTGCGGGGACCTGCTTCCATTCAGCCACAAGAGCATTAGTGAGGTCGGGCACTGATGATGGGTGAATAGGTCTCTGCGTTCCAAATCATCCCAAAGGTCAGGGCTCTCTGCAGGCCAGTCAAATTCTTCTACACCGATCTCAACAAACCATTTCTGTACGGACCACGATTTGTGCACGGGGGGCATTGTCATTCTGAAACAGGGAAGGGCCTTCCCCAAACTGTTGCCCCAAAGTTGGAAGCACAGAATCGTCTAGAATGTCATTGTGTGCTCGTCTAGAATGTCATTGTGTAGCGTTAAGATTCCCCTTCTCTGGAACTAAAAGGGCCTAGCCCGAACTATGAAAACAACCCCAGACCAATATTCCTCCCCCACCAAACTTTACAGTTGGCACTATGCATTTGGGCAGGTAGCGTTCTCATGGCATCCACCAAACCCAGATTCGTCCGTCGGACTGCCAGATGGTGAAGCGTGATTCGATTCATCACTCCAAAGAACGCGTTTCCACTGCTCCAGTGTCCAATGGCGGAGAGCTTTACACCACTCCAGCTGACGCTTGGCATTGTGATCTTAGGCTTGAGTGCGGCTGCTCAGCCATGGAAAACCATTTCATGAAGCTCCCAACTAACAGTTATTGTGCTGACATTGCTTCCAGGGTTAGTTTGGAACTCGGTAGTGGGTGTTTCAACCGAGGACAGACCATGCTTACGTGCTACGTGCTTCAGCACTCGGTGGTTCTGTAAGCTTGTGTGGCCTACCATTTCGTGGCTGAGCCCTTGTTGCTCCAAGACATTTCCACCTCACAATAACACCACTTACAGTTGACCGGGCAGGTTTAGCAGGGCTGACTTGTTGGAAAGGTGGCATCCAAACAACAGCCAATGTTTGTCTGTGAAGATTGCATGGCTGTGTGCTCGATTTTTATACACCTGTCAGCCACGGGGTGTGGCTGAAATAGCCGAATCCATTAATTTGAAGCGGTGTCCACATACTGTTGGCCATGTAGTGTATTTCACTAAATGCTAACTAGCTGAAAGTGTGTCTTGAAAATATGTGGTACTTTTTGGGCTGAAAATACACTGGGCCACCGTGCTGCATGAATCATTATGTGTCATACAGTGTTAGTTGATCTCTAAAGGGGGGATTAGGTGGAGGGCTGTGTGTAAATATGGTCAGTGATAAGGGTTATTTAATAGCCATCTAAGAAGGGCCAGGGCGTATATTCATAAACACTAAAACCCTATTCTAACTGGCCTTAATCACCTGTCTCTTCAGTTCCTCCTGGTCTTCTTGGGGCCACAGCACTTGAGTAGCTCTATGGTCAGTACTCAAATCATTACTATGACCTGCAGGATAAGGCTCACTAAAGAGCTTCTGACAGACCTGCAACAAAGAAGGTATGAAAGATTGATTATTAGCTGTCACAACAGATGTGTTTTGGCCTTAAAGCAGTCTTTTTCATAAAAGTCAGGTGACTCCTGGACAAAAGCACCCAAAGAATAATTTACAGAACTTTTTAAGAGTTGAGCACCTCTTGTTGCGCATGTGTAAGAATGTGTATGTAAGATTAAACCTTTAGGGTAGTTTAGTTGGAGTTAGAAAGGTAACTATATAGATTGATAAACAATTTGCTATAGCCTGACTAAAGGAATGTTAGGACAAGCATGTGAGTCACAGGACTATTGACTGTGTAGGGTTTGGGGAAATGGGAGCGTTTGGAAATTGGAGAAGTGTCAAAAAGAGAACACTTGTGGTGACAGACCGGATTGTTGTCAAAGGTGACAGTCTTGCTCCTGTGACCCTCGTGAGGATCAAAGTTCTGAAGAGGGGAGTCATGTTGCCCAATCAAAGGAATATCTTCCTCCTCCTTTTCATGATCCTCTTCTTCTCTTGTCACCCGATATACAGGTTTCTGTTTTGAGTTAGAAAGCACAATAATTCCTTTTACTAAAATGTTGACACAAATTTGACAGAAAAGACAGTATTCCTGCAATTGAGAGTTCCAAATGATAAAGCTATAGCCAAAGAAACAGAATGAAAAATTATTTTTATTTTACCAGGTAAGTTGACTGAGAACACATTCTCATTTGCAGCAAAGACTTGGGGAATAGTTACAGGGGAGCGGGGGGATGAATGAGCCAATTCTAAGCTGGGGATGATTAGGTAGCCATGATGGTACAGTATGGAGCCAGATTGGGAATTTAGCCAGGACACCGGGGTTAAGACCCTTACGATAAGTGCCATGGGATCTTCAGTGACCACAGAGGGCAAAGTCCCAAATCACTGCCCTGGGGCATTGGGATATATATATAAATTATTATTTTTTTAGACCAGAGAAAAGAGTGCCTCATACTGGCCCTCCAACACCATTTCCAGCAGCATCTGGTCTCCCATCCAGGGACAGACCAGGACAAACCCTGCTTAGCTTCAGAGGCAAGCCAGCAGTGGGATGCAGGGTAGTATGCTGCTGGGCAAATCATAGGAGGTAAAAAAAAAATATTCTAATTCTATGGTTCTGACATTTTTGTTAAAATTGACTTTGGCCTGTTAGAAAGGGTCAGTATAAACAAACTCACATCTCTGGTAGGATACACCTTCCATATTCCCCCAGGGAGCTCTGACATCACTTCTCCGTCACGGACCGTCTGACAGGCTGCCAGTCTGTGTCTGACCTGCCTCGTGATTTTGCTGAGCTGAAATACCAGGACCAACCCATATGATTATCTATTTTATCTATAGCGCTAATGATAGAAGTAATGGCAATGTCACTGACTTAATATGAGCAAAATGGCTTTAACATCCGTGTAAACAATCCTTTGGCAATATCGAGGATAAAAAGGTAGGTAGCCTAGGTCTATATGGCGGCGTTTACACAGGCACCCCAATTCTGATCATTTGCCCAATTATAGGCAAAGGATCTAATTGGTCAAAAGACCAATTAGTGGCAAAAAGATCAGAATTGGCATGCCTGTGTAAATGCAGCCTTTGTTGCAGAGATCAATGACGGACATAGGTTGTGTTTACACAGGCTTCCCAATTCTAATCTTTTGCCCAAAAGATCTGATCTGATTGGTCAAAAGGCATGTGTAAACGCATAGACACACGTTAGATATAGATGCGAATTAATAACAATATCCACTCAGTGCTTGTGTGGCTTCATTCAATGTTTTTATAACAGATTTTTTTATTATTATTTCTATTATATACATTTTTTTTTAAATACTACTTGCTTTTCCTTTACTGTAACAAGCACAGATTTTGCAAAGCTACTGGTATTTAGAAGTTTTTTTCCCTTGCAATGATCGAGATGTGGTCGTTTTTCTTACTTCCATTTAATGCATGGAATAGAAGATGCCCTGGAGAAGAGCATCTTCTAAATGACTAAAATGTCAATGTAGATCGTCACAGATAAATTTTGCCACCTGATGCGTTTGCTGATCTGTCCTGTTTTCTCTGTTGCTGCTATCATAGCCCTGTGCTCGAACCCAGCAGGAGTTGGGGCTGCAGATGGCTAGCTCTCTCTCTGGGGAGTAGGGGCACGGATTCTTCCTGGGGGTCAATCTCTGCGCTGCATCGCTGGACTGCTGGAGCACTCTCCCCTCCTGCTCTGCCTGTAAAGACAAACAACGCAGGCTTTAAACTGGCTAATATGCTGTCATTAAATGAGGAGTTTGAGGACTCTGCATGGTATACCCAGGTTGTGTCACTAGCCTGTGACATTCTTGATAGAGGTGGTGCTCATTTACCCATAGTCCATGTCATTTACATGTGCCGTTGCTAGCTACAATACTTGGAAACCAAGATAACTGTATTCTTGCAATTTGCAATGCTTTGTTGTTTTATAATGATGTTGGCCTACTAACTGTCTTCCATCATGAACAGCAATTGTAATACAATATGTTAATTATCCACATTATATAGCGTAGTCACCATCTCGCATGACTTCTGAAGCTGCCACCTCTTGCGGATTTGAGCCTGTTGTGCCACGCGGCGGCGCACTTGTTCCTGAAACCGGCGAAGACTCTCCTCTTTCTCCCGTTGAATCTCCATCTGTAGCTCCTCAGTTAGCAGAGCACGAACCTGGCTCATACGAAAGAATAAGTCAACGGGTAATTATGCTAACTAGCTACCTGTTCAAGTAGAATAACTGATGTACGGCTACACTTACATTTGGATGCTCATCCTGGCAGTCTTGTCCACTCTCCACCCAGGCGCCCACAGGTGCAACTGCCTGATTCCTCTCGGCCAATACATTATTTCGATGACAATGTTTGCTTTGAGCATGTACTGTTATCCCACTAATTGAAACTTTGGTTGTGCCCTTTACTTTAGGATTGATAATAGGGGGCATGTTGCTAGCCAGATTGCTAACTATCCAGGCAACGTTTGCTAACTTCTGAGTTAACGTTAGCTAGCTACTTCTTCAACCAACCTAATACGTTTCACGATGTGCAACAGCGTTGACATGAGTATGAATTGTCCGGAGGGCTATAAATTATTTGTTAGTATCTGTGAACATAACCTTTCTTAAATACTGAAGTGTGTTTGGCTTCTCAACTGCCACAGTAGACGCTTCTTGTTGTTGGAGACGTAATAATAGTGCGACCATTTTTGCTCCGCCCACTTAATTTATTTGGGTTTCTTCTGGATTAGAGAATCTGAGATCTGAATGGTCGTACCAGGTGTCCATCAAAATTTAGTTTGACTCAAACATGCGCAGTCTAGCCTGCTCAAAACTTCCTCTCTGCTCAGAAGCACCCTAGGCATAAAAGTGAGTTGATTCAAATTATATTTAGGCTGTTAGAATCTGTGGAACAGATGTATTCAACGTCTCCCTGTCTATTCCCTGCCCTCCACGATTAAAAGATTGGCAATTATTTGATACATGGTAATAAAGCAGCAAAAAAGTGGTGGACAGCATACTACCATTACTACTAAAGGCCATGCTTTTGTTTAGGTTATAAACCATTGACTAAGCTTGCACACACACACTATACACACATCGCTGTCCTGATGCTCGTCTGCACTGCTGGGTCCACGGCCCGAGTCCACCTTCTCACCTGCTGTCGCAGCTGCCTATGTGTGTGAAGACACTTTTCCCAACTGCCTATGTGTGTGAAGACACTTTTCCCAACTGCCTATGTGTGTGAAGACACTTTTCCCAACTGCCTATGTGTGTGAAGACACTTTTCCCAACTGCTTATATGTGTGAAGACACTTTTCCCAACTGCCTATGTGTGTGAAGACACTTTTCCCAACTGCCTATGTGTGTGAAGACACTTTTCCCGAGAGAGCGGGAATGTAAGCAGTGCATGTGCCAGTACCCAAGGCCCAGCTTTTGGTGTACCTGTCGTGACCATAGACGGTCTTCTCTGCGCTACAGTCCCCCTCTTCAGCTGTGTTACTCTCTCTGCACTGGTCAGCTACTAATACATTACATAAACCTTATGTCAAACTCTTCTCCGGTAGCTGAATCAAGCTGGATTGGTTTGAAATATATTTGCAGATAAATTGCTAATTTCCATCTATGGAAATAGGCCGTTTGATTTAGGCCCACTGAAAAGTCCAAGTACACAGTGACAGTTTTCTCGTGAAAAAACATAGTAACAACACGAATTACACGATTGTTATCCAGGCATGTAATAATCTTTCCCTGTTCTGTGGACACATTTAGTAATGTCTTTACTCTCCAACGTATACATTTTTTGTCCATTAAAATAACATCAAATTGATCAGAAATACAGTGTAGACATTGTTAATGTAAATTACTATTGTAGCTGGAAACTGCACATTTTTTATGGAATATCTACATAGGTGTACAGAGGCCTGTTATCAGCAACCATCACTCCTGTGTTCCAATGGCACGTTGTGTTAGCTAATCCAAGTTTATCATTTTAAAAGGCTAATTGATCATTAGAAAACCCTTTTGCAATTATGTTAGCACAGCTGAAAACTGTTGTTCTGATTAAAGAAGCAGTACAACTGGCCTTCTTTAGACAAGCTGAGTATCGTGCATCAGCATTTGTGGGTTCGATTACAGGCTCAAAATGGCCAAAAACAAATAACTTTCTTCTGAAACTCATCAGTCTATATTTGTTCTGAGAAATGAAGGCTATTCCATGCGAGAAATTGCCAAGAAACTGAAGATATCGTACAATGCTGTGTACTACTCCCTTCACAGAACAGTGCAAACTGGCTCTAACCAGAATAGAAAGAGGAGTGGGAGGCCCCAGTGCACAACTGAGCAAGAGGACAAGTACATTAGAGTGTCTAGTTTGAGAAATAGACGCCTCACAAGTCCTCAACTGGCAGCTTCATTAAATAGTACCCGGAAAACACCAGTCTCAACGTCAACAGTGAAGAGGCGACTTCGGGATGCTGGCCTTCTAGGCAGAATTGCAAAGAAAAAGCCATATCTCAGACTGACCAATAAAAATAAAATAATAAGATGGGCAAAAGAGCACAGACATGGATTAGCTAACACAACGTGCCACTGGAACACAGGGGTGATGGTTGCTGATAATGGGCCTCTGTACACCTATGTAGATATTCCATTAAAAATCAGCAGTTCCCAGCTACAATAGTCATTTACAACATTAACAATGTCTACACTGTATTTGTGATCAATTTGATGTTATTTTAATGGACAAAACAATTTGCTTTTCTTTCAAAAACAAGGACATTTCTAAGTGACCCCAAACGTTTGAACGGTAGTGTATATATTGGGATAGGTAGAATAATCACTTTCTTTCTTCTCCATGCCTCAACTACACAGCTGTAGTGGTCACTGAACAGGCATACTATTGTCCTATGACTGTGAATCAGCAAACAAATTATCTGTGTGTGTGTGAGAACAGAATGAGGAGCATTTGACAAAAAGGAACAAATTACATAAAGCTTGTACTGTACATCGTTGAAAGTATGTCCCCTCTGTTTTATTGCAGGGCACAAACATTCTCTGTGGAGAGAGATGAAGAGATTGCATTTATGTCGACAACGATGGGTGCAGCCTACCACTGTCTGAAGAAGTCCCACATAAGCTAATGTTAAGGAAGTCACACTGCTTGCTTAGCGAATACTGTTTACTCCTGATTCGGCTCATACCAAATCTGGAACCCAGGACCTCTGCCTTGCTAACACCACTGACCACCTTCCAGAAGCATCTTACCCTGTTGCGCCACCTAAAAGCTAGCTATTCGGCAGCACAAGTAGAGACATTTCAGGCTGAGGAGTGAGTATCACACATCGCCTTCTGCTACATTCACCCCCCAAACCCACTCCACAGCGACCCCATCATTGAGCTGAGCCCAACTGATGATCCGGAACACGGCACCATTGCTGCTTGGTTAGCGGGTACAGCTTCCTCCTGATTCACTCATACCGAGGCTCGAACCCAGGACTTCTGCCTCGCTATCACACGTAACTGCCCTCTCGAAGGGTCTTATATTGTCTCACCACTGAAAAAATAGCTATTCTGCAGCGCAAGTGGAGGCACTTCAGGCTGAGTTTCACAGATTGCCATCTGCTACACTAACTGCATAGATAAATGGCAAAAATGCATGTTCACCTGAAGATGCAAATTGACAATATTGAGGATAAAGTGTTTGAAACATTCAAACATTCACTAAAGTTTCACTTTGAGTGAAACAAATGTATAAATGACAACCAATATTTCCTCCTCATCATGCCTTTAATAAACATCTCTACTGATATGTTCAATGTATCCTTTGATTTTCATGATAATTCTATGAATCTATACAAAGGAAAAACATTGAATGATTATTCATTTATGATACCCAATAACAAAGAAAATGATTAGTTAAATTACAAACATCCACACAATACAAAATGTACCAACATATGAATAAATGGGTATCTTTAAAGAGAGGTTTTAGACATTTGAACAGGTCTTATGAATAGGACATAATATAATTGAAGAAAAAATAATCGGCTCACTAACGTGTCATGACTTAAAACCTAAACCTGACTCATACAGTTGTGGAGGATGACAGTGTATTTACAAACATATTGAGATGATTAAGTGCTGTGTTGGGTTCTGAGACAAACATTACTGCACTATAACTTCATATAAAATCTATTTACATATATACATACAGTCACCATGTAAACACACAGATGCATGTCTCTCTACAGCACCAAGGCATGGAGGGGGGAAGAACATGTTGACCAGGGGTAGACAACAGGAGACCAGGGGTAGACAACAGCTTCACCACACCAGTAACCATATTCATTATGGCATTCAAAATAACTTTTTACAAAGAAAAAATAAAATTAATGTTTCTTTTGGAAAATTCCAGTTAGTCCATCACTATTTCAGGCCATTTTGTTCCCTTTTGTGCCTAATGAATACAATCCTTTCTCAACTAGTCAAGGTTTTCAATTTAGACCAGATGTCTTATTGCTGGGCTGAAACATAAGTCTGCAAATACTTCATCCCTCCAGGACTTGTAGATAGACAATCAAGGCTGAGTTGTACCGTTGCTCTCCAGTGTGGGGGTGGGCTCTTCCAACTGACTGGCAGGCGGTATGCCCACTGGGGCGCGAACCATGCGCCCGGAGCATCGAGTGCGGGGTGGGGAGGGGGTGGAGGACTTGCTCTGCACCTTGTTGTGATGTGAAGGGGGGGAGCTGATCGGGGTGCGGGGGTACCTGCGAGAGGAGTGGGCGGGGGGTTCAGGGGAGCGTGAGGAGGGAGTCAGGGAGCTGCTGTAGCCGGGGGGGCTGCTGGGTGGTTCAGAGGAGGGGCCAAGGCCCATGTTGCCGGGTGAGTCATGGTCGCCCTGAGGGAAATCCTACAACGAGGGAAACCAAGTCAATACTCAGACACACACACAATGCTCTGAACAGGTCCAAAACAATACATGCTGGCTGTATTTTTTTCTACATTGAGATATTGTAGTCATCTTAACACCTGAATGAGGGTTGAGAAATAAAAACCTACAAGTCCCCACAGTATCTCTGGGATTTTTATTGATTTATTAAATTAAAATGTATTTTTTAGCTATGTTTTGAGTCAGATACTGATGACAGCTTTTTTGTTACTTAAAGAGGTACCTCTTTGAGGATGTAGAGTGCCACTGGATTCTTGCGTTCATGTTCAGTCATCATTTTTGGTACAATGTCAACTGTAGAGGATGAAGAATACATTGGATGAAGACTTTTGATGTAGCACAACAATTTATAATTCTTATGAATAACTAGGAAATATAAATACAATTAATTATTAGGTTCCTTACCTGCATGATTGATTGGGGAATAATCAGGGTGTTCTATTAAATGCCTTGGCAGTCCTGCCAAACCTCTGGGCTTCATTTGCTGTTTCTGCCGCTCTCTGCACAATAAACATACAATATACTGTACGGGAGAATCAACTGTGTGCTTAAATTATACAGTATAAAACTGTTCAAAACAACATTGTTCATGTCAAATTTAGCATTTTGTCTATTTAACACTACAGTATATCAGTACAATTTTGAACCGAGCCTCGGGGGCCCTGGTCAAAAGTGTACACTAAATATGGAAAAGTATTCCCAACCCATAGGACCATGAACAGACCAAAGCATCCAGAAACATGTAGAGAGTGAGACAAAAGTGTGTTTGGCTCTTACTTCTTGGACGGCCCCCAGCAGGCGCACACCGTAACCAAGGTGATAAGGAGGAAAATACCCCCGGTGGAGAGAATGATGTAGAGGGAACTCCTCCCTGTTGGGGGAGGGTCAGGAGGGTAGGAGGGTCATAGGTTTTGTCCCAAATGGCACCCTTTTCCATATTTAGTGTACACTTTTGACCAGGGCCCCCGAGGCTCTGTTCAAAAGTAGTGCACTATATAGGGAATAGGGTGCTATTTGGGGCACAACCACATAGGAAAACAAACAGCACAGTAAAACTACTTATGAACATGTTGAAGCAGAATTACAGCATGTACTTCCTCCCCTGTCCTCCCATGCACACACTCATGTCTCTGTGATGTAGTCATGTACTGGATGTATAGCCAGTGATCAACTTCCCTCCCACTCATTATCTTTTTGCTGCTGGTACATTAGGCTACAGTTAGTAAAAAAATATATATATATTGCTTGCATTTGCCTTTTTTTCACCCCTTCTCTGACATACAAGGACTTGCTTTTCAGTGAAGTATTTGTTGCACGCCCTGGGCTTGAACCAGTGACAAGTAGGACTTTAGGGGAAAAGCGCTCTGAGATGACATTATGAAAATAATTTCAATTGATTTAGTGTGTACTTTCTAAAGTTGCCTATATAATGGGTTAAATAGCCAGAGATTATTACAGGAGTTATCCAGCCTCATCCCTCAATTTTATAGCAAAGCATGTGGCAACGTTGCCGTTTGACCTAAAATCGGATTAAAGATTGTGACTGAATTGCCACTGGTTCAAGCCTATAGTGCCACTGTATAGCCTACTGTAGACAGTGAGTTTGATGGGCAGGCTCTTCATGCTCCCAATAGGGTTCTCGACCGCGCATCCATAGATGTCATCATCCACCATCAGCACCCGCACAATGGTCAAGAGCTTCTGGTCAGGTGACAGCTGCAGACGGGTCTCATTGGTCAACAGTTTCCCTCCTTTCTGCCAGCTGTACTTGGCATTGGTTCCGTTGTCATGGGAGCAGTTGAGGGTGAAGTGCTCACTGAGCTCCAGTACTGAGGACGCCTCCATGTGGACGTAAGGTCTGGATATGGGCTCTATGAAGAATAAGTATAGTAGTCAGACATGTCAAGATATGTCTTTTCCTTCTGGGCCAAAGGTTGTACTGATATGATGGGTTAAAAAAAATAGCTCAGGTGTACATTAACAACTTCTCAGGTGACCCTCATTGCAACAATGCCTTTACAAGAACAACATGGTTTGGACCATTGTCCCCTGTACTTTCCTTGACAATTCAGCCGATGTTTCAGTCATACAAATGTGTGAGAAATATGTATAAACAAAAAGGCAAAAAATCCTTTGGTTTTATCACAGACAATCCCAGCAGTTCCTACAAGCAAGTCATGTCATAAAGGACAAGTAAACTTATACTAAAATATGCATCAACCATCCCAATTGCCTTGTGGATCGAGTGTCTTCCCTGAGATTGGAAGGTTGGGGGGTCAAGTCATACCGAAGACGAAAAATTGTACCCAATGTATCTCAGCATTATGGAGATGGATTGGGGGGTAAGACCCTGTTATAGACTAGCATCCTGTCCAAGGGGGTTACTTGTACATCAAGCTGCCTCTGCTACAGAATCAGGAGATAGGCTCTTGCTTACACTTTGGACCACATACCATCCACAGTCAGGTCGATACTCCCCTCTCCGGTGAAAGTATCATCCGTGATGGAGATCTCCACTTCATAGGTGCCCTCATCAGAGAGTTTGAGGTTGTGGAGTAGGAGGGTGCCATTCTCAAACACCAGGATGCGGTCCCGGTACTCGGGCCTCAGGTTCCCAATGATCCCGGTGCCAATGGACTGGACCACAGTGACGGGCTTGTCGTCCCTCTTCAGCTGCCACTTGATGACTGGCGCGTCGGGGCTGGAGCTGCTGTAACGAACAGAGAGGAGTGCCTCCCCGCCCAACATGCCCCGGATCAGAGAGCCAGGGCTGGTGATGTTGACTCCCTTGACACGTCCTGGACCCAGAGGAGATGGAACAGAATCTATTTATTCAGGTTATACTGTATATTTAGCAGATTTCTATTCTATACACGTCTCAGTTCATATGAATGGAACACGTGTTCCACCACTTACACGCATGTGTGACATGGATAAACTGATACATGCATTAAACTGCAATAGGGTACAGGTGTATCCTACCTGCAATGCCATTTCAGCTTGCTACAAGTGTCTTTTAAATAGGCCTAGTGTAACAGTGTTGCTTCCATCTCTTTTCTCGCCCCAACCTGGGCTCGAACCAGGGACCCTCTGTCACCTCACCGATTGAAATGCTAGCCATTTCACACCGGTTACACTAGCAAGCCATCCAACAAACAAGCTTTACCCAGATCGTGTACCCAAGGACACTTGGCACACTTCCCTCAGAGGTTGGTGGCGCCTTAATTGGGGGAGACTGGCTCGTGGTAATGGCTGGAGTGGAATTACTGGAATGGTATCAAATACATCAAACACATGGTTTCCAAGTGTTTGATGCCATTTCATTCGGTCTATTCCAGACAGTATTATGGGCTGTCCTTCCCTCAGCATCCTCCTGTGGACCTTTCCTATTCCATTACACTGTGAAGGTTAGTATTCAGAAAAATATTGGCTGTCCACAATCTCCACACCACCAATACCACCATCACAGTCGTGTCTAAACCGTCCTTGATTAAGTGACATGCTTCTATTCAAGCATTTGTGGCTAGAAGGCGTGACATTGTTAACAGGTCATGGTCTGGGTTATGCTAAGAATTCTCTTAGCCCCATAGCTAGTTCAACAACTTCACTACAAGGCATATCTAAAATTGTGTAACTTATGGCCAACAGATTTTGCAGAAATTCTTTCAGAGTTGATTGACCAGATAATTATTTTTGATGGTAATAGCCTACAGTATGTGATCAGAGTGGGCTTATAAAGTGAGAGCCAAAGGACTGTAACTAACTCTGCTGGCTGTTGTTGTGGGCGGCAGGCTGCTGAAGACTTGACTGTGGGCACCGGGCCCCCTCCTCCGCCGGGGCAGAGTGCGCTGCATGGAGCCTGTGTGGCAGCACTGCATCACCGTGGTAACGGCTCGCAGTCCTTTTGGACGGCTGTGATGAGCTGACAAAAGGGGGGATTGTTTGGGCCAATTTCCTTCCTGGCAGCCCATGAAAGAGGCCTCAGAGCAACACAAGCTCCCTGATTGGCTGAGCCCAAAGACAGAGGGCCCCAGTGATTCTGCTGATGACAACACAACCGCAATGACATGACACAACCGCACCTATAAAAGTATCAAGTATCATGTGTCTATGTTTGACTCTGCACACCTTTTTTCTATATCTCATATACAATTAGAATTATATATGTACAAAATGATCAATTCCTCGTATAGCTTTCCATTTATGTATCTAGGTCACACCTCAATAGCCTGAGCTCAGGTTCTTCTCCAACCTTTGGCAAACCTGCTGAACCAACCGGAAGACATCTGAGTAGGATAGTTTCCACATGGGCTCTACAGAGATCAAATACCATTGATATGAACTAAACAGCTTTTTGTACAGACCGAACGCCTAAACTCTCTAAAGTCTAAACCCTATTTGCCGGTTTCCCAAATCCAGATTAAGCAGTCCTGGACTAAAAACCATTCTCAATAGAGAATGTCCATTGAAAGTACATTTTACTCCAGGATTGAATCTGGGTCCCATTGTGACTGCTTTCTGCCAAATAATATATCTTCATCAATCTATTTTTAAATCCACGGATTATGTATAGTTTTATGAGTGTCATCAGAGTGTAATTTTCTTTCTAGTAATTGAGCAATAGTAATAAAAATACATACTGTGTGGCATTGTGAAGTCAGTTTGAATGTTTTAAATAAAGTGTTTTTCAGAATATAAGCTAGTACACAACAAGGAAATGTTTATTTGCTTGTTTGACATGGAAATTGTTTTATGTCATTGTTTTTGTAATTTATATGGTACCTATGCAGATATGCTAATCATATTAATTAAATAAATATTCTGAGACATTTAAATTCATAATAGGGGTCTTATTAGGGGCTGTTGAATGATTGACCGTCATATTTTTTTATTGAATAGATTAATTTACATGAATGAATTTACAAGCAAAAGTAGGCATAATTTAGTAGGACACAAAATGTATGTGTCCAACTTATCAGCCTAACAAATACGTCAGTCAGAAAACATGCATAAACCAACCTACACTTGCCCACTCCACTCTAAATACTTCCCACCCACATTGTCTTAGCCTTGCAAGTGAACACTACACATTCCTTTAATAAGTCAGTACAGATGTGTTTTCCAAAAACAGGGGAAAGTTTCCCTTACCTGACTGAGGTGAGACAAGAAGACACCAGAGCAGCAAAAGTTGAGGAGCGGCTATGGCTTTGGAGAGATCCTCCCTCTCTGCCTTCATCTTGGGTCTAACGCTCTGTTTCTCTCCAAGACAATTAGCATGATTTGTCCACTCTGGGCACGTCCCCCGAGAGAGCACACAGACATTCCTCCAAGGCAGGGCTCCACAAGGACTGGGTGCACTGCACAACAAAGCAACACAACAGCAGTGTGTGTGTGTGTGTGTGTGTGGTGTGTGTGTGTGTGTGTGTGTGTGTGTGTGTGTGTGTGTGTGTGTGTGTGTGTGTGTGTGTTTAGTAGAACAATTGTACAGAAAATAAAGCACACATCTTGTTTATTTTCTGCACAATTCTGGATTTGTAGTTAGACTACTTTTAAAACGTGCATAGTAAGCTTCTAAGCATGAGTGAAATTCCAAGTGCAGCAATAAATACACGAATGTCCCTTTAGAACATCACTTAAGCTTATTCAAAAACACTCCTGGAATGGAAATGGCCAAAATGCGCTGACAATGCCATGGCAAGACCTAGGATAATTAGGTTTTACCCTGGCCACTGAACGCTTATACTTTGAATCAGTCTGAAGCCACTTGTTGTTACTCTGTTCTCCGTATTAGGGGCATAGATAGGAGGGCCCTTCTCTAATGGTCCTGCTGAGTAAGGTCTGCATCTTAAATGGCATCCTTTCCCCTATAGTGCTATTTGGGCGTTGGTAAAAAAAAGTAGTGCACTATAAAGGGAATAGGGTTAGGGCTGTGGCGGTCATGAAATTTTGTCAGCCTGTGATTGTCAAGAAAATAACTGCCGGTCTCACTGTAATTGACCGTTAATTAGCACAAAAACATGTAGTATCTCCTGGCTTCCACGCATAGCCTACAAGCCACTGATGCAGACCTGATGCAGACATTTTAAAAAGTCTATTAAATGAATTTAATATAGCCTACACCATCACAATAAATCCATTATTTATTTTAGACAGGTCTAAAGAAACAGGATATGAAGAAATGTAGTCTATTTCAGAACAACAGAATAGCATACTATGGGTTGTCCTTATCAAATCAAATGTATTTATAAAGCTCTTCTTACATCAACTGATGTCACAAAGTGCTGTACAGAATCCCAGCCTAAAACCTCAAACAGCAAGCAATGCAGGTGTAGAAGCACGGTGGCTAGGAAAAACTCTCTAGAAAGGCCAGAACCTAGGAAGAACCTGGAGAGAAATCAGGCTATGAGGGGTGGCCAGTCCTCTTCTGGCTGTGCCGGGTGGAGATTATAACAGAACATGGCCAAGATGTTCAAATGTTCATAGATGACCAGCAGTGTCAAATAATAATTATCACAGTAGTTGTCGAGGGTACAACAGTATCTCTACCACTCCTGCTGTCTCTAGAGAGTTGAAAGCAGCAGATCTGGGACAGGTAGCACATCTGGTGAAAAGGTCAGGGTTCCATAGGCAGAACAGTTGAAACTGGAGCAGCAGCACGGCCAGGTGGACTGGGGACAGCAAGGAGCCATCAGGCCAAGTAGTCCTGAGGCATGGTCCTAGGGCTCAGGTCCTCCGAGAGAGAGAAAGAAAGAAAGAAAGAGAGAAAGAGAGAAAGAGAGAAAAGAGAGAAAGAGAGAGAGAATTAGAGAGAGCATACTTAAATTCACACAGGACACCGGATAAGACAAGAGAAATACTCCAGATATAACAGACTGAACCTAGCCCCCCGACATATAAACTACTGCAGCATAAATACTGGAGGCTGAGACAGGAGGGGTCAGGAGACACTGTGGCCCCGTCCGACAATACCCCCGGACAGGGCCAAACAGGCAGGATATAACCCCACCCACTTTGCCAAAGCTCAGCCCCCACACCACTAGAGGGATATCTTCAACCACCAACCTACCATCCTTAGACAAGGCCGAGTATAGACCAAGAAGATCTCCCCCACGGCATAACTCAAAGGGGGGCGCCAACCCGGACAGGAAGACCACGTCAGTGATGCACCCCTCCTAGGGATGGCATGGAAGAGCACCAGTAAGCCAGTCACTCAGCCCCTGTAATAGGGTTAGAGGCAGAGAATCCCAGTGGAGAGATGGGAACCGGCCAGGCAGAGACAGCAAGGGCGGTTTGTTGCTCCAGTACCTTTCCGTTCACCTTCACACTCTTGGGCCAGACTACACTCAATCATAGGACACACTGAAGAGTTGAGTCTTCAATAAAGACTTAAAGGTTGAGACCGAGTCTACGTCTCTCACATGGGTAGGCAGACCATTCCTTAAAAATTGAGCTCTATAGGAGAAAGCCCTGCCTCCAGCTGTTTGCTTAGAAATTCTAGGGACAGTAAGGAGGCCTGCGTCTTGTGACCGTAGCGTACGTGTAGGTATGTACGGCAGGACCAAATCGGAAAGATAGGTAGGAGCAAGCCCATGTAATGCTTATGTTAGGACCTGATATGGCTATGCCATATGGCTGTGGTTCATTTAGCAGACAATAATTGCTTAGAATTCCGTGGCATTATTTGACAATAATTTTATAGTATGAAGTATATTTTCTCAAAATGATTTCAAAGGAAATGCGCACATGCGGCTATTGTGTGTTGATTGGTTAACAAAGAAACTGGTCCTATATGCTTAATTTAGAGTTATTAATGCAATTTAATTGTGATACAAATGTTGGGATAAATGTTTAGATTTTTAATACATTCTATGTGTCACGTCTGCTCCCGCTCCTTCCTCCCCCTGGCGCTTGAGGGCGCCAAGTGGCCTGCATCACGCACTCCTGCCATCCATCAAGCACACCTGCCTTCCCTCGTCACGTGCATCAGCGTTATTGGACTCACCTGGACTCACTTATCACCTGTTTTTTTTCCTCCCCTATATTTTTCAGTTCCCCAGCTCTGTTCCCCGTGGCTGCATTGTATTGTTTTTTTTATTAGTTTGCTGACGCTGTTCCTGTCTCGTTCCATGTCCGTTATTTATTCAATGTTTTACTCCCCGTACCTGCTTCGTCTCTCCAGCGTGAA
The DNA here is from genome assembly GCF_045791955.1 of Oncorhynchus clarkii lewisi. NCBI lineage: Eukaryota > Metazoa > Chordata > Actinopteri > Salmoniformes > Salmonidae > Oncorhynchus > Oncorhynchus clarkii. Next base: position 18,875,766 of record NC_092156.1, read on the forward strand.
CTCATGTGACACTAAGACTGCATGATTGGACTCTAATTATGATCTGAAAAAAGTTGCAAGCTGCACACACTTCATCAGTCTCTCATTCTGAGTCGTGCCTGGCCATGCAGTCGTGGGTGAACAGGGAGTACAGGAGGGGACTGAGCACGCACCCCTGGGGAGCTCCAGTGTTGAGGATCAGTGTGGCAGATGTGTTGCTACCTACCCTCACTACCTGGAGGCGGCCTGTCAGAAAGTCCAGGATTCAGTTGCAGAGGGAGGTGTTTAGTCTCAGGATCCTTAGCTTAATGATGAGCTTTGAGGATACTATGGTGTTGAACGCTGAGCTGTAGTCAATGAATAGCATTCTCACATAAGTGTTCCTTTTGTTCAGGTGGAAAAGGGCAGTGTGGAGTGCAATAGAGATTGTATCATCTGTGGATCTGTTTGGGCGGTATGCAAATTGGAGTAGGTGTAGGGTTTCTGGAATAATGGTGTTGAGGTGAGCCATTGCCAACCTTTCAAAGCACGTCATGGCTACGGACGTGAGTGCTACGGGTCTGTAGTCATTTAGGCAGGTTGCCTTTGTGTTCTTGGGCACAGGGACTATGGTTTCTGCTTGAAACATGTTGGTATTACAGACTCAATCAGGGACATGTTGAAAATGTCAGTGAAGACACCTGCCAGTTGGTCAGCACATGCCCGGAACACACGTCCTGGTAATCCGTCTGGCCCTGCAGCCTTGTGCATGTTGACCTGTTTAAGGGTCTTACTCACGTCGGCTATGGAGAGTGTGATCACACAGTCGACCCGGAACAGCTGATGCTCTCATGCATGCCTCAGTGTTGCTTGCCTCGAAGTGAGCATAGAAGTGATTTAGCTCATCTGGTAGGCTCGTGTCACTGGGCAGCTCGCGGCTGTTCTTCCCTTTGTAGTCTGTAATAGTTTTTAAGCCCTGCCACATAAGATGAGCGTCGGAGCCGATGTAGTATGATTCAATCTTAGCCCTGTATTGACACTTTGCCTGTTTGATGGTTTGTCGCAGGGCATAGCAGGATTTCTTGTAAGCTTCCAGGTTAGAGTCCCGCACCTTGAAAGCGGCAGCTCTACCCTTTAGCTCAGTGCGAATGTTGCCTGTAATCCATGGCTTCTGGTTGGGGTATGTACGTACAGTCACTGAGGGGACGACGTCCTCGATGCACTTATTGATAAAGCCAGTGACTGATGTGGTGTATTCCTCAATGCCATCGGAAGAATCCCGGAAAATGTTCCAGTCTGTGATAGCAAAACAGTTCTGTAGTTTAGCATCTGCTTCATCTGACCACTTTAATATAGACCGAGTCACTGGTGCTTCCTGCTTTAATTTTTGCTTGTAAGCAGGAATCAGGAGGATAGAGTTATGGTTGGATTTACCAAATGGAGGGTGAGCTTTGTACAGGTCTGTGTGTGGAGTACAGGTGATCTAGACAATTTTTCCCCCCTGGTTGCACAGGAACCAGGGGTGAATACAAAAACAGGAGTACCGTCTAAACATGAAAACAGGAAACAATACTACCTAATTCAACGGAGCGCTAGATAAAGGGGAAGTAATCAGGGAGTGATGAAGTTCAGATGTGCCTCATGATTATTGCCAGGTGTGCGTAATAATGGGTTGCTAGGACAGGTGGTTAGTAGACCGGCAACATCGAGCGCCAGAGCGGGGGAGCAGGAGTAGACTTGACACGTTCACAATTTGACAAGCACTTGATAATACTCTCACCAGGTCTCAAATTTCCCTGCGGCATCCTTGTGTAGCCGTAATGCCCCTTAAAAAACATGCCTTTCGCGGCCAAAGTGGCTGTTGTGCACTAAATATAATAGGCAATTTATAATTCCCTTCCCCCGGCTGCCTTACTCCGAAGCACCTCTCACTCACATGACTTTCTCAGATGTAGCCAATGCCCATCACGTGATGGGGTCCTTCTCACAGGCATTTCAGAAGTAGGCTACAAGTGAATGAAGGTAGACGCATCCGGTGCGCAACTGCTTGCGTCCCTGTTATCGAATTCCCAGGCACATATTGATGTTAGAACTGTCCACATTTAGCTGACTGAAATTTCGTCAGCCAAGATGAGTAAGCCCAACTAACAGCAAAAGCACTAGCCTACAGTATGACAATCTACTTTACAAAAGTTGACCTATTATATTGGTCAACTTGTCCTATATGTGGATGTTCCAATATTCAATCAATTGGTGGGAAAACACTTATCAAAAGTGATGGCAAATGCGATTATGCATGTACTGATTTACAGAGGAAGTCGGAAGTTTACATACACTTAGGTTGGAGTCATTAAATCTCGTTTTTCAATCACCCCACAAATGTCTTGATAATTAACAAACTATAGTTTTGGCAAGTCGGTTAGGACATCTACTTTGTGCATGACACAAGTAATTTTTTCAACAATTGTTTACAGAGAGATTATTTCAATTATAATTCCCTGTATCACAATTCCAGTGGGTCAAAAGTTTACATACACTAAGTTGACTGTGCCTTTAAACAGCTTGGATAATTTCAGAAAGTGATGTCATGGCTTTAGAAGCGTCTGTTAGGCTAATTTACATAATTTGAGTCAATTGGAGGTGTACCTGTGGATGTATTTCAAGGCCTATCTTCAAACTCAGTTCCTCTTTGCTTGACATCATGAGAAAATCAAAAGAAATCAGCCAAGACCCCAGAAAAACAATTGTAGACCTCCACAAGTCTGGTTCATCTTTGGGAGCAATTTCCAAACACCTGAAGGTACCACGTTCATCTGTACAAACAATAGTACGCAAGTATAAACACCATGGGACCAAGCAGCCATCATACTGCTCAGGAAGGAGACACGTTCTGTCTCCTTGAGATGAACGTACTTTGGTGCGAAAAGTGCAAATCAATCCCAGAACAACAGCAAAGGACCATGTGAAGATGCTGGAGGAAACAGGTACAAAAGTATCTATATCCACAGTAAAATGAGTCCTATATCGACATAAGCTTATAGGCCGCTCATCAAGGAAGAAGCCAATGCTCCAAAACCGCCATGAAAAAGCCAGACTACAATTTGCAACTGCACATGGGGACAAAGAGCTTACTTTTTGGAGAAATGTCCTCTGGTCTGATGAAACAAAAATAGAACTGTTTGGCCATAATGACCATCGTTATGTTTGGAGGAAAAAGGGGAGGCTTGCAAGCTGAAGAACACCATCCCAACCGTGAAGCGTGGGAGGGGCAGCATCATGTTGTGGGGGTGCTTTGCTGCAGGAGGGACTGGTGCACTTCACAAAATAGATGGCATCATGAGTCAGGAAAATTATGTGGATATGTTGAAGCAAAATATCAAGACATCAGTTAAGCGTACTTCCAAAGTTTTGGCAAAATGGCTTAAGGACAACAAAGTCAAGGTATTGGAGTGGCCATCACAAAGCCCTGACCTCAATCCCATAGAAAATTTGTGGGCAGAACTGAAAAAGCGTGTGCGTGCAAGGAGGCCTACAAACCTGACTCAGGTACACCAGCTCTGTCAGGAGGAATGGGCCAAAATTCACCCAACGTATTGTGGGAAGCTTGTGGAAGGCTACCCGAAGCTTTTGACCCAAGATAAACAATTTAAAGGCAATGCTACCAAATACTAATTGAGTGTGTGTAAACTTCTTACCCACTGGGAATGTGATGAAATAAATAAAAGCTGAAATAATTCATTCTCCCTACAATTATTCTGACATATCACATTCTTAAAATGAAGTGGTGATCCTAACTGACATAAAACAGGGAATTTTTACTAGGATTAAATGTCAGGAATTGTGAAAAACTGATTTTAAATGTATTTGGCTAAGGTGTATGTACACTTCTGACTTCAACTGTATTATAAAGGTCAATTTTAATGGTGAAAATTATCTTCCCTAAACGTGAAACTCACACGCAGCCTATGTATGTCAGTTAGGCTCTACACCGGTTATAAAGCAGATTAATGTTTTAATTTTAAGAAGTTATTGGGCCACTTTAGTTGTAATTACAAACCTCAAAACATATAGGCCTATGGACTATGATACATGAGGTATGCAACTATGATTTGATAAAAAGTCGCAAAAAAAGGTGTGCTCTGTTTCTTGCCTTAATGCACAAGCTGGGCATAATTCACAAGTGATAATACATCATTCACAAGTGATAGGCTAATATTGTCACCCATCAGACTATTCTTCATTTAATGTTGTCTTTACATATAAAGAATATTATACAGTCAAATGTTTGGACACACCTACTCATTCAAGGTGTTTCTTTATATGTATTAAATTCTATATTGTAGAATAATAGTGAAGACATCAAAACTTTTAAATAACACATATGGAATCATGTAGTAACCAAAAAAGTGTTATATTTGCGATTCTTCAAAGTAGCCACCCTTTGCCTTGATAGCTTTGCACACTCTTAGCATTCTCTCAACCAACAGTCTTAACTTCTTGATGCACCCATCCCGTCAGCGGGATCATTATGTCAACATTCGCTGAATTGCAAAGCGCCAAATTCAAATTAAGTTACTAAAAATATTAAATTTTCATGAAATCACAAGTGCAATATAGCAAAACACAGCTTAGCTTATTGTTAATCCACCTGGTGTGTCAGATTTCAATAAAGCTTTTCGGTGAAAGCATACCAAGCGCGTTATGTTCAGAAATCCACAGGCTCGAGTGGTCACGACATCGCAGACGAAAATTCCAAATAGTATCCGTAATGTTCACAGAAACATGTCAAACGTTTTTCATAATCATTCCTCAGGTTGTTTTTTCAATATATAATTGATAATATATCAACCCAGACTTTAGCTTCTTCAATAGGAGAGAGAGAGACAATGGCTGCCATCCTACTGTTGCGCAAGCAAAACTCTGGGGACACCCAGCTATTCACTGACGCGATGTGATCTTTCTCGCTCATTTTTCAAAATAAAAGCCTGAAACTATGTCTTAAGACTGTTCACAACATGGAGAAGCCATAGGAAAAGGGATCTGGTTGATATCCCTTTAAATGGAGGGAAGGCATTCAATGAAACATGGAGCTTTCAAAATAGAGGCCACTTCCTGGTTGAATTTTCCTGAGGTTTTCGCCTGCAATATCAGTTCTGTTATACTCACAGACAATATTTTGACCGTTTTCTATCCTAATCTGACAATTATATGCATATTCTAGATTCTGGGCCTGAGAAAGTTAAATTTGGGTACGTTTTTCATCCAAAAATCTAAATCCTGCCCCCTACACTCAACAGGTAGGAATTCCTGCATATGTATTTGTTGGCTGCTTTTCCTTCACTCTGCGGTCCATCTCATCCCAAACCATCTCAATTGGGTTGAGGTCAGGTGATTGTGGAGGCCAGGTCATCGGATGCAGCACTCCATCACTCTCCTCATTGGTCATATAGCCCTTCAATAGGGTGTGTTTGAGGTGTGTTTTGGGTCATTGTCCTGTTCAAAAACAAATGATAGTCACACTAAGCTCAAACCAGATGGGATTGCGTATCACTGCAGAATGCTGCAGTAGCCATGCTGGTTAAGTGTGCTTTGAATTCTAAATAAATCACAGACAGTGTCATCAGCAAAGCACCCCCACACCATCACACCTCCTCCTCCATGCTTCACAGTGGGAACCACACATGCAGAGATCATCCGTTCACCTACTCTGCGTCTCACAAAGACACGGCGGTTCAACCAAAAATCTCAGATTTGGACTCATCAGACCAAAGGACAGATTTCCACCGGTCTAATGTCTATTGCTCTTGTTTCTTGGTCCAAGCAAGTCTCTTCTTATTATTGGTGTCCTTTAGTAGTGGTTTCTTTGCAGCAATTCGACCATGAAGGCCTGATTCATGCAGTCTCCTGGGCACTCATTTGCATTGATGTCAGCATGACTAGAGTGTTGAGTACCAGGCAGTTAGCAAGTTTGGTAGGCTACTAATGACCATCAGCAGTATCAGAGCTTGGAGAAGCCTCCTACCGTGACTAAATGGTCATGTGGAATTTGACTGCCATCATGACTGGTGACTGCTGGTGTGGCAGTAATATGGTCACCATAACAGCCCTAAATGGGCTGTAATTTGGGACGCAACAGTGTGTATGGTCAAAATACACTTCATGGTAAAGAGGGATTTTCGCTCATATCATTGTTTTTCCTATACAACAACCATAGATTTTTCATCACAAAACGGCATCTGTAGGATGATAAATATTATCTCTGGCATTTGGGCATCAACATGGTTTATGGGTGGTAGCGAGAGGTATACTATCAAAATCGGAAAGCCTGACAAAACTGAACAGGAGGCACTATCCTTTGTTGTTTTGGATGTTCTCATTTACATTTTGGAACTCAACTTGCCCATCATCTGTATAAAGAAGAGCACTTCTGTTAGCTCCCACATCCATTCTCACTAAAAACAGACAACAGCATTCTTGATGAATGGGGGATTGATAAGGGGGATTGATAGCATTCATGGTAAATTGGCATTTATTTGCTGAATAAAATAGGTTTAAATAAAATCTGGTTTTATTTGGTTACCTTAAAGGGACATTTCACTCATAAATGGAAGTTTGCTCCATCTTTTCACGACTCAAAATTAAAGTAATGTCAAGATGAAAGCATGTCCCATGACATTAGAGGTCTGAAAACATCTGACAAACTTTTAATGTCACTTTAAGTACTCATTGCATTAAGAACTCTAAATGATTATGTTAATACAGATTAAGATCAGAGGTGGCAGAGGAAGTATAGAAGTGTTAATATTGCAGTTTCTCTCTCCTTAGGAGCTGCAAGGGCCTCAACTGTTCTCACTGATCAATCACTGATGCAGAAACTGATTGTAAGTGTCTCATTGGGTGTTCCATGAACACCTATTACGTCACCTTTCGTCATCCTTCGGACACTATAAAACTGCTAACTAAATGTAATTAAAAGAGCAGACCCCCTCCCCTTATCAAATAAAATCATTCAGCAAAGTCACCTCATTGATATCAACATATTCTTATATTGAGATATACTGTATCCAATAGGTATTTTTGTTAGCAGTTTACCTTCAGTAGATGAATTGAAATTTCACAAATAGATGAGTGTAATATGACCTCTGGGTTACTCTATTTGGTTGTCTCCATCTATCCCTTCTGGCACCAAACTGTTCTCAGGGCATTTCTTATTATTCTGTACATAAATCGGAGACACACCATTTAGTATGATATGTTACGTTTCGTACGATATGTATTAATTTGTGGACGGATGTCCATCATCCATTTCGTATGATATGTTACAAATCTGCTAAACTTATTTTATAAAAAATTTAAAAAATGCACCTTTATTTAACCAGGTAGGCAAGTTGAGAACAAGTTCTCAGTTACAATTGTGACCTGGCCAAGATAAAGCAAAGCAGTTCGACACATACAATGACACAAGAGTTACACATGGAGTAAAACAAACATACAGTTATGATATGCTACGAATTCCAATTTGTTGTGGCACTAACGTTAGCTAGCTGGCTAACGTTAGATAGGGGTTAGGGTTCAAATTAGGAGTTAGGTGAAGGGCTTGCTAAAAGGGTTAAGGTTAGGGGAAGGGTATGCTAACATGCTAAGAAGTTGCAAAGTAGCTAAAAAGTAGCAACTGGCTGAAAAGTTTCGAATTAGTTAAAATGTGAAAGTTGTCCGTGATGAGATTCAAACACACAATGTTTGGATTGCTAGACGTTCCCGTTATACGTCCCATCCACACCGACCAAGGATAGTTCGCGTTACACGCTCACCCATCCACCTCGGCCAACCACCCTACTTTTGTTTTTGCCTGAAGTAAGCTTCTGTCTTATGTAACCATACCAAACGTAACATATCATACGAATTTGAGTGTCCTGGATTTACATTTACTATGTTACATCTGGTCTATGAGACCAGGATCCTGTCACTTGTCACAGTTGTTGTGCTCTGATGACACCCTCTGCTGTTCACTTTACACCACAGAAAGTTCCAGTGGCCACATGACTAAATCAAATCAAATCAAATGTTATTGGTCATGTACACATATTTTGCAGACGTTATCGATGGTGCAGCAAAATGCTTATGTTTATATCTCCAACAGTGCAGTAATACCTAGCTACAAGAATAGTGGCCAAAAAGGACAAAAGCAACTGTTTTTATAAAAAATATCCCACAATGTGTCTCCTTACAAATGAATCCAGCTCATCAAATGTGTTTACACGAGTCAGCAGGGTAATTTTCATTAATGCACACCGTAGCAAAACATTTTACAATGAAAAATGGAAATTTGTGTTTCTTATTGGACAAGTTCAGGTTTTTAAAGTGTGTGTGTGTGTGTCTCTGTCTGTCTGTCTGTCTGTCTGTCTGTCTGTCTGTCTGTCTGTCTGTCTGTCTGTCTGTCTGTCTGTCTGCCTGCCTGCCTGCCTGCCTGCCTGCCTGCCTGCCTGCCTGCCTGCCTGCCTGCCTGCCTGCCTGCCTGCCTGCCTGCCTGCCTGCCTCCAGATCTCAACCCAATTGAACACTTATGGAAGATCCAGAATTCCAGACACTCTTAAAATCTATGCCAAGGCACATTGAAGCTGTTCTGGCAGCTCGTGGTTGCCCAATATCCTATTAAGACACTTTATTTCTGAGTTTTAACAATATAGCTAGCCATTGACAGGCTCTTCCCAGTTGTAATAGTGGGTGAGAGAGGGCTGAGAGTGGACACCAATATAAATTGTCCCTGAGATGCCATCTGGCCGAGCTCAGAACCCACTTTATCCACCATGGCAAGTGAAAATAAGCACAATATTGAATTCTTAATTTTTTCATTAGGTTTAATACACACATCCATTAGGACCTTATTGTACTGTTCAATGCTACTGTCAAATATTATAAGGGTCCAAACTCTATGGCGAGGGTGCAGTTGTGTTGCTCTACTCATTCCCCCTATGTTCTTCTCATTGCTCATCTCAACCTTCATGAATCCTTCATATGCCTGACCACATCTCGGCTAATGTGCTACAATGCATCTCTTTAAAACTGTGTTAATCTGCTAAACATAAGTCATACTCATTCGCTCTCCACAGCTCCAAGTGGCATGTTTCAAACTGACAAGACCAGAGGGGGAGGAGGGCAACAACATTGGCGGTGGTGGGTTGCTATTGGAAACCCTCTGAAAAATGCAGCTTTCATAACTCCCACCTCAGTGATTTGAGCCTGCATTAGCATCCCAGAGCTGATTCCCACTCCATGGCAGGGAGACTGCGTGGGCGGCCGTTGGGCTCCGAGTGGCCCGAGTGCAAGTCTACACAGGAGGGTTCAACATCAAGAAGTGCAACTTGAAAAAATCTGATGTGCGGCTCCACAGCATACGGCTAGGGCTGTTGTGTCTCTGCTATTTCTGTATCTGAGGATGTGTGTTCAAATTCAAATGGCAAAACTGGCTAGAAACTATAGTTAGTAATGAGGATGTTTTAATTAATATGTTGTGCTGCTTAGTCTGCGGCTATACTACAGTGTCTGTTTCATGGTGGGGGTTCCGGTTCAGAAAGCTGCACACTTGAGGCAATTTCACCAGCAAACTATTCTTATCCTTGAGAATAAGCAAAGAAACAGTTGCAAAGCTAGGTCACATATTTATGGTACAGCCAAGCATTCCTTGACCGAGATGGCAACTCCAAAAGAAATGGCGATAAAATCCCTACACAGTAGCTTGGTGTTTTTAGACGACAATCAACAACCAATCAACTAAAAAAAAAAAAAACCCTCCAGCAACTCCATAGCAACCACCACCACCACAATAAATAGCACCGTGATGGTCTGTCTCACTTAACAGTTGCTGATGTGGCTAATGTATGAATCCTACATCGGTAGCATGATTCAGCCTGTGCCCTTTTAGCTGGCGTTAAATATAACTGAGGTAGTTACTATCCGGAACGGAAGGCAGGATGGGATAATTATCACATGCTCCAGTTTCCCTTGTCCTCTCCTGCCCATTGTGATTTGTGCATAGTAATTAAAACATAAGTGCTGCTGGATAAAAGTTGCACATAGTGTATTAGCTAAGGGAGGAGCCATGGAGGGTGGAAAGCAACCAGAATGTAAAAAGAGGACAAACTTGAAAATGGATGAAGGGGAAGGTGTTTAGGAGTGGGTTTTATCATTGCTGTTGTTGTGTGTTGGGAAGGTGTCTGTGTGTGGATGGGTGTGTGTGAGTGAGAGAGACAGGGGCAAAGAGAGAGAGTGATAAGGTGGGTGGGTGGGCGTGCATACCATTGGTACAGTAGATTACAAGTAATATCCTCCGAAAAGCTTTCCAAACAGATGAATCCAAACATTCAGTGTAAAGGTGTTGTAATGTGTTATTCTGCAAGACTGCACATAGTGAGTGGTCAGTGCATTTCACTGTATACATTTTTAACATGCAATCAGTTCTACATGAGCCAAATTTGCCAGGTTTAAAAGATTGATTAGCCACAACACAAGGGAAAGAAATCACACTGTTAAGGGCCTATGGCAAGAAGAAGGTAACAAACTGAACACTGTGCACATATTATTACTTCAATCGCTATTCCACTATTTATTTGTTTTTCACCACGATCAAACCTGCCAAACACCATACAGACTTCTACACTTAAGACATTTTTATTGAACCATGTAGATACTTTACTGTTATATATATATATATATATATATATATATATATATATATATATATATATATATATATACATACATACATACATACATACATACATACATACATACATACATACACACACACAGGGACAACCACGACAACCAAAGAAAGTCCCTAAATAATAAAACATTAACGTAATTGAATGTTATGTACTGAGCAGTCCTAACGATTCTATTTCAATAAATTTCTCTTTAGAGTTGCACAAAACACACACATTAAAAAAGTTTAACTGTCAGATCAGAAAAGTCATACTTCTTTATTGTAAAATGTATATGATTATATAGCCGTACATTCCCACAAATCATCTGCCCACACCTTGCCATTACCTTGCTAACTTGTTATTACACTTGCTCTTCAAATCCATCAAAACGCACTTTCCACTTGAGTGCACTTGTTTTGTTTACAACAAACAAAATCATGCTGTAAAATGTTATTTTGGGTCATAGACATTTATCCACCCGATACTTGGGGAGGAAGGAGAGTGTGTTTGTGAATAAGAGAGTAAGAGTGTGTGTGTGTGTTAGAGAAAGAGAGTCTGTGGGGGTCTTCCAAACATAGATCTAGTTCTATTTGTGTTATACGGTACGGTGACATTTTTTCTCTTCATGAAAAGAGCTCTTGATATTGGAGTGGCATGCATCTTTCTGCCAGGAACCACGACCTAACAGTTCAAGCTCTGACGCTTCATCTCTCTCTCCTCTACTTCTGTTCCCGTCGCTTCTGAAAAGCACACACACAGACAACACGGCATCACAGACTGGAATGGCAGGATATGACTGGTCCAAACTCACTAGCACAGTGATGGCGATCTAAAAGACAGCTTTTAAAGGGTTCACTGAATGATGAGAGCAAATTACCACCATTACTTTAGCAACTGTGAAAATGTTAAGAAAGAAAGCTTATTGGAACATCATTCCTACATGCACACTTTTAAATCTTTAGTGCTAAAAGTAGTCGTGTAGTGCTAAAAGTTGTGAGATCATCAAGAGTGCATCATGTCCAAAGTAGTATGGTATGCTAAATATCCACTATAACTAACCATCATGAATGATGTCTTATCAAATCTTATGAAGTAAATCATATCGTGTAGAACTGTCAGACAATGCTATAACAATGCTATAACAACTTATACATGTAAATGTAGTTATAGAAAATAGGTACAAAACTCTTTGTCTACATAGGTATTTGACTGGTGTAAGTATTCATTACTCATACAAAACACAGTCGAGATCTTGCACTCTCATGACATTAACTGGATACCATCTGTATTATTGCCTAGAAACACGGAATTAAGTCAGCAATGCTCTGAAAGCTTTTTTTCCTATCCGGGGGTTAGGTGATAGGAGGCTGGCTGGGTTACTGATTCCTGAGGGAACACACACAGTTTGCTAACACTCTGTTGAGAGTATTGAAACGATTAAGAGTATATTAGTAATATAAAGAGTAAGAATAAGACTAATGTTAAGAGTAATAGTAAGTAATAGCAACAAGACTACCTTAACTCTGACAGGAAACATACCTCGGCCATTGTGTAAAACTGTGGCAATTATTTTGTACTGATAAGGCAGCTAATATATGCCAGTCAACCCTACCGTGGGTATCAATGACATAACCTTTGATTTATTGGAATTTGGAACCTGAAGTTGTGTCCAATGAATGATAGACAGTAAGTGTTATTGCATATTAGCATCATGTAATAACATGGTCATTAATCCCTCTTGTGATCAATGTCACTACTATGTGACTAAATATTATTTTCCACTTTCTTTCTCAGTCCTCTAACATTACAAACAAAACTGTATACAAAGTTATTAACTTTCGTATGACCTCGTTACATTGTACAATACAGTTGATCACTAGAATTACTTCTTAAAGATCACAGTCTATGTACCAAAGCCCGTCTCTAAAAGGCAAACTTGTTGTGTATTCAAGTTGTTTAAAGTATACTAAAGTTTGTAATTTCCACTTAAAATTGAAAAAAATATATATACTTGCCTAAAGAACAATTTATGAACTCCTACAAAAAAATTCCATTAATTATTATCCACATAATAATTCACATTTCCTCGTTCTCTGGGATTCTTTTCCTGCTGTAGCAAACTGGCTCAAATTAAGATCCTACATCTGTAATACAAAAAATATGTTTCTGATAATAGATGATAATAGAAAGGGGAGACTCTTATAAACACGATGGTGTTCTCCGTTTTGCTTTACGACCCCCACAAGGTAACTCGGTACAGCTTTATGGAGGTAGTTTTATGCCAACCAAAAAAATGGGTTTAAATATCCAAAAAACAGAAATATTTCCTGAGCTTTCTTTTATCACCTAGATATAGGACAGACACTTTTAAACCTTATGATTATTTTTTGAATGTCTGTTTTCCCATTTATGAATGTATTATTCATTATGTTTCTATGAGCGTGTCACGACTTCCGCTGAAGTTGGTCCCTCTCCTCGTTCGGGCGGCGTTCGAAGTCGCCGACCTTCCAGCCATCGCTGATCCTCCTTTCATTTTCCTTTGGCAAATTTGTCTTGTCTTGTATCACACCTGGTTTCAATCCCATTCATTACTTGTTGTCTATTTAACCCTCTGTTCCCCCTCATTGTCCTCGGTGATTGTTTGTTTGTAAGCAATGTGCAAGTTATGTTCTGGTGTGCGACGGGTTTTGGCCTGGTTGGTTCCTCTAGGTATCGAGGCAACAGGCTGGGCGCTCTGGCATCACCCCAGGGCGGCACCCAGAGCCCTCGGTTGCACATATGTTTGTCTGTCACTTTCCCCGAGTTTTCCCCGCATTCCCAGCATAAGGCGCTCGTCGATTCAGGCGCGGATGGGAATTTTATTGATAGAGCTTTAGACCATAGTTTAGGGATCCCCATCGTTCCCGTGGATGTGCCTTTTCCCGTTCACACAGATAGTCGACCATTAGGGTCAGGGTTAATTAGGGAGGTCACCGCTCCTCTGTGCATGGTGATGCAGGGGGGTCATACGGAGAGAATTAGTCTCTTCCTTATTGACTCTCCTGTGCTTCCCGTGGTATTGGGCCTACCCTGGTTAGCTTGTCATAACCTCACTGTTTCTTGGCCACATAGGGCTTTCACGGGGTGGTCGCGAGAGTGCTCAGGTAGGTGTTTAGGGGTTTCCGTTGGTGCTACTATGGTGGAGAGTCCAGACCAGGTCTCCACCGTGCGCATTCCCCCTGAATATGCCGATTTCGCTCTCGTCTTCTCCAAAAGGAAGGCGACCCAATTACCACCTCATCGACGGGGCGATTGTGCGATAGATCTCCTGGTAGACGCTGCACTTTCCAGGAGTCACGTGTATCCACTTTCACAGACGGAGACGGAGGCTATGGAAACATATGTCTCCGAATCCCTGAGTCAGGGGTACATTTGGTCCTCCACTTCACCCGCCTCCTCAAGTTTATTTTTTGTGAAGGAGGGAGGTCTGCGCCCGTGTATTGACTACCGGGGTCTGAATCAGATCACGGTGAGGTATAGTTACCCACTACATAGCCACAGCGACAGAATCAATGCACAGGGCGCGCTTCTTCACCAAACTAGATCTCAAGAGCGCTTACAACCTGGTGGGTATCCGAGAGGGAGACGAGTGAAAGACGGCTTTCACTACCACCTCTGGGCACTATGAGTACCTCGTCATGCCGTACGGGTTGATGAACGCGCCATCAGTCTTCCAAGCCTTTGTAGACGAGATATTCAGGGATCTGCACGGGCAGGGTGTAGTGGTGTATATTGATGACATTTTGATATACTCCGCTACACAAGCCGAGCATGTGTCCCAGTTGTGCAGAGTGCTTAGTCGCCTGTTGGAGCATGACCTGTACGTCAAGGCTGAGAAATGCCTGTTCTTCCAACAGTCCGTCTCCTTCCTAGGGTATCGCATTTCCACCTCAGGGGTGGAGATGGAGAGTGACCGCATTGCAGCCGTGCGTAATTGGCCGACTTCCACCACGGTAAAGGAGGTGCAGTGGTTCTTAGGGTTTGCCAACTACTACCGGAGGTTTATCCAGGGTTTTGGTCAGGTAGTGGCTCCCATTACCTCACTGCTGAAGGGGGGCCCGGTGCGCTTGCAGTGGACAGCTGAGGCAGGCAGGGCGTTTAGTCACCTGAGGGTTCTGTTTACCTCGGCTCCCTTGCTGGCCCATTCGGATCCCTCTTTGGCGTTCATATTGGAGGAGGACGCATCCGAGGCTGGGATAGGAGCGGTGCTCTCTCAGCGCTCGGGTACGCCACCAAAGCTCCTCCCATGTGCCTTCTTCTCGAAGAAGCTCAGCCCGGCGGAGTGAAACTATGACATGGGGGACCGGGAGTTGTTGGCTGTCGTCAAGGCCTTGAAGGTGTGGAGACATTGGCTTGAGGGGGCTAGACACCCTTTTCTCATCTGGACTGACCACCGCAATCTGGAGTGCATCCCGGCAGCGAGGAGACTGAACCCTCGCCAGGCAAGGTGGGCCATGTTTTTCACCCGTTTTGTGTTTATCCTTTCTTACAGACCAGGCTCCCAGAACAAAAAAGGCAGACGCATTGTCCCGGCTGTATGACACAGAGGAGCAGCCCATGGATCCCACTCCTATACTCCCCGCATCCTGCCTGGTGGAGCTGGTAGTGTGGGAGCTGAACACGAACATTGAGCATGCGTTACGTGCAGAGCCCGCTCGCGTCTGTACATCCCGTCTGCTGTCCGTTACCGGTTGATCTATTGGGCCCACACGTCACCCTCCTCTGGTCATCCTGGGATCGGTCGTACAGTGCGCTGTTTGAGCAGGAGGTACTGGTGGCCTACCTTGGCTAAGGACGTGAGGGTTTATTTCCTCCTGCTTGGTGTACGCCCAGTGTAAGGCTCCTAGGCACCTGCCCAGAGGTAAGCTACACTCTTACCCGTTCCACAGCGGCCTTGGTCGCACCTGTCGGTGGATTTTCTTACTGATCTTCCACTCTCACAGGGTAACACCGCGATCTTGGTCATTGTGGATCGTTTCTCTAAGTCCGGTTGTCTCCTCCCTCTACCCGGCCTCCTTACGGCCCTACAGACTGAGGAGGCCTTGTTTACACACGTCTTCTAGGCACTACGGGGTGCCTGAGGATATAGTGTCTGATCGGGGTCCCCAGTTCACGTCTAGGGTCTGGAAGGCGTTCATGGAACGTCTGGGGGTCTCGATCAGCCTTACTTCAGGTTTTCACCCCGAGAGTAATGGGCAGGTGGAGAGAGTGAACCAGTATGTGGGCAGGTTTCTACGGTCCTATTGCCTGGACCGGCCGGCGGAGTGGGCGGAGTTCGTGCCCTGGGCCGAGATGGAACAGAACTCGCTCTCTTCCAGTGCGTACTGGGGTACCAGCCGGTTCTGGTGCCTTGGCATCAGGGTCAGACCGGGTTCCTGCGGTGGATGACTGGTTCAGGCGTGCGGAGGAGACATGGGAAGCCATCCGTGTCCACCTTCAGCAGGCCGTGATGCGCCAGAAGGTTAATGGTGTTCGCACCGGGGGACCGGGTCTGGCTCTCGACCCGAAAACTGCCCCTCTGCGTGCCATGCTGGAAGCTGGGCCCGCAGTTTGTTGGGCCATTTAAAGTCCTGAGGAGAGTGAACGAGGTTTGTTATAGGTTACAGCTTCCACCCGATTACCGTATTAACCCCTCGTTCCATGTGTCTCTCCTCAGGCCGGTGGTGGCTGGCCAGCTCCAGGAGTCTGAGGTGCGGGAGGTTCCTCCGCCCTCTCTGTACATCGGGGGGGCCCCGGCGTACTCAGTAAGCTCCATACTGGATTCGAGGCGACGGGCGAGGGGCCTTCAGTACCTCCTGGAGTGGGAGGGGTACGGTCCGGAGGAGAGGTGCTGGGTTCCGGTCGAGGACGTGTTGGACCCATCAATGCTACAGGAGTTCCACCATCAGCTGGAGCCGCGCGTCATTGGGAGGAAGTTGGTTCCTCTCCTTGTTCGGGCGGCGTTCGACCTTCTAGCCATCGCTGATCCTCTTTTCATATTACTTTGGTTTTGTCTTGTATCACACCTGGTTTCAATCACATTCATTATATGCTGTGTATTTAACCCTCTGTTCCCCCTCATTGTCTTTGTCGGTGATTGTTTGTTTGTTAGCATTGTGCAAGTTATGTTCTGGTGTGCGACGGGTTTTGTACCCACTTGTTTTTATTTTGTATATTTTGGTTTTCGGAGTTTGAGCACTTATTAAACTGCTCCGTTTATACCAAGTTCGATCTCCTGCGACTGACTTCCCTGCCACCAGCACGCACCCTTACAGAGCGATAGTAGTAAATGCCAAATTCAATACTTTATTTTAAAAAATATATGATTTTTCTTTATACCTACAGGGGTCCTAAAATTCAAAATCTAATATCTAAATGATCCATAGTATGACCATATTAAAACAATTCCATATGTTAGCTTAGTAGACTTGGGAAAGTTACCAGAATGTTGCTACCCTAATTCTGCAGAAGCTCTCACCTCCTCTCCGGGTTTGTCTTCCTTCATTCTCTTGCGAGTCATGTGACCACGGAAGCTGGCCTGGATCTTGGCAGCAGCCTTGTTGGCCTCGGGGTCATCCAGGGGGATATCCATGATGTCATCCTCGTGGGTCCTGGGACTCCCATCCTGAGGGGGACAAACACCGGGTTGGGGTCGGTTCCTTTTTCAAATTAATTTAACTGTAATTCATTATTTTTTTTTTATTCTCTTTGAAACACCAAGGCCAATGTCAGCTGTTCTCATCCCGTTCACTGACTGACTCTTGTACAATGTGAAAGCTAGCCTGGGTGCCATGTCTGTCTCTGCTTTAGCTAACTTGTTGCTGTCCAGCCAAACAATGGAAGGCAAATTTTCCGTCATTCTGAATACAGTAACAGATACAGGCTCCTTTGATTTGGCCAACCATCTGTATATCTGTCTAGGGCAGATGTAACTTACTGTAGTTATATAGATAACTCATAAACTTTTAGGTTGCTATCTAGCTCTTATAACATGGTTTGATGGTCCGATATTGGAAGTTCAAAAATGTCTGGTCTGCATGTATGGCTATGAGTCAAGTGGACCAAATATGCTACTCCAAGTAATGAAGTATAATTTCCAAACAATTTGATATAAATGAAAGTGAAGGACAAATGGTGCTCAAAATTCACTGATAATAGAAAAAAGAAAAGATTGACAAGGGTTAGAACACAGTATAGGTATAGTACCAGTTTCGGTTAGGATAAAGATTTCACTGTATCACAATTCCAGTGGATCAGAGGTTTACATACACTAAATTGACTGTGCCTTTAAACAGCTTGGAAGTTTCCAGAAAATGATGTCATGGTTTTAGAAGCTTCTGATAGGCTAATTGACATAATTTGAGTCAATTAGAGTTGTACCTGTGGATGTACTCCAAGGCCTACCTTCAAACTCAGTGCCTCTTTGCTTTGACATAATGGGAAAATCAAAAGAAATCAGCCAAGACCTCCACAAGTCTAGTTCATCCTTGGGAGCAATGCACATGAGGACAAAGATCGTACTTTTTGGAGAAATGTCCTCCAGTCTAATGAAACAAAAAATAGAACTGTTTGGCCATAATGACCATCGTTAAGGGCGGGAGTGGCAGCATTATGTTGTGGGGGTGCTTTGCTGCAAAAGGGACTGGTACACTTCACAAAATAGATTGCTTATTGAGGAAGGAAAATGATGTGGATATATTGAAGCAACATCTCAAGACATCAGTCAGGAAGTTAAAGCTTGGTCGCAAATGGGTCTTCCAAATGGTAAATAACCCCAAGCATACTTCCAAAGTTGTGGCAAAATGGCTTAAGGACAACAAAGTCAAGGTGTTGGAGTGGCCATCACAGAGCCCTGACCTCAATCCCATAGAAAATTTGTGGGCAGAACTGAAAAAACGTGTGCGAGCAAGGAGGCCTACAAACCTGACTCAGTTACACCAGCTCTGTCAGGAGGAATGGGACAAAATTCACCCAACTTATTGTGGGAAGCTTGTGGATGGCTACCCGAAACATTTGACCCAAGTTAAACAATTTAAAGGCAATGCTACCAAATACTAATTGAGTGCATGTAAACTTTTGAACCACTGGGAATGTGATTAAATAAATAAATAATTCTCTCTACTAATATTCTGACATTTCACATTTATAAAATAAAGTGGTGATCCTAACTGACCTAAGACAGGGAAGTTTTATGAGGATTAAATGTCAGGAATTGTGAAAAACTGAGTTTAAATGTATTTGTCTAAGGTGTATGTAAACTTCTGACTCCAACTGTAGGTATAGTACCAGTACAAAGGCTACCACAGAGACCTGCTTATCCCTAATGATCAGTATGCACATGTAAAATACGAGATAATCAATGTTAATAGACTATACACTAATAAAAAAAAAGTAAAAAGAAAAAAAAATGGCTTATAAGTCGATTTATCATTCTATACCAATAACATACAGTGACATTGGGCATTGTATTGTCATATCATTGCGGAGCAGATAAACAGTCTCGGAGCGCATTGTTCACCTCTAAGGAATAGGCTAAGGAACAAAATCTCGTCAAAGAAAATAGCTTCCTGTGCTTTGTCTGTAGCTCTCCAGCCAGGTCTTTTTTTCTTGACTGTTAGGGGATGACTGTGTCCCAATTGCCATTCTATTGCATGTATAGTGCACTACAGAGCCCTATTGGCCCTGGTCAAAAGTAATGCACTATATATGAAATAGGGTGACATTTTGGAGACAACTGATGTTTGTTATAGGTCAGAAGCCTTACTTGTCTAATGAAGCTTGCTATTACATGATGGTAGTTTATTGAAATTAAAGCAAGATCCTCAGGTGAATTTCATGCCAAGGAAAACAAGGGGATGTTATACAACAAGTGTGGCCTCGCAGTTATAAAATATTCCTGAAGCCTAAACTATCTGACTTTCACAGAGGTAAATCGATAGGCCACTCTAGTGGGTGATGTTTTTTTCCCATCTTTAGATAATGGCCTCCAACACTTTACCATTGTCTTACATCTGACAAGGTAAAAATCTGTTGTTCTACCCCTGAACAAGGCAGTTAACCCACTGTTCCTAGGCCGTCATTGAAAATAAGAATTTTGCCTAGTTAAATAAAGGTAAATAAAATAAAAAAAACATTGGATTCTGCCTGCACGGATCTGTCTCGCATCTCACAAAGGGTAATGGGATAAATCAAAAGTAGTCTGGCTACAATGGGCTGACATAACATTAGAAAGTATTACCATCAAATATGAATATGAGTTCCACGTTCGACAAGACAGATCAGTTTGACGGACGAGCGTCACGGAGGAGTGACGCCATCTGGCGTGAGACAATGAAACTTTACTTAAGGACAAAGGTCATAATTCATTATGATGCAGTAATAATGCATTATCATTATGCATTATTGACATAAGCACATATGACCTCGTATGATGTCTTACCATTATTCCTGATTCATCCTGAATAATCAGCCCTAGGCATTAATGAGTGCATAATTAAACATGATAAGGGCTCATACCTAATTGCAACAAGTTATAATGCATTATACCTGTTGACCTGAGTTATTTCAATCTTGTGGTCACAAAACAAAAACCTAAGACGAGGAGTGGTTTGCGAGGTGGTTACCACTGAAATAACTTGGTGGCAGTTACATGTGCCAAACACATCTTAGGCAGTATACTATGAGCAGAAACAAGATTGAAGAGGGAATATTTAGGTCAAGTGGCACCCAATATCTTTTTAATATTAAAATAGAATACCATGTTGTTGGGCAGAAACATACCCATACCCTAGCAGAAATGTACCCTGTCAAGATATATACTTTTTATGTAATTATCAATCATTGACCAAGTCATCTGACATAACGGATCTTCAAATTATGCAGATCAAATGATTGGTGAGAGTTAGTATACAAATTACCATCTGTCTACTCTATTCACAAGCACATGGTAGCAAGTCTTCAAATTATACACAGATAATGGAAGTTTCTTGAAAGTCTGGGGTCCACCTTCAAACACACAACTTTCAAGCCCACGCAGTTCAGCAAGGATGAGTTGTGTAATGTACCAACTGCTTCTATCCCTCCCGGAAAAAAATGAAAGCCAAACACTTTGCATGAAATCCTCCACCCCAACTGAATACAGCTCTCTTTGCTCAAATCCCAATAGAATAAGTTGTCAATGTCGGATTGCTTTTGAAGATCTCCTTTTCTAAAATGATTCACAGAGTGAAGTTCAGTGATTATGCTACACATTATACAGCTGCCATTGTAGCCCTTTCCTGCAGTCAAATGACCTCGTGACCTTATGGATGGAATGTTATACATATTTTTCATAATTAATAAGAATTATTTTCGAGAGAAAAAACTACGAAAATATGGCGTTTCGATGTCAAACAGTTTTGTTATATTTCAGTCTTCTATGATACAAAGTATATAAAGTGTAATATTGGGATGCAAACTCAATATGTAATACATTTCAACTCTATATCTGTCACGCCCTGATCTTGGTTATCTTTATTTTCTTTATTATTTTGGTTAGGTCAGGGTGTGTGTGTTTTTGTATTGTCTAGGGGTTTTTGTATGTATAGTAGTTTTCTAGTCTAGGTGTTTATATATATCTATGGTTGCAGTAAAAGGTTAAGCTGTCATGTTACTATGCCATAGGAATCAAGAATCTACAACTGAACTGGTTACAGTACACAGGGCAGCCTTGCAGGTGAAGGCTTGTGCAGACACCAGGTTATGAACTTGGTAGTATTCAACTTAAATCCTGCAGGTTTAGTGCTTTATAACTTGTTATAAGAATGTATAAGCCTATATAATGTCTTATAAACAAGGGATGTGTTATGTCTCAATGTGTCCACATTTCATTTAAACTGACTCAAAGTGGCTGGTATTTAGCCAAAGTCCTTGTTAGATAATAAGACATAAGGGGTTATATATGCTTATAACAAGTCTTACGATGCATTATACCTGTGTTACACTATATATATATATATATACATACACACAAAAGTATGTGGACACCCCTTCAAATTAGTGTATTCGGCTATTTCAGCCACACCTGTTGCTGACAGGTATATAAAATCAAGCACACAGCCATGCAATCTACATTGGCCTTACAGAAGAGCTCAGTGACTTTCAATGTAGCACTGTCATAGGATGCCACCTTTCCAACAAGTCAGTTCATCAATTTATTTTTTGCATTGGATATATTTACCATATCATATGGAGACAGAAACAAACATTTGACCTTATCATAAATATATATAATTGCATATTATTAAATCCTTCCAATAAAAAAAACAATTTAGTTACAAATTGAAATTTAATTAAATGAGTTGACTCTTCACATGGGATGATTTCACTGAATAACAAAAGAAAGGGAATATAGAAAAATCTCCAATGATCCATTGCATCTACCAAAAACATTTTCAACATTCATCTGTAAAATGAAACTAAAGCAGCTTTGGTTGTCTTCCTCTTAGGCTTCCATGTCTTCTCCCTGGACCTCCTCAATGGCCACCTATTAAACATCAGACTGAGGCCTCATCTTCACTGTCACTTTCCAACCTTGTTGAAGATGGCTCGTTGTCAGCCTCAAAAAGCCTCAAATTTGCCCGGATGGCCACGAATATCCTTGTATTGGTCAGCCTGTTGTGTGCTTTGGTGTGTGTGTTCCCAAACAAGGACTAGTTGCGATCTGATTCGGCTGATGTTGGTGGGATTTGGAGAACGAGGGAGGCAACAGGGGAAAGAGCTTTAGATCAACAAAGTCCCCTCCACCAGGTGGCTGATGAGAAACTGTATGTTGGCACGACTGCCATATTGCATTTCCATCCCAAAGCCCTTGCTTGAAAGTACACTTTGCCAGACTGCCAAGAACCTTGCCCTCATCCAGGCAAAGGTGGCAAGACACAGTAGTGATGACACCATAAGCCTTGTTGATCTCTGCACCAGACAGAGGGTCCAACATGTACGCTGCGGCATGTATGGGCTTCAGGCAGAAGACTTCACACTTTTTGATGTATTTCAGAACTGCAGTTTCCTCTGCTTGGAGCAACAGTGAAATGGGCAGGGGAGTAAGGGTTTCTTCTCTAACTTCTGCAAGCAGAGTCTGAACATCAGACAGGATGGCAATGTCTCCCTCAATCCGTGCAATGGCTACTGCTATAGGTTTCAGGAGTTTCAGGCTGCTTACCACTCTCTCCCAAAATACATCATCCAGGAGGATCCATATTGGCAGACCCCCCCAATGGGTGTTGCTGGGCAGCTTCAATGTGGTGCTCTTATTCTTCTCACTTTGCTTGGTGAGGTAGATTGCTGCTATAACTTGATGACCCTTCACATACCTAACAATTTCCTTGGCTCTCTTGTAGACTGTATCCATTGTTTTCAGTGCCATGATGTCCTTGAGGAGCAGATTCAATGCATGATCAGCACATGCATTGAATCCACTTTAGACCAAGCAGCCTTCATGTTCGCAGCATTGTCTGTCACCAGTGCAAATACCTTCTGTGGTCCAAGGTCATTGATGACTGCCTTCAGCTCATCTGCAATGTAGAGACCGGTGTGTCTGTTGTCCTTCGTGTCTGTGCTCTTGTAGAATACTGGTTGAGGGGTGGAGATTATGTAGTTAATTATTCCTTGCCCATGAACATTCGACCAGCCATCAGAGATGATTGCAATACATTCTGCTTTCTCTATGATGTGCTTGACCTTCATTTGAACTCTGTTGAACTCTGCATCCAGCAAATTAGTAGATAAAGCATGTCTGGTTGGAGGGGTCTATGCTGGGCGAATAACACTCAGAAATCTCTTCCAATACACATTGCCTGTGAGCATCAGAGGTGAACCAGTTGCATACACAGCTCGAGCAAGACATTCATCAGCATTTCTCTGACTACGTTCCTCCATTGTGTCAAGAAAACTTCGGATTCCAGAAGGACCATGTGCTGGTGCTATCGATAAGGTGTCTGATTCATAATTATCTCCTTGAATAGAAGTAGAGAGACTTTTGTCAGAGGCTGCTTGTTGTGAGCTCTGAGGGAACTTTATACACTTGGCCAGATGATTCTGCATCTTTGTTGCATTTGGCATAGTATTTGCAAATGTACACAGCTTTTCCTTCTACATTAGCTGCCACACGTGGCATTTTCCTGTAAAGATTAGGAAAAAAATAGTAAAAAAAATAATAATACAATTCCATGTACAGATAAATAGTTAAGCAGTTATATTAAACAACTCCTTTGCAAATGTTGTAAAATTAATCATGTATGGAAACAGGTGAATTAACACTCCTCAGTTAGCAGCCTCAAGCAAGTTAAAACCCACATGGTAGCAAAAACTAACTAGCAGAAATTGTTAACAAGTTAGAAATGATTTAAACATACTTTGCTGTAGGCTACTATTTACTAGTAAACACAAAAATTATGTCATATAAAATATATTCACCCCACCCAGTATTGTAATCAAAACTTACCAGAACGCATGTAATCCTTGGCTCAGAAAGTGTAGTAGTGTGGGCTCAATAGCATCTCATTAGTGTGCAAGATCTTGAGAATCAGCTGTACATGTGATGGAAGAATGCACTGTGCATGCAGAGGGTTGCTATAGTTTAACCAAAATATGCCACAATACCTAGAATTGCCTTGTGTATCCCACAAAAAAAAGATTCACTGATATAAGCTAACTTTATGATGAATTTAAGCTATATTCCCGTGCTTAACTTCTCATGGAAAATATCCGGAAACATTCTGGACATTTAGCGGAAAGTTTCCGACACTTTGCAACACTAGTCCCAACTGTAAAGTTTGGTGGAGGAGGAATAATGGTCTGGGGCTGTTTTTCATGTTTTGGGTTAGGGCCCTTAGTTCCAGTGAATGGGAAATCTTAAAGCTGCAGCATTCAATGACATTCAATGCAGTTTGGGGAAGGCCCTTTCCTGTTTCAGCATTACAATATCCCTGTGCACAAAGCGAGGTCCATACAGAAATGCTTTCGAGATTGGTGTGGAAGATCTTGACTGGCCTGCACAGAGCCCTGACCTCAACCCTATTGAACACCTTTGGGATGAATTGGAACGCCGACTGCAAGCCAGGCCTAATTGCCTAACATTAGTGCCCAACCTCACTAATGCTCTTGTGGCTGAATGGAAGCAAGTCCCCACAGCAATGTTCCAAAATCTAGTGGGAAGCCTTCCCAGAAGAGTGGAGGCTGTTACAGCAGCAAAGGGGGGACCAACTCCATATTAATGCCCATGATTTTGGAATGAGATGTTCGACGTGCAGGTGTCCACAGTTTTGGTCATGTAGTGTATAATGCATTATACCTGCATTACTGCACAAACCAGTCATTGGAGTACAGGTAATACAGTATTTAACCAAATGTTTGTCCTCATTCTAGCCTGGATTTTCCTGAGTGATTTGCATGTGCCTGTGCTTATTATACCGAAGGTCAATAAGGTTAACGTTATCTGTTGGAACCAGTCCAAACACCTGCACAAGTTATTTTCACCACCCTCAATCAAATGCTGGTACCATGGCGATTTTGGGCAGTCTGGCAATTTTGGCAAATGCTAGAAGGGCCGGACCATCTTTTATTGGGGTGGGCTGATCGAAATATTAAATATATAATATTAAATCATTATTTTAAAAAAAACATTGACACTGCCGACAGCCCATGGACCTGCTTTTTTTAATGACATTTGAGCAATTTGTCATGATAATCTATATTGAGCATTTGGCTGACCATTGGGGTACAGGCATTGGATTGCGAGTGGCACCGATGAGATGTGGGCTGGTGTAGCTGAATTTTTGTCCCAGTCCGCCCATGGTTGGCATTATCATCCTGTTTTAGCATAGTTTTAAATCTTTCCAATAATTATTACGCAAATGTACATTGGACTGAAAATGACATACAGCCGAAAACACAGTTTACTAAAACTGTAGTAAATGTAAATTACATCAGATGAGTTAAACACATCTGTCAACAGTTCTATGCACTACTGATTTGAAATCAATCAGGCTAGTGTGAGCCTGCAGCTGCTCTCCCACCTCCATGATTAGAAGGCTAGCCGAACCAAATAATTACTTTGTCTCATCATCTCTACATGGATCCAAAATGATTTGTGCAATTTTGTGTTGAGTCTCTGGTCAGCTTTTGTTTTGGAGTAGTTTTCTTTTCATAAACGCACCAAAAGCACATTGACTTTGGAACGTCAATTTTGTTGTACCCATTTGGGTGCCTTGGAACGTCATGTCAATGTCTGAATGTCGTTTTATCAGATTGATTTACTATATCCATTAGTTTAACCTGTCTCCCGTTATTTTCATTATGAAATACATCTAACAAAAGGTAGCCTAAAACGTAAGACTATGTTCAACATTTCAAATTTTGACAAATGTAGCCTAGAGTTCGATACTTACATTTCGACATTCCATTGCGAGAGAATGCAAAATAAAAATCCTGTACTGAAACGTAACGTTCACTTCTCAGACTTTTTGTTTGATATTTTTGAAGAATAAACCTCGTCCTCTTCGTCACGTCTTTCCCGTAACTATTTTACTCCTATATGGCAGTATGCATGCAAATCGGGATTCATTCTCCAATCAGCTGATAGCACATGAACGAGCTCTGACGTGATTCCTTGCCCTGCTCTCCCCGAACATTACAGAAGTGTACGAAAAGGTTATGGCAATGACTCATGATAGCAATGACGGGTATATCTATTGTACAATGCATTTTCCCTCGTTATCTTCATAATATTACACACTGACAGCCTGTAAATTACCCACTGGCCAAACCATGTCATTTCAACTTATAAATGTGGTTAATATTTGGTTGAGATGTTGAACAATGAGATTGCAACCTTTATTCAACCACTCAAAAAGACAGCCAGTAGTTGAATTCCCGACTTGTTATCACTATACCATCTAGAAGCACAACCAAAGTCCAATGGAAAACAATGTCAGATTTTTGGTTCAGTTGTCATCAAAATGTCTCCAACACAATCATTAAGTTTGCACCGTAAACACCGTGCACCTGGCGACCTGGTTAGCGTGCACTGCGCCCGGCCCGCCACAGGAGTCGCTAGTGCGCGTTGAGACAAGGATATCCCTACCGGCCAAACCCTCCCTAACCCGGACGACGCTAGGCCAATTGTGCATCGCCCCTCGGACCTCGGACCTTCCAGTCGCGGCCGGCTGCGACAGAGCCTGGGCGCGAACCCAGAGTCTCTGGTGGCACAGCTAGCACTGCGATGCACCACCCGGGAGGCCCGATTTGTATTACTTTTTAACTCTGCGTTTCACTGCTACACCTGTTGTATTCAGCACGTGACCAATACAATTTGATTTGATTGTCTATTTTTTGTTGAATTCTGGGTTGAATTGAAAAACAATAGCTGCTGATGACTTTGCAAATGCTATATAGGCCTATATGAGTGAAATTATCTATGGTCATACTGTATTTCATTTGCTCTGTTAAACTTACCCTATGGAATGAGTTCAATAGGGTTAGGGTAGCAACAGTTAATTTATTTAATTTGTAATTTTTAAGTGGAATTCTCTCAACAATCATTCTCAAGATAGCACATTGGTAATAGTCAGTGACAAATAGCATAGCTAAGCATGGCTTGGTTCAAATCCTGGATGGGAGACCAAAGGGTAGCTGTAAATAGATACATTATCCAGTAAGAGGTACTGCCCAGCCTATTGTTTTTCTGATAGTGGATATAACGTTGAAGATCTGACGTTGTTTCAAAAGTACAAATTTAACATATTTTATACAAGGTTTGTCTATGTTTAAATTTGGCTACCATGATGACAAAATCCTGTGGTTGAAATTACCCAGTTTAATTTGATGCCTTTTTAAAATCCAATGTATTTTCCACATCACAAGACATTGACAAATTACATTGAAACCAGTTGGTGTCTAGTGGTGTCTAGTGGGAAATGACTGCCAAATATTGTAAATGTTATCGTTAGGTAGGTCTATAACTTCTCTTAATTATCATATTATTACAAAATACTAATGGATAAACAAAATATGTGGGACAAGTAACCATTTTAAATAGTGCCCTTTATTCATGTGTTCTTTATGCATCTTATTTGCTGATAAATAAATAAATACATTCTCCATGATATTGGATAATCTTAATAAACAGTTATTTGTTGCCTTCATCATACTTATACCATACTGTATCTAACATGTCATACTTTGTTCAGGCAGAACAGTATCATAGCAGATGTGAAAACCTTGTTTCCTGTGGGATCTTTCCAGTCTCTGTAGGCTGTTCATCAGTGTTGGCCCAATGTTCCTCCTCTAACTTCCCTACCATGTGGTGTTATGATAATATGTTTCCACATCTTTGTTCAATTCTTTTCTTCTGTGGTGTTATTTTAAGAGCAATCATCACACAACTCCCTGAGACAGTTCAAATACAGTTTGGTCTGTCTGAGTGGGCAAATTGTCACTTTAACTTCTCACATAATGGAATAAATATTGACAGGACCTATGCAAAAAGGGTATATCCAAAGCTTAACTGTGCATAATTAGCCTACAGTGCCTACTCTGTGTGCAAGCATATGCTTTTGTTGAATCGGCTTTCAATTATAAAACAATTTAAAAAAGGGTACACATCAAAAAACATTATTATTTTTTACATTTCACCTTTAACCAGGTAGGCAAGTTGAGAACAAGTTCTCTCAGCGAAGTAAATACAATATAGCGAGTAAAACACTGGAATGGTTGATTTGCATTGGAAAAATGTGCTGAGGAGAGATAGAAATAATGGGGTGCAAATGAGCAAAATAAATAAATACAGTAGGGAAAGAGGTAGTTGTTTGGGCTAAATTATAGATGGGCTATGTACAGGTGCAGTAGTCTGTGAGCTGCTCTGGCAGCTGGTGCTTAAAGCTAGTGAGGGAGATAAGTGTTTCCAGTTTCAGAGATTTTTGTAGTTCGTTCCAGTCATTGGCAGCAGAGAACTGGAAGGAGAGGCGGCCAAAGGAAGAATTGGTTTTGGGGGTGACCAGAGAGATATACCTGCTGGAGCGCGTGCTACAGGTGGGTGCTGCTATGGTGACCAGCGAGCTGAGCTAAGGGGGGACTTTACCTAGCAGGGTCTTGTAGATGACCTGGAGCCAGTGGGTTTGGCGACGAGTATGAAGCGAGGGCCAGCCAACGAGAGCGCACAGGTCGCAGTGGTGGGAAGTATATGGGGCTTTGGTGACAAAACGGATGACAAAACGGATATAAACGGATAAAACGGATAAATACAGTGTATGAAATAAAACGGATAAATACAGTGTATGAAATAAAATGGAAGTGACAGGTTCATCCAAATATAGCATCCTCCCTTGAGAACGCAGACAGGCAATATCACTTGGTGATGCTCACGCAATCCCTAGAATTGTGTGAGTAAAGGGGATAGTGTATTGGTAGTGTCTTGGTCGCACAGTATAATATATAGTATACAATAGAACAGCAGCGTTGACTGTGTGTGTGTGTGTGTATGTGTGTGTGCTTGTGTGTGTTTATGTGTGGTTGTGTGTGTGTTTATGTGTGGTTGTGTGTGTGTTTATGTGTGGTTGTGTGTGTGTTTATGTGTGGTTGTGTGTGGTTGTGTATGGCTGTGCTTGTGTGTAAGGGTTGGATGTGTGGAGAGTCAGTAGTGCAGATAGTCTCTGAGGTGCAGGTCTGTGCAGGTCGACAGCTAGGGTTACCTGTTTAGCAGTCTGATGGCCTGGTTGTAGAAGCTGTCTTGGAGCCTATTGTTCCGAGACCTGATGATCCGATACCATTTGCCAGATAGTAGCAGAGTGAACAGTCCATGGGTGACGGAGTCCTCAACAATCTTCGGGCCTTCCTCAGACGCCGCATGATATTGCTATTGCTTACTAGCCATTTAATAGTTAGAGTCCTACTTCATTAGACAGGAAAATGGCTTGTGGCAGTTAAAACACTGTACAAACAAAGTGTTGAGATTTCACTTCAGGAGGAATTTCTTCACTCTGCAGGTATCCATGGCAACATACTCACAAGAGTAACTCAGTCCCTCATTGTTGCCTGCAAATTTCAACAGAGTCTACATCAGATGCCTGGGAAAAATGTTCACATTTGAGAATACAAATTGGTTGAATTGGATGGTGTTTGCCTCTGTCTCAAAATGTCGATGTATGTGACAATCAGCACATCCACATTGAACTGTTAATGTGCCAGTGTTTGAACCACAAGTTATTTCTGAGTACACCTCTAGTTTCTCTTCATTTGGGTGTGAGCGAATCATATCAGTGATATGATATCACCCAATGCACCATGGGTTGTATATGTATCGATCGTCTCCAAGTAGGAGAGCTGTTCTTGGATTAGTTCCCTCCTGTCCATATAATTGTATCAATTGTGGGGTTGGCTTAGACTGTTGAAAACAAATACATTTGCACATTGAGCACTTGTTGTCTCTAAAATATGTTGTTATAGTTGTTGGTTAGCCACTAGTCAGCCAGGATCCGCCAGAGCCGCCAGTCAGCCAGGATCCGCCAGAGCCGCCAGTCAGCCAGGATCCTCCAGAGCCGCCAGTCAGCCAGGATCTTCCAGAGCCGCCAGTCAGCCAGGATCTTCCAGAGCCGCCAGTCAGCCAGGATCTGCCAGAGCCGCCATTCAGCCAGGATCTGCCAGAGCCGCCATCCAGCCAGGATCTGCCAGAGCCGCCATTCAGCCAGGATCTGCCAGAGCCGTCAGTCAGCCAGGAGCTGCCAGAGTCGTCAGTCAGCCAGAAGCTGCCAGAGCCGTCAACCAGCCTGAACGATCTCTCAGTCCTGAGCTACCCCTCAGTCCTGAGCTACCCCTCAGTCCTGAGATACCCCTCAGTCCTGAGCTGCTCCTCAGTTCGGAGCTACCCCTCAGTCCGGAGCTGCCCCTCAGTCCGGAGGAGTTTGTTTAGTCCAGTGGGGCACGGAAGAAAACTGTTACACTCCCCATCCAACTTAACTGAGCTTGAGAGAATCTGCAGAGGAATGGGAGAAATTCCCCAAATACAGGTGTGCCAAGCTTGTAGTGTCATAACCAAGAATACTCAAGGCTGTAATTGCTGCCAAAGGTGCTACAACAAAGTAATGAGTAAAGGATCTTAATACTTATGTAAATTTGATATTTCCGGGGTTTGTTTTATGTAAATTTGCAAACATTTCTAAAAACCTGTTTTTGCTTTGTGATTATGGGGTATTGTGTTTAGATTCATGAGGATTTTAAAAATTGTTTTAGAATAAGGCTGTAACGTAACAAAATGTTGAAAAGTGAAGGCGTGGTCGCTCACTCAAACTCACACACGTACTCAGTTGCAGAGAAGAGGATGATATTTGCCAAATACACCAATTTCTAACAATGTTTGTTGCAGGAATGATATGACAGACATAACTTATTATTTTTTTGTCTCTTAATGTCTCGTTACGCAAACAGTTTTTGCATTTACCTTTCTTGGGGTAACCGCTGTCTGGGACAATGTCCTCAGGATTGTGGAACTGTGTGTTTATACAAAAGTTGTATTTATATAGCCCTTCTTACATCAGCTGATATCTCAAAGTACTGTACAGAAACCCAGCCTAAAACCCCAAACAGCAAGCAATGCAGGTGTAGAAGCATGGTGGCCAGGAAAAAATCCCTAGAAAGGCCAAAACCTAGGAAGAAACCTAGAGAGGAACCAGGCTATGAGGGGTGGCCAGTCCTCTTCTGGCTGTGCCGGGTGGAGATTATAACAGAACATGGCCAAGATGTTCAAATGTTCATAAATGACCAGCATGGTCAAATAACAATAATCACAGTGGTTGTCGACGGTGCAACAAGTCAGCACCTCAGGAGTAAATGTCAGTTGGCTTTTCATAGCCAACTGACATTTGAGATAATTTAATTTTAATTTCTCTACCACAAGTCGCTTCCAACATAATTTTAGACAATTTGACAGTACGTCCAGACGGCCTCACAACTGCAGACCACATGTAACCACGCCAGCCCAAGATCTCCACGTCCGGCTTCTTCACCTGCAGGATTGTCTTAAATCAGCCACCCGGACAGCTGATGTAACTGAGGAGCATTTTGGACTGTAATAAAGCCCTTTTGTGGGGATTGTTTCCCCCTGATTGGCTGGGCCTGGCTAGCCAGTGGGTATGTCTGGCTCCCAAGTGGGTGGGCTTATATCCCCCCCCTGGCCCACCCATGGCTGCGCCCCTGCCCAGTCATGTGAAATCCATAGATTAGGGCCTAATGAATTTATTTAAATTGACTAATTCCTTATATGAACTGTAACTCAGTAAAAAAAAAAAAAATTGTCACATGTATTATGTGATATTTGGCATTTCATTAGGATCCCCATTAGATGTTGTGAAAGCAGCAGCTACTCATCCTGGGGTCCACACAAAACACAAACATGACATAATACAGAACATTAATAGAAAATAATATCTCAAAGACAGAACTACATGAAGGTAAAAACGGCACACAGCCTACATACATATCAATACATAGGGGACATGCATTGTGCCTGTTAGGTGCTGTTTTATCTGGGGGGTATTTAAAACCATCTTTGCTGTTCATTTGAGCAATATGATATGCAATAATGGCTCTATATAACACTACACTTTCTTAAATTTGTTCTGGATTTGGGGACTATGAAAAGACCCTTGGTGGCATGTCTGAAGGGGTAAGTATGTGTGTCAGAGGTGTGTGTAAGTTGATTATGCAAACAATTTGGAATTTGTAGAACATGAATGTTTCTTATAAAAAGAAGTGACGCAGTCAGTCTCTCCTCAACTCTTAGCCAAGGGAGACTGGCATGCATAGTATTAATATCAGCCCTCTGATTACAATGAAGAGAAAGGTGTGCCGTTCTGTTCTGGGCCAGCTGCAGCTTAACTATGTCTTTCTTTGCAGTACTTGACCACATGACTGGACAATAATCAAGGTATGACAAAACTAGAGCCTGCAGGACTTGCTTTTTGGAGTGTGGTGTCAAAAAAGCAGAGAATCTCTTTATTATGGACAGACCTCTTCCCATCTTTACAACCATTGAATCTATATGTTTTGACTATGACAGTTTACAATCCTAAGGTAACTCCAAGTAATTTAGTCTCCCCAACTTGTTCAACAGTCACACCATTCATTATCAGATTCAACTGAGGTCTAGAGTTAAGGGAACGATTTGTACCAAATACAATGCTCATGAAAAAAGGAATTTGTGGCGGAGTTGAAGTTGTAAAATGGGATTATTTCAAGCCCTCAGACAATCTGTTATCTGTACACTACTGCAGTATTGCAAACACATTGGCCAAAATGGATGTATGGCCACCTAGTGGTATTAAAATGCATATACTGTATTTAAATGTGCCAAGAGAGGGCAAGTGTAAAGGCCTTCTCAGCAGCGGCATATTTGTTCAAAATAAGTTAAAATTCATTATAATTAACAGGGAGAGAACAACACATATATTAGACATTTGGTCCAAGGTAAACTACTATTCAAAAGTTTGGGGTCACTTAGAAATGTCCTTGTTCTTGAAAGAAAAGCCATTTTCTTGTCCATTAAAATAACATCAAATTGATCAAAAATACAGCGTAGACATTGTTAATGTTGAACTTGACTATTGAAACCTTGTGGGACTCCCAATCAGAGCTGGTTGTGATACAGCCTGGATTTGAACCAGCGTGTCTGTAGGGACACCTTAAGTGTTGAAATGCAGTGCCTTAGACCGCTGCGCCACTCAGGAGTCTGAGTTACAACATAATAGTGAAGACATCAAAACTATGAAATAACACATATGGCATCATGTAGTAACCAAACAAGTGTTAAGCAAATCAAAATATATTTAATATTCGAGATTCTTCAAATAGCCACCCTTTGCCTTGATGACAGCTTTGCACACTCTTGGCATTCTCTTAACCAACTTCACCTGGAATGCTTTTCCAACATTCTTCAAGGAGTTCCCACATATGCTGAGCACTTGATGGCTGCTTTCCCTTCACTCTGCGGTCCGACTCATCCCAAACCATCTCAATTGGGTTGAGGTTGGGGGATTGTGGAGGCCAGGTCATCTGATGCAGCACTCCATAACTCTCCTTCTTGGTAAAATAGCCCTTACACAGCTTGGAGGTGTGTTGGGTCATTGTCCTGTTGAAAAACAAATGATAGTCCCACTAAGCGCAAGCCAGATGGGATGGCATAATGCTGCAGAATGCTGTGGTAGCCATGCTGGTTAAGTGTGCCTTGAATTCTAAATAAATCACAGACAGTGTCACCAGCAAAGCACCCTCACACCATAACACCTCCTCCTCCATGCTTTGCAGTGGTAAATACACATGCGGAGATCATCCGTTCACCCACACCGAGTCTCACAAAGACCTGGAGGTTGGAAACAAAAATCCCCAATTTAGACTCCAGACCAAAGGACAAATTTCCACCGGTCTAATGTCCATTGCTCGTGTTTCTTGGCCCAAGCAAGTCTTATTCTTCTTGCTGTCCTTTTAGTAATGGTTTCTTTGCAGCAATTCGACTATGAAGGCTTGATTCACACAGTCTTCTCTGAACAGTTGATGTTGAGATGTGTCTGTTACGTGAACTCTGAGAAGCATTCATTTGGGCTGCAATTTCGGAGGCTGGTAATTATTTTTTTGTTGTGTTTTTTTTGTTGTTGAATTCTACCCCTTTTTCGCCCCAATTTCGTAGTGTCCAATTGTTGTAGTAGCTACTATCTTGTCTCATCGCTACAACTCCCGTACGGGCTCGGGAGAGACGAAGGTTGAAAGTCATGCGTCCTCCGATACACAACCCAACCTAGCCGCACTGCTTCTTAACACAGCGCGCATCCAACCCGGAAGCCAGCCGCACCAATGTGTCGGAGGAAACACTGTGCACCTGGCAACCTTGGTTAGCGCGCACTGCGCCCGGTCCGCCACAGGAGTCGCTGGTGTGCGATGAGACAAGGACATCACTACCAACCAAGCCCTCCCTAACCCGGACGACGCTAGGCCAATTGTGCGTCGCCCAATGGACCTCCCGGTCGCGGCCGGTTACGACAGAGCCTGGGCGCGAACCCAGGGAGGCTGGTAATTCTAATGAACGTATCCTCTGCAGCAGAGGTAACTCTGGATCTTCCATTCCTGTGGTGGTCCTCATGAGAGCCAGTTCATCATAGCGCTTTATGGTTTTTGCAACTGCATTTGAAGAAACTTTCCAAGTTTCTGAAATGTTCTGTAATGTCTGACCTTCATGCCTTAAAGTAATGATGGACTGTCGTTTCTTTTTGCTTATTTGAGCTGTTCTTGCCATAATATGGACTTGGTCTTTTATCAAATAGGGCTATCGCTCTACCTTGTCACAACACAACTGATTGACTGAAACACATTATTAACTTTTAAGGCACACCTGTTAACTGAAATGCATTCCAGGTAACTACCTCATGAATCTGGTTGAGAGAATGCCAAGAGTATGCAAAGTTGCCATCAAGGCAAAGGGTGGCTACTTTGAAGAATATAAAATATTACTCCAAATCTTAAAGACGTGTTCACTTAAAAGTATATGCTTTTGCTCACTAAGATTAAACATGACCTGATTAACTGGTCTACGCTACCAAACTCTCTGTTTGGCAGAATGAATGTCCTTCCTCTATTCCAAAATATCCCCTGCCATCTATCTCAGTACTTTTTCCAGGAAATGAATGCCAATATATATAAATATATCTGGAACAATAAGAAACCTAGAACCAAATTTACCAAACTAATTAAGCCGAAGGATTTAGGAGCGGTCTCTTTGCCAAATCTGCAACTATATTACTGGTCTGCTCAGATGAAACACATGATTAGTTGGTGCCTAGACAGACACCACTTACTTTGGGTTTGGATGGAATCAATAGCATGTCATCCAAGTGCATTAGCCTTATCTGACAATTATCTGACAGTACACAATACACTCTTAGCTTTGGAAAGATGCAAGGACGTACTTGCAGATTCCAGACCATATATCACTCTGGTCACCGATTGCCCTTAATCCAGCTCTTCCCCCCAAATGAGGAGTATTGGACTTCTGGACTGGAAGACAAAGGGTATTGCTGACCTTACGCCTTTATTTACTCAGGACACTCTGAAATCGTTCCAACAGATAAAAACTGAGTTTGACTTACCCAACAAATATTATTTTAGGAACCTACAATTTAGACACTTCATAGAGGGTCAGAAGAAAGTTGATTAACTATATTTTTTATCAAGGCACAAGGCGAGACCCAAATGCAGACACAGGAGGCAGATGGTTGGAGTCTTACAATGTTTATTAATCCAAATGGGTAGGCAAGAGAATGGTCGTGGACAGGCAAAAAGGTCAAAACCAGATCAGAGTCCAGGAGGTACAGAGTGGCAGACAGGCTCGTGGTCAAGGCAAGCAGAATGGTCAGGCAGGCGGGTACAAAGTCCAGAAACAGGCAAGGGTCAAAACCGGGAGGACTAGAAAAAGGAGAACGCAAAAAGCAGGAGAATAGGAAATCCGCTGGTTGACTTTGAAACATACAAGACAAACTGGCACAGAGAGACAGGAAACAGGGATAAATATACTGGGGAAAATAAGTGACCCCTGGAGGGGGTGGAGACAATCACAGGACAGGTGAAACAGATCAGGGCGTGACAGTTTTCAAATGACTGAAGTTATAACACTATTTACGAATCCTACTGTTCGGAGAGGTTTAATCTCCGACATTTTATTGAACAGAAGTGCCTCATCCCATGATGTGTTGAGACATGTTTGGGAGAGAGACATTGGACATGCATACTATCTGCGAAAGGGTCTACTCCAAATGCACCTCCATAAACATCCAATAACCAATAACTACAATTTTTTAATAGAACCTACTTTACACCTGTCCGCCTTCACAGAATGTTTTCCAATGCATCATTTATGTTTCAAATGTAAACAGGATACTGGCACCTTCATGCACGTTTTTTGGTATTGTGGC
Organism: Oncorhynchus clarkii lewisi; assembly: GCF_045791955.1. Lineage (NCBI taxonomy): Eukaryota > Metazoa > Chordata > Actinopteri > Salmoniformes > Salmonidae > Oncorhynchus > Oncorhynchus clarkii. The sequence goes on from NC_092156.1 coordinate 18,912,430, forward strand.
AGAATCCAGTCTTATTGGAATGATATTCATTTACACATCCAGAAGATCTTGGGTAGACAATTTGCTTTTTCACCTTATATTCGCTCTACTTTGATTGTAACTTTGTGTTTTGACTCTGAACATCTGTTCAATACCCTTGTTTACTTAGCCAAAAAAATCAGTGTAACTGTGGTCCACACCTGAAGTACCATCTGCGAGAATGCGGCTTTCTCAAGTCTCTGCTATTCTACCCCTAGAGAAACTCCTCTCTGGCGCTCGAGGGCACCAGGTTTCCCATCATTACGCACACCTGTCACCATCATTACGTGTATCAGTGCTTCTTTCGACTCACCTGGACTCCTTCAAGTTTTTGATTGCCTCCCCTATATCTGTCTATTCCTCAGTTTCATCCCCGTGTCAGCATTATTGTCATTATGTTTCCCTTGTCCAGACGCTGTCCTTGTTTCGTTGCATCGTTTCATTCATTAAATGTTCACTCCCTGTCCTCACAAAGACAACTCGGAATAAAACGAGATCAAATCATGACATTAGTTATCTTCAAGTTGGAAAGTTGGAGCTCTAGAAAGATGCCCAAGTTTCCAACTTCGAATTCCGAGATGGATGACCGTTCAAAACTATTTTTCCCAGTCGGATCAAAACATTTTCTGAGTTCCCAGTTGTCTTGAACTCACTGAAGTCAGCTATTTCCGACTTCCCAGTTGTTTTGAACATGGCATTAGTCTCAGCTGTGAGACTGACCAGAGAGGGGACACCTTCTTCCACCTGATGGCGAAACTCAAGTCACACCGCATTTGCCTCATGCACAAATTCAGGTTGTTCCTATGACCAGAGAAAGTGAAATATGAATTGATAATTTATATGAAAATAGATATGACGAGCTGCTAATAATAATAAAAACAGAAGGCTTTCAATACACTTGTCTACTCATTCATTGCAGCTGTAGCGCGAGTGGAACTACGGAGAAGCTAGTTCTGTTTTGTGATAGTGTTGAAAAAAAGTGTTGACAGTAGAGAATTAGGCATGATTTCATTCATAAAAACAGCAGCTCTGCAGTATTCTTTGACAGTCTCTCTCTGGTCATTGTTTTAAAAGTTACAAAATCTCAGGCTAGTATTAAACTTTCCTGTGGCCGTGGTCCCTGTAGGCACGGTGATTTGTGCTATCCGATTGGCCAGTGCAGTAGGTACACTCGATTTAGCCACAGATCTGCCAAGTAGGCAGAGTTTGTATTTAAGACAAATGAAATGGTTCAGAATGGGAACACTTTGCCTACCCTTAATTTTAGCATTAAAAGACTCCAAAAATGGCCAACAATTTCAGGTCCAGTACCATCGTTGGGCTGCGGGTGTGAAAGATTCAGCAGACTGCTGGCATTACACACCTGGCTAAAAGACTACTGTAGCTCTGCTGGAGTCACTTTTATTGATAACTTTGACACCTTCTGGAAACAGAAGATACTCTACGGGAATGACGGAGTCCATCCAAATCATCTTGGCTCCTGGACTCTGTCCACGCATTTCAAGGCTGCGTTGAAACAATGACTGGTAAATGATCCAAGACCAGCTCAGTTAATCCCTACCATTGTGACAATGAGTCTTCATAATGCTGCATCAAATGTACAGTACATGATCTTAGGGGCATTGGCAAACACAATGTAAGTAATTTAATTGATGTACCCCAAATTGCACCAAATATATCTGTTTATCCTACAGCTATTGTAAGCAATAATCATGAGCCTATAAAACAGAGTTACACTGTTAGCACTGAGGCAGTGTGCAATAGTAGGAAGACCACTTTATGCAGCTCACCCTGCACTATCAGCACCAATGTAAATAACATGAGTAAGTCTATCTCTGATAAGCTTCCTAGTAGAGCATTAAAAACAATCAAGCAACCCAGAAAAGTGCTAAAAATAACCCATATTAACATATGTAGCCTAAGAAACAAGGTCCATGAAGTCAATAACTTGCTGGTAACAGATTCATATTCTGACTCTGAAACTCACTTAGATAATACCTTTGATGATACAGTGGTAGCAATACATGGTTAAAACATCTACCAAAAAGCGGTTTTCGCTGTCTATATTCAGAAGCACATTCCTGTAAAGCTTAGAGACGATCTAATGTTAAATACTGTTGAAGTAATATGGCTACAGTTTCAATCTGCCTCATCTAAAGCCCATTCTGGTGGGAAGCTGCTATAGACCACCAAGTGCTAACAGTCAGTATCTGGATAATATGTGTAAAATGCTTGATAATGTATGCGATACCAACAGAGAAGTATATTTTCTGTGTGATTTAAATATTAACTGGCTATCATCAAGCTGCCCACTCAGGAAAAAAAATAAAACTGTAACCAGTACCTGCAACTTGGATCAGGTTGTCAGTCAACCTACCAGGGTTGTTACAAACAGCACAGGAATTAAATCATCATCATGTTTTGATCACATTTTTACTAACGCTGCAGATATTTGCTTTAAAGCTGTATCCCAATCCATGGATGTAGTGATCACAATATAGTAGTCATATCTAGGGAAAGCAAAGTTCCAACGGCTGGGCCTAATATAGTGTATAAGAGGTCATACAATATGTTTTGTAGTGATTCCTATGTTGATGATGTAAAGAATATTTGCTGGTCTGTGGTGTGTAATTAGGAGCAAACAGATGCTGCACTTGACACATTTATGAAACTACTTATTCCAGTTACTAATAAGCACGCACCCATTAAGAAAATGACTGTAAAAACTGTTACATCCCCTGGGATTGATGAGGAATTGAAAAATTGCATGGTGAGAGGGATGAGGCAAAAAGTATGGCAATTAAGTCTGGCAGCCCAACTGATTGGCAAATGTACTGCAAATTAAGAAATCATGTGACTAAACTAAATAAAAATAAAAAATAAACTACACTATGAAACAAAGATAAATTATATAAAGAAGGACAGTAAAAAGCTTTGGGGAAACTTAAATTACATTTTTGGGGAAAAAGCCAACTCGGCTCCTTCATTTATTGAATAAGATGGCTCATTCATCACAAAGCCCACTGATATTGCAAACTACTTTAATGACTTTTTCATTGGCAAGATAAGCAAACTTAGGAATGACATGCCAGGAGCAAACCCTGACACTACACATTCAAGTATATCGGACCAAATTATGAAAGACTGTACTTCTGAATTCCGTAAAGTCTGTGTGGAAGAGGTGATTTTTTTTTGTTGTCTATCAACAATGACAAGTCACCAGGGTCTGACAATCTAGATGGAAAATTACTGAGGATAATAGCAGACAATATTGCCACTCCTATTTGCCACATCTTCAATTTAAGCCTACTAGAGAGCGTGTGCCCTCAGGGCTGGAGGAAAGCTAAAGTAATTCCGCTACCCAAGAATAGTAAAGCCCCCTTTACTGGCTCAAATAGCCGACCAATCACTCTGTTACCAACCCTTAGTAAACTTCTGGAAAAAATTGTGTGTTGACCAGATACAATGCTATTTCACAGTAAACAAATTGACAACAGAATTTCAGCATGCTTATAGGGAAGGACAATCAACAAGCACAGCACTTACACAAATGACTGATGATTGGCTGAGAGAAATTTATGAATAAATGATTGTGTGGGCTGTCTTGTTAAACTTCAGTACAGATTCTGACATTATTGATCATAGTCTGATCAATTATTGATCATAACACGTATGTGTTATAACCCCCTGTTATAATGTGGATAAAGAGTTACTTGTCTAACAGAACACAGAGGGTGTTCTTTAACGGAACCCTATCAAATATAATCCAGTTAGAATCAGGAATTCCCAAGGGTAGCTGTTTAGGCCCCTTGCTTTTTAAAATTTTTACTAACGACATACCACTGACTTTGAGCAAATCCAGAGTTTCTATGTATCGGATGACTCAACACTATACATGTCAGCTACTACAGCGACTGAAATGACTACAACACTCAACAAAGAGTTGCAGTTAGTTTCAGAGTGGGTGGCAAGGAATAAGTTAGCCCTAAATATTTCTACAACTAAAGGCATTGTATTTGGAACAAAACACTCACTAAACCCTAAACCTCAACTAAGTCTTGTAATAAATTATGTGGAAATTGAGGAAGTTGAGATGACTAAACTGCTTGGTGTAACACTAGATTGTAAACTGTCATGGTCAGAACATATTGATGCAGTAGTAGCTAAGATGGGGAGAAGTCTGTCTAGAATAAAGCGATGCTCTGCCTTCTTAACAACACTATCAACAAGGCAGGTCCCACAGGCGCTAGTTTTGTCGCACCTGGACTACTGTGCAGTCGTGTGGTCAGGTGCCACAAAAAGGACATAGGAAAATTGCAATTGGCTCAGAACAGGGCAGCACGGCTGGCCCTTGGATGTACACAGAGAGTGAATATTAATAATATGAATGTCAATCTCTCCTGGCTGAAAGTGGAGACAGATTGACTTCATCACTACTTTTATTTATGAGAGGTATTGTTGAATGCACCGAGCTGTCTGTCTAAACTACTGGCACACAGCTTGGACACCCATGCATACCCCATAAGACATACCACAAGAGGACTCTTCACAGTCCCCAAGTCCAGAACAGATTATGGGAGGCACACAGTACTACATAGAGCCATGACTACATGGAACTCTATTTCATATCAAGTAACTGACACAAGCAGTAAAATTTGATTTAAAAAACAGATTAAAAAAACACCTTATGGAACAACGGGGGCACGCGCACAGGCACGGGCACAGGCACAGGCACAGGCACAGGCACAGGCACAGGCACAGGCACAGGCACAGGCACAGGCACAGGCACACACACACACACACACACACACACACACACGATAACATACGCACTATACATACACATGGATTTAGTACTGTAGATATGTGGTAGTGGTGGAATAGGGGCCTGAGGGCACACAGTGTGTTGTGAAATCTATGAATGTATTGTAATGTTTTAAAATGTTATAAACTGGAGAGTAGCTGCTACTTTGGCAGCAGCTAATGGGGATCCATAATAAATACAAATACCCTGATGCACAGGGCTTCAAAATCAAGTGCCCCTATCCCCAACAGTGAAAAAAAAATTTTAAAAAAGGAGCAAGCCTTTATCGTTGGTTTTTCAGAAATATTTGGTGATCGAATAGGAATGACTGGATGGTGACCACTGCTGTAGACCATTCCTCAAGCAAGTGGAGATGGAGGGAATCTCCAGAGTTAGCCATCTCTGAGATAGGTTGTAATTCTGTAGGTTATCAGAGAAGTGTTTTGTAAAATCCATGAATAACTTCGTAAAACCCACAACCTTCTGATTGGTGGTGTTAAAGTGATTTCCATTTTTCAGATTTTTAAGACCTGGAACATTCTAATCTTGTTGCTGTAAAATTTACTCCAGATTTTCATCTGTGTGTTGGTTGGTCTGTGAAGGGCTGCTTCTGCAGCTCAGGTGTGCATAATGTAGTGTACCCAACCACTATAGGGTCTCTGTTTAGAGTCTTTAGATATCCTTTTATATCATGATGCCACAACTTAATGGTACATTTCCACTCCCTGTAAGCACTCTATTGCTACCCTGGTGAAGTATAATCTTACACTCCAAATGTACAATAAAGATTTGTTGATGCATGACGCCACAGTATGGCATGTTTCCACTTCCTGTGAGCAGTGTTTTTTTGTTGCTAACCTAGATCCGGTAACGAGCTCGAGCTCCAACAGATATCTAAAAACTTTTGACAACTTCTAAGTTTTGAGTTTGTGCAATAAACTACTTGAGGGAACTGCTACTTGTAGGAAACGTCTGTTCACTAACTAACCACAGGTTGTTGTTTCACAGTGTTCCGTTATTTCCTTCATATACTTTGAGTTCCAACCAGTCTTTAGGTAGAGGTTTCTTTGATCTCCCTGTGAAACTGCGAATGTGCAGACCGCTGACGAGCAGGTGGTATGGCCTCAACCAATCAAGAGCAAAATAATTAGGTCTCTGAGTGGTTCTTACTCTACCACACTTTCTGTACCAACTGAGAACTTTAAAGTAACTTTAAAGTAACATGTCTCTTAGGATTTTAGCCAAATTAAATACTAATTCTGAGAGTTGTGTTAGCATCATATTTTAGCTTTATTAGTTGTGGATCATGTCATTTAGAGTGATAGATGGATAAAAAGATAGTTACACTGTTGGGGGAAAATGGTCTCTTGTAGAAAGGAAAGAGTTGTGGTTTTGGCACTTGTGAGCTACTTAGTTCTGCAGTGGGTGTTTTCCTCCATTGGACAGGAAGACATGACAGGGAATGTAAGTGTTTGTGTGAGTGTGCATGCGTACTTGCATTCATGATCAGCTATTGTGTCTGAAAGACATACAGAAGTACCGGTACACAGAGTCTTTGGCTAGAGGGTGTAGGACTGCCTATTCACAATGCTATTGCAACAAGCTTTCTCTCTCCTAACCACCCTCACCCTCTCTACCCAATTTACTGGTGAGTATTTCTGTCTTATTGTTGCATTTTGGTAGGATTTATCTATTAGTTGTACAGTTGTACAATGATTCATTGTAAGAAAAATTGTAAGCTACAGTAGCAGGGTGATTCGTCCATTCAGTGGTTTAGTTGTTTGAATCAACATACTGTAACAGTTGAAAACCAGTTATTGATTGACCAGTCAATGTAGATATGAATATTATATTGTAACAGCTATTTGGGTTTGCTTTGTTTCAGTAGCGGTCCGTGCTGTTTTTTATGAGCATGGCCTTATTTCCACTACAGCATATTGGATGACTGTCATTCATATTCCATTCACCCAGCTCAATGTAACACTGATAGGTTTATGCTACAACATGATACAAAAATGATCCCTATACCCATCATGAGGTTGCTTCCATCTAGCCTATGAATTCAAGTTTACAACGTAGGTGCACAGGTTGTGAGAAAAATGTCAGTAATCAAGGTAACCAACAATTCAATACCGCTTTGCACACTCTTGCCTGCATCTAACTTATCTACGGTGTAATCAATAGTACAAACAGTTGTAAACAAGAGTTTGTATTGGACAAGTTGAGGTACTGTATGTTTATCCCCATTCCGTTTGCTTCCGTTTAAGAAATGTTTTTCAACAGAATTGGCGGAATGAATACACCCCTGTTCACCTGCACACACAGTTCACTTTCAATACAGCGAGATACAAACAGCATGATCACTTTTCTCATTGTATAATTTCTTCTTGCATGTACACACTCTCCTCTTCTCATCTTTTCCCTTCGCTTGTGGACTTCAGTGCACAACAAAACCGCTCTCTGTGAGCAGGCGAAAAAACCTTTCCAAGCCAAACCTTCATACCATAAGCGCTCAACTCTACACACAGCCTACTTCATGGTCACCATATTAGCTAATGTCATAGTCAACATAGCTTAAAGAACTAATGCGTTAGTAAACCCCTTCCTCTGAGGAGTCTCCACTGCTTTGGTTGCATTAATCTGGAACATCAACTTTTAGCCACTTCATATAGGTATTTTCAGTACTGGACGTATGTAAATAGTATGGCCTAATATAGCATGATCTTAATATGGGATGAACTTTGTTGTTATTACCATTATTTGTATTTTTGTTCATTTCCTTTACTCTCACGTAGTATCATGAGTGTACAGTATCCTGAATATGAATGAGCACATAACCTGTGTCCTATTTTATTGTGTTAACTTTGGATTGAAAAATAATCCTGTTTGGTTCCGCAGGTGTTAAGGAGAACGTTAGAGCAGCCGAAGGCAGTCCTTCCCACCTTCCTTGTCCCTCACCCTTTGGATTTGATGGGAAAGTTGTTTTTAAATGGAAGAAAATTGGAAGTCCTGGCATTATTTGCGAATACAATGTGAATAGAGAAATCAGTTCAGTCGTATCCTGTAAATCTCAATTCAAGGTAACCGGACAACCTCCTAAGCTGTATGTTTCAGAGCCAAAGAGCACCGACTCTGGTCTATATACCTGCTTCATATCAAGAGTCATACCACCACCAACCATTGAGAATTCCTCCTCTGTTGATCTTCAAGTGACAGGTAATTTATCTCGTTGAAGATATCACTTTATAAACACGTGTTTACTAGTTTTTGTGTCTCTAAATCAAAGCATACAGTAGGATATTAGAATGGCATTTACAGTCGTTCTAGTTCCAGTGCTATTCTCTTCTTCTGCAGTGCCTCCAGGTCTAGTCCTAGAGAGGCAGAACAGCAGTGATCCTGGCTGCATCCAGCTCCTCTGTACTTTGGAGGGCCTTGACCCCCAGGACGTCAACTTCACTTGGACCCGACAAGGTCAGGGTTCACTGGAGACACTGTTGACCAATCACACCCCCTCTAAACAGAGCAGCTTTCTGACCCTGTGCCAATCAGTGTGGAGAGAGGGTGACACGATCACCTGCAATGTCAGACTCCTAGCCAATAACACCAACCTGAGCATCAGACTTCCCTACAGGGAACTAGGTGGGTGACATTCAGACATAATACATGTACTGTTAAGTAGTGCAGTCTACTTTTAATAGTAATTGACTTCTGATTTTGTTATTTTTCTCCCTCTAATTCATTGGTTGACTGTTGAGTGTAACCTGACAAGATTCCTGACACACAAGGTCATAGAAAAACTGTGATAAACAGACACTGAACAGTGGGGTTAGCTAAATCAGGTTGTTATTTTGCCCCAAGCTTCACAATCACATATGGCAGGCTGGACACTTTGATTTATGACACTATCTATAACGGTAAATCTCTGACCCTTGATGGTCTTGTTGTTTCAGAGACCTACCATGAGGACAACCTTTTGACTATCATCTGTGTCAGCACATCCATCGGGGTTGTGGCCATCGCAGCTGTCACCATAAGTATTTACAAATGTAAGTCTTGTAGTCTATATATTTTTGGGGGGTCAGTGCTTTCTTAAGCTTACACAATTTATACATATTTTTCTATTTACACAAAAGGCCATGTAAGTTCCATGGTCAATTACTTTATTCACAGGCTTGATCATTTGAGGTAACTCTCAAGTCACTGGTCTTGTAACCAGTTCACTTTAAATTGTGGTTTGTTGTTTGGATTCACTGGAATCCTGAACAAAGAAAGCAGAAGTGGACCATTACTTACAGACAAAATCTTGGCCACAGCGTCACCTTACATTTCAAAGTGATATTTACTCTCATTGGAGAAAAATTCAGCCCCCTCATACTCAAAGAGGAAATTACTACCTTCCCACCACCCCTGCTGTTGACGCCTTTGCCTGCTATCTTATGTTGACATCCTGGCTTGTAGGCTACCAATTTATGGACTAAACCACGAATCACATCAGCTTCCATTTTAGGACTCAGTGTGTTGGAGCACGCCTGCTCTGCAGCGCTCTCATCGCCAACACCTCTCTCCAGAATTTTTCGTCGAGTTCCTCCTTCGACTCCCTGACTAGCTCTGGTTCACCCCTTGGCTCCGCCGACCACCCCATGTGCCCCTCCAAAAACCATTTTTTGGGCTGTCTTTTGGGCTTTCTACCTGGCCACAAACCCCGAAGTCGTCGCTGTCCTCCCTTCTCTTCTTGCGTCTCCCTCCAAGGAAGGCGATTTCCTCCCAAGTCCAGGATCCCTTCCCATCCAAAATCTCCTCCCAAGTCCATGATACTTTCTCCACCTGGGCACGCTGCTTGGTCCTGTTGTGTGGTGGGATCTTCTGTCACGATCGTCTAAAGAATTAACGGACCAAGGCGCAGCGTGCGTAGAGTTCCACATGTTTAATAAATGAAACTCACCAAAAAAATACAGAACAAACGAAGCGTGAAGTAAATGCAGTGCTCAACAGCAACTACACAAAAACAAGGTCCCACAAAAACCCAGTGGGAAAAGGCTGCCTATATATGATCCCCAATCAGCTGGGAACCATACCAGGCCAACATAGACAGATAATAACCTAGATAACCTACCCTAGTCACACCCTGACCTAACCAACATAGAGAATAAACGGATCTCTATGGTCAGGGCGTGACACGGGGATTCTATGCAGGGCATGCAACTACAGGTGAGTCATTTTCAGCATATGGACTCTGTGAGGTCTGTGCATAGACCTACAGTTCCTTCAGAAAGTATTCATATTCCTTGACTTTTTCCACATTTTGTTGGGTTACAGCCTGAATTTAAATTGGATTAAATTGAGATTGTGTGTCACTGATCTACACACAATACCTAATAATGTGAAAGTGAAATTATGTTTCCAGACATTTTAAAAATGTATAAAAAATGAAAAGCTGAAAGGTCTTGAGTCAATAAGTGTTCAACTCGTTTGTTATGGAGTAAAAATGTGCTTAACAAGTCACACAATAAGTTGCATGGACTCACTCTGCATGCAATAATAGTGTTTAACATGATACACACACACACATCTGTAAGGTCCCTCAGTCGAGCAGTGAATTTCAAGCACAGATTCAACCACAAGGACCAGGGAGGTTTTCCAATGGTTCGCAAAGGGCACCTATTGGTAGATGTGTAAAACAAAAAAAAGACATTGACTATCCTTTTGAGCATAGTGCAGTTTTTATTACACTTTGGATGGTGAATCAATACACACAGTCATTACAAATATACCGCAACCCTTCCTAAGTTGTCAGAGAGGAAAGAAACCACTCAAGGATTTCACCATGATTTTAAAACAGTTACAGAAATGAAAGGCTGTTAGAGGACAAAACTAAGAATGCATCAACGACATTGTAGTTACTCCACAATATTAAAATAAATGAGTAAAAAGAAGGAAGCCTATATAGAATACAAATACTCAAAAAAGTAATACTGCCAAAAATAATTGCTAAGAAATAAACTTTTGGTCCTGAATACAAAGCGTTATGTTTTTGGCAAACCCAAATCACACCCTGACCGAACCAAATAGAGAAATAAAACATCTCTCTAAGGTCAGTGCATGACAGTACCCCCCCCCCCCCCCCCCCTCCTCCAAAGGTGCGGACGACCGGCCGGAAACCTGAAGCTATAGAGGAGGGTCCGGGTGGGCATCTACCCTCGGTGGCGGCTTCGGTTCGGGACGTAGCCCCCGCTCCCTACGCTGATCCCTACGGAGGCCTGGGAACCCCCGCTGGGGGCTCTGGACTGCAGCTCGTCGCTGAAGACTCCGGAGTGCAGACCGTCGCTGGAGGCTCCGGACTGGGGGCCGTCGCTGGATGCTCCGGACTGGGGACCGTCGCTGCAGGCTCCTTGCCATGGATCATCGCTACAGGCTCCGGGCCATGGAACATCACTGGAGGCTTCGTGCCATGGATCATCACTGGAGGGTCCGGGCCATGGATCATCACTGGAGGCTTCATGCCATGGATCATCACTGGAGGCTTCATGCCATGGATCATCACTGGAGGCTCCGGGCCATGGATGATCACTGGAGGCTTCGTGCCATGGATTATCACTAGAGGCTCCGGGTCATGGATTATCACTGGAGGCTTCGGGCTATGGATCATCCCTGGAGGCTTCATATGTGGAGCCAGAACAGGTCTCACTGGACTGAGGAGACGTACTGGCAGCCTAGTGAGTGGAGCTGCCACAACACGTCCTGGCTGGATACCCACTCTAGCTCGGTGAGTGTGGAGAGCTGGCACCGGATGCACTGGCTATGACGGCGCACTGGAGGCATAGTGCGTAGAGCCAGCGCAGGACACACAAGACCGTGGGGGCGCACCGGAGGTCTGGAGCGCAGAGCTGGCACAACTCGTCCTGGCTGGATACCCCCCATAGCCCGGCAAGTGCGGGGAGCTGGAACAGGCCGCACTGGGTTGTGCTGGCGAATTGGGGATACCGTGCGAAAAAGCTGGCGCAGGATAACCTGGGCCGAAGAGATGCACCGGAGGCCAGGAGATGGGGGCTGCTTCTTGTGCTTGCTTCGTTAAGCCAACTCCTCGTAACGTAGCCGTTCCGCTTTAGCTGCCTCCATCTCCTCCTTCAGACGGCGATACTCTCCAGCCTGCGCCCAGGGTCCTTTCCCGTCTAAGATCTCCTCCCAGGTCCATTCCTCCTGACCATGCTGCTTGGTCCTTTGGTGGTGAGATCTTCTATTACGGCTGTCGTCGTAATGGGAAAAAGGTGCAGCGTGGTAGGCGTATATTTTGAAGTTATTAAATGAACAACCTAAAAAAACAAGAAAGATAAACGACACGTAAAGTAATGTAGCGCTAAACCAGCAACTAACAAAAACAAGATCCCACAACAGAAAGTGGGAAAAAGGGCTGCCTAAGTATGATCCCCAATCAGAGACAACGATAGACAGCTGCCTCTGATTGGGAACCATACTCGGAAAACCACAAAGAAATAGACAACCCCAAATCACACCCTGACCTAACCAAATACAGAAATAAAACGTCTCTCTAAGGTCAGGGCATACAGTATTTCCATACTATGAGGTTGAAATAATATTGTGAAAATTATTATAATGCCCTTTTAGTGCAAGAGCTGAAATATTAGCCTGTTTTGGTGGAATGGAGTTTTGGCCTGACTGGTGACATCACCAGGCGTTAAATTAATTAATAGACCAATAAGAAAGAGAGTTTCAAACCTCTCTGCCAATAACAGCTAGTTTTCAGTTTTCCCTTCAGACCACTCCCAGACAGTCTTAGCAAAATTGTTGCTTGAGAAATTGCTCTTCTCTAGGAAGCTATTTTTTGTTTATTTTTGACCATTTTAATTTAAAACAATCACAGTAAGGTTCTTAATTTTTACCCAGAAATGATTTGATATTGGACCTTTAACCTTTAACATGACACAATTTTATTTGTCATTCACCACATATAAATTATGAATCACTTCTAGACTTTAGACTAGCGCATTGAAGTTGCTGTGTGTCACACCGGCACAATTTTTGGCAAAATGTTTTGATTTAAGAGGGCTTTAATTAGCCTTTCATGTCCCCGGAACACCAGTTGCCCAATCCTACTCTAGAAAAAAAATGGGTGGCCCTGAGCTCAGCACAGCTCAGCTCAAATCTCAATATGACCTTATAGTTCCCACAAACTTGTCATACAACACAACAGAGGTGTGAAAAATTAAGCTAAATTGAGAGTTACCAATGTTTTTCAAGAGTAGTACGGTATCAATCAGCCCACATGCAAAATGCTATTTTAATATGTGCTTTATTTAATATGGTGCATGATTGTCTAAAAAAATATTGGATACAAATACATTTATGGTGTTACAGCTCTGTTACAGCTCTGTTTAAAAACTGTAATTTAATTTGATTAATCTGTGCTATTTTGCACCACCAAAATGTTGCCTGGAACGCAGTAGTAGGCAACTATTCAGCTTAAGAGTCAACACAAAATGTGATTAGTTGATTGGCCTTCTCCCCATGCAGGTCGGCAGAGGACCAATGATGAAGGTGATTCCGTCTCATATAACAACAAGGTGTACGAGAACTTCAGTTTCAGCACACAAACCCAACAGAGACAGACGACCACTGCGTCCATCCAGGAACAATGCATTTATGAGAACTAGACAATCTTAATCTCACTCTGACACCCTTGTTCCTCTTTTCATCCGAGTTCATAGATGTGACATTATGACATTGCCAGCAGTAAGATTTTAGCTTGATTTCCAAAAAGACAAGGCCTGTAGCTTTCAAATGATATGTCAATTTCTATTTTCTGATTATTATTTTTGGGGGGTTCAGAGTTTAACAGGTTAAAATATATCTGACAATCACGCAAAAACTCTTTCCAAACATTTACTCTAGGCATACATTGGGTGATTGCCATTGATATCATTAAATTGTATATAACGTTTTCCTCTTGCTGTCCTTTTTAATGTGATATAAAACCTTACTGTGCATGTGTGAATCACTCTGGATAAGTGTTTGGGCCAATGACTACTGGTAAATTAATGTAATGTCCTCAACACCTGCTTGGGACTTATTTTCTATGAGATTTGCATGTTCTGAATATCAATCCTGTGGAAATTCATTGCTAAATTAACATGTATGTAAATGGTTTAATGTACTGGTTATCTGCGTTGCACCTGCAGACTCATGACTTTTCTTGACTTGTTCTGTTATTACAAGTACACATTGGTTGTTCCAGAAAAGGTTGAACAACTCTGAGTTCCTGTTTTAGTGCCAACATTGCTGTCAATGCTACGGTCTGTTTTCACGTGACTGGAAACAATTAGGGTGCAGTCTATCACGTTCACTTCTGCAGGTCCCTCAGCCATTTTTGCCATCATTGATTGCAATATTCTTTTTGATGTGGAGTTTTTTTCACAGTTCACAGTTTTATGACTTTATGACTTTTCACATTCTTCAGAGTGAACAATTCCTAATTTCTAAAGGTCTCTTTTTGCTCACCAAAGCCACAGAGTATATACAGCACCCATCAAAAGTTTGGATACAGCTACTCATTCAAGGGTTTTTCTTTATTTTTACTATTTTCTACATTGTAGAATAATACTGAAGACATGAACACTATGAAATAACACATATGGAATCATGTAGTGACCAAAAGATGTGAAACAATTCAAAATATATTTATATTTTATATTATTCAAAGTAGCCATCCTTTGCCTTGATGACAGCTTTGCACACTCTAGGCATTCTCTCAACCAGCTTCACCTGGAATGCTTTTTCCAACAGTCTTGAAGGAGTTCCCAGTTAGCTTGGGTGCTTGACTGCCGTTGAACGCTGGATCAACCCTACTCCTTGGCCAAAGCATCCAGTGTGCGCTCTGAACGCTCTGAGAGCGAAACGCTCAAAATTTACAAACGGACAATCTGACAACACTCTGGATTTACGAACGCCCAGAGTGCACTCTGGCACTCCAGATTGAATTCACGAACACACCCAAAATCGTAAAATGTCTAGCTAGTCATTTGCTATGCTAACAAGCTAGCAAGAGGTTGAATAGCAACAGCATCAACTTCCGGTAGACAGGCGAAGCACTAGTACGCTCAACTTAAACGATACGGTTCGTTTACAGTATACTAACGGGTGGCTCTGGCAGCTCAGGACAGACGGGCGGCTCTGGCAGCTCAGGACAGACGGGCGGCTCTGGCAGCTCAGGACAGACGGGCGGCTCTGGCAACGCAGGACAGGAGGGAGACTCTGGCAACGCAGGACAGGAGGGAGACTCTGGCAACGCAGGACAGGAGGGAGACTCTGGCAACGCAGGACAGGAGGGAGACTCTGGCAACGCAGGACAGGAGGGAGACTCTGGAAGCGCTGGACAGGAGGAAGACTCTGGAAGCGCTGGACAGGAGGAAGACTCTGGAAGCGGGGCTGCCACCGGAGGCCTGGTGCTTGGAGGAGGCACCGGATGAACCGGACCATCGGTGCTGCACAACCTGTCCTGGCTGGATACTCCCCATAGCCCGGCAAGTGCCGCGGGGTGGAACAGACGCACTGGGCTGTGCTGGCGAACTGGGGACACCATGCGTAGGGCTGGTGCCATATAACCCTGGCCGAGGAGACGGACTGGAGACCAGATGCGCTGATCCGGCTTCTTAGCTCCTGGCTCGATGCCCACTCTAGCCCGGCCAATACGAGGTGCTGCGATGTAGCGCACTGGGCTATACCTGCGCACTGGGGACACCATGTGCCTCAAGGCATAACACAGTGCCTGCCCGGTCCACCTCAAACAGTTTTGTTCTAAGGGGGAGGGGTGGGGGGTGGACTATCGTAGGTCAAATTATAATTTATGATTGCATAAGAAAGAATCAATGACTTTGCAACTGAAATATGAAAATGACGGAACCAAAATGAAAAGTGATTGCTGAGAGAATTGCTGTTTGGTTTTACACTTGTGGTAAATATAGTAGACAGACCCTACATTTATTCACGTAATACATTTGTCTCAGCCAGTATGGAGCTGGGAAGTGAAGTGGCTTAAAATAGTTTTACAATTGTCATATGTATCACCACCTGAACCAGTTCATCACCTGTTCTCGGACTGATCAATATTGGTCTCTTTTTTCTACAGGTTTACTTTCAAATCCAACAGCAGTCATATTACACAAAGGAAATTCAGTGACGATTAACTATAAAAGGAACAGAGGTGCTGTGCTTTTCTCAGTTTAACAGACAAGAGTGGCTGGTGTCGAAGACATGTAAAGAAAGCATACAATTTAATTGGAATAATGAGACTGAAGAGATACTTTTAAAAAACTTGGATGCATTTGCTGTTTGTTTTGGTTGCGTTTCACGTTATGCTGTGCCCAATATGAATGGTAAATAATGTATGGTGTTATTTTGGAGCCCCTTTTGTAAATAAGAATACATTTCTAGACACTTCTACATTAATGTGAATACTACCATGATTATGGTTAGTGCTGAATAATGATGAGTGATAAAGTTCGCCACAAATATCAAGTGATATAATTTCTAAACGGTTCACCTAATATGGATGAAGATACCCTCAAATTGAAGCTGACTGTCTGCACTTTGTATCATTGCAAATCCGAAGTGCTGGAGTACGGAGTCAAAATATCAGCGCTGTGAGTCAGGAAGCAGATGCAACATTTAATAAAACAATTCCATTGTTTACCGGCTACATGCTGGTAAACAATAACAATACCAACTGGTAGAGAACATGAGGGAGTGACATATAAAGGGGAGGAAATTATGAAGGTAATGAAGTCCTGGTGTGAATCATGATTAACAGGTGCGCGTAATGATGAGTCCCAGGACCAGTGGTTAGTATTCTGGCCGATGTTGTACACCGGAGGGGAGGAGCAGGAGAAGATGTGACAGTAATGAATGACCCCTAGGAGCAGGTCGGTCCGGGCGGTGAAGGTGGAGATCACGGATGATGTTGAGGGTCCAGATTGTCCTCCACCGGAACCCAACACCTCTCCTCTGGGCCAAACCACTCCCAGTCCACCAGATACTAGAGCTGGCCCCCCAATACATAGGAAGTCCAGTAGGGATCTTACAGCGTAGGCCTGGGGAACAGTATCAGCTAGAGGACCAGGAACCACCGGCCTGAGAAGGGAGACGCGATATTGACTGGGTAGTTGTAACCTGTATGTCACCTCATTGACTCTCTGGAGAACCTTGAACAGCCTCACAAACCGGGGGCTCAGTTTCTTCCAGGGCAGGCGGAGTGTGAGGTTCCTGGTAGAGAGCCAGATGCGGTCCTCAGGATGGAACACAGGTGTCTCACTGCGGTGACGGTCTGCCTGTTCCTGATGCCAGAACCACTCATCTACTGCAAAGGAGCTGTGGTCAGGCCCGGGGTCCACGGGGCCAGGGCCGGCTGGAAACCCAAAACACACTGGAAGGAGGTCAACCCAGTGGGGGAGTGACATAGGGAGCTCAGGGCGTACTCTTCCCAGGGAAGGAATCGTCCACACTCACCCTGCCGATCCTGACAATGACTCCTCAGGAACCTCCCCAGATCCTGGTTCATCCTCTCCACCTGCCCGTTGGACTGAGGCCGATACTCGGAAGTGAGGCTGACCGTGATCTGCTGGAAGAGACCTGCTGAAGACCTGCTGGAAGAGTGCCTCAGCAACCTGGAGAGCAGTGGGGAGACCAGGAAGAGGGATTACGCGATGATGAAAGCATAAGAGGGGGGAGAGAGATCGGTTACACAGTAAATGGATAGATGTGACCAGGAGTTGACATAATGAGTGACACCCTGCACCAAGGTGGGCCACCAGTACTTCTTAGCGATGGAGTGGATGGTGCGAGAAATACCTGGATGTCCAGCGACGACAGCTGTGTGTGCCCAGGACAGCAGCCGGTCCCTTATCCCTGTGGGAACGTAGATGTGTGTGCCCAGGTCAGCAGCCGATCCCTTATCCCTGTGGGAACGTAGATGTGTGTGCCCAGGTCAGCAGCCGGTCCCTTATCCCTGTGGGAACGTAGATGTGTGTGCCCAGGTCAGCAGCCGGTCCCTTATCCCTGTGGGAACGTAGATGTGTGTGCCCAGGTCAGCAGCCGATCCCTTATCCCTGTGGGAACGTAGATGAGTGTGCCCAGGTCAGCAGCCGATCCCTTATCCCTGTGGGAACGTAGATGTGTGTGCCCAGGTCAGCAGCCAATCCCTTATCCCTGTGGGAACGTAGATGTGTGTGCCCAGGTCAGCAGCCGATCCCTTATCCCTGTGGGAACGTAGATTCGCTCGGGAGGACATTTTCGGGGTGCAGGCTCCTTCTCTAGAGCCTGGCGGATGTCCACATCTATGTCCCAAACCACTGGACCCACGACTCGGGAGGATGGGATTATGGGTGCCCTCTGGACAGGAAGCTCTCCCAAATTGTAGATACGGGACAGAGCATTGGCCTTCAGTTCTTAGAACCTGGGCAATAAGTCAGCATGAAGTCGAACCTGGTGAAGGTGCACACCTGGCTTGGCGCGGATTCAGTCTCCTCGCTGTCCGTATGTACTCTAGTTTCCGATGGTCGGCTAGGATGACGAATGGTTCCTTGGCACCCTCCAACCATTGACTCCACTCCTCTAACACCAACTTCAATGCCAGGAGCTTCTGATCGCCAATGTCGTAATTCCTCTCTACGGAGGAGAAAGAAAGCACACAATCTCAATGGGTTACCCTGTCTTAGACAACTTCCCCCACCTCAGATGTGTCTACCTCAACCACAAGAAATAGAGTGGGGTCTGGGTGTTTTAGCAAGGAGGTGGAGGTGAAACGCCCCTTGAGACGAAAGGCCTCATCGGCTGCTGGAGACCACACCAACCTACGAGGCCCACCCTTGAGGCCGGAGGTGAGAGGGGTGGCGACAGCGCTGAAAATCCTGATGAAGTGGTGGTAGAAGTTGTCAAACCCCAGAAACCGTTGTAACCCCTTGATGGTGGTTGGGACTTGCCATGACCTTAACTCATCTACCTTCTTGTTCTCCATCCTCACTCCCTGCAGGTGATTTGGTAACCCAGGAAGGATACAGCCCTCTGGTGGAATTAGCACTTCACCTTGACAAACAGGTGATTGACCAAGAGGCATTCCAGGACTGCTCGAACGTGGGTGACGTGATCTTTCAGGTTGGTCGAGAAGATCAGGACGTCAATGTATACAATCACCTGCCCTCCGAGCAGGTTCCTGAACCTCTCGTTGATGAATGCCTGGAACACTGACAGAGCATTGGCCAAGCCAAAGGGCATAACCAAATACTTGTAGTGACCAGACATCGTGCTGAACGCAGTCTTCCACTCATCCCCCTCATGGACGCGGATGAGATTGTAGGCACCACGCAGGTCCAGTTTGGTGAAGAACTGAGCCCAGTGGAAATGCTCTATGGCTGACGGCACCAACAAGAGAGGGTACCAATACTTCCTGGTAATGTCATCAAGTCCTCGGTAATCGTTACATGGGCATAATCCTCCCTCCTTTTTGGTCATGAAGAAGAAACCAGCAGACGCAGGGGACGTGGATGTGCGGATGAAACCCTGTTGGGGTGCCTCTTGAATGTAATCCTCCATGGCCTGGGTCTCAGCCACAGACAGAGGGTAGAAGATTTTCTGATTTTCATCCCCGACCATGAGATAGGGTTATGGCATGTGGAGCCAAGGGAGGCCGATTTTGTGACCTGGTGCACTTGTGATGAAGAAAGATGCTCTCCTGGTGATTGGACTCTATGGTGAGGGTGAGTGGTTGAGTGATGTGTGTGATAGACCCAGATCCTAAAGTCCTTGAACTGGAAAAGGAGAGGAGAGCAGATAGATGGTAATGTTGAGGGAGTAGGCAAGGGTCTGATCCATAAAGTTTCCGGCGGTGCCGGAATCCACTAAAGCTGTAGACAAAGTACATGAGGGACAGTCAGCCAGAGTGATGGACACCAAAAAGAGTCTAGCAGGAAGAGCTGAATATGGAATACTCACTCCTGGTCCAGGGGATGGAACAGCACATGACTGTCCCTCTGCTCTAGTGAATCCCAGATTCAGAAGTACCTGACACTGCTGGAGGTGGTGCCTTCCTTGCCCGCAATACAGACATAGCCCAGCTGTATCCGTCTGCGTTGTTCTGCCGCGGAAAAGCATGTGACCTCTACCTCCATGGTTGATCCAGAGTAATCGCCGAAGGAGGGAGAGAAGCGATGAGAATGGCGACTCTCCTGGAGAAGGTTATCCAGGTTATCGCAATGAGTGCGTCCAGGGTGAGGTTGTCGTCCCGACAGGGCAGTTACGTCTGGACCTCCTCGAGCAGACCTCATCTGAATAGCGTGTGAAGCACCGGCTCATTCCATCCACTGGAGCTGCTACTGTCTGGAAGGTGAGTGCATACTCAGCAGCAGTCTGATTCCCCTGCTGTAGCAGAAGCAGACGCTCACATCCCACTCTGATCGAAAACGCATTTAAACAGAGCCAGAGCCCCTCATAAGAACCTAGCTCCTCCTCTCCTTTCTCCCAGATGGCCATGTCTGTAGCCATGAAGTGCTTTGAAAGGCTGGTCAGAGTGAACACCATCATCCCAGAAACACAAGACCCACTGAAAGTTGCATTCCGCCCCAACAGATCCACAGATGATGCAATCTATATTGCACTCCACACTGCCCTTTCCCAACACCTCCCTCTGCAACTGGATCCTGGACTTCCTGATGGGCCGCCCCCAGGTGGTAAGGATAGGTAACAACACATCGCCACACTGATCCTCAATACAGGGGCCCCTCAGGGGTGCGTGCTTAGTCCCCTCCTGTACTCCCTGTTCACTCATGACTGCACGGCCAGGCACGACTCCAACACCATCATTAAATGTGCCTATAGGGAGGAGGTCAGAGACCTGGCCGGGTGGTGCCAAGACAACAACCTCTCCCTCAATGTGATCAAGACAAAGGAGAGGATTGTGGACTACAGGAAAAAGAGGACTGAGCATGCCCCCATTCTCATCGACGGGGCTGCAGTGGAGCAGGTTGGGAGTTTCAAGTTCCTTGGTGTCCACATCACCAACAAACTAACATGGTCCAAGCACACCAAGACAGTCGTGGAGTGGGCATGACAAAACCTAATCCCCCTCAAGAGACTGAAAAGATTTGGCATGGGTCCTCAGATCCTAAAAATGTTCTACAGCTGCACCATTTCATCACTGCCTGGTATGGCAACTGCACAGACTCCAACCGCAAGGCACTTACAGAGGGTAGTGCGAAAGGCCCAGTATATCACTGGGGCCAAGCTTCATGCCATCCAGGACCTCTATACCGTTAGGTGTCAGAGGAGGGCCCTAAAAAAAAATTTACGACTCCAGCCACCCTAGTCAAAGACTGTTCTCTCTGTTACCGCACGGCAAGCGTTACCGTAGCACCAAGTCTAGGTCCAAGAGGCTTCTAAACAGCTTCTACCCCCAAGCCATAAGACTCCTGAACATCTAGTTAAATGGCTACCAAGACTATTTGCATTGCCCCCCCTTTACACCGTTGCTACTCTCTGTTGTCTTCTATGCATTGTCACTTTAATAACTCTATCTACATGTACATACTACCTCAACTAACCGGTGCCCCTGCACATTGACTCTGTATCGGTACCCCCCTGTACAGTATATAGTCTCACTATTGTTATTTTATTGCTGCTCTTTAATTACTTGTTACTTTTATCTCTTATTCTTATCCGTATTTTTTTTTAAATAGCATTGTTGGTTAGGGGCTCGTAAATAAGTAATCACATTTAATTTTATTTTATTTTATTTTATTCTAGGCAGAGTTCCTCTGTCCAGTGTCTGTGTTCTTTTGCCCATCTTAATCTTTTCTTTTTATTGGCCAGTCTGTGATATGGCTTTTTCTTTGCAACTCTGCCTAGAAGGCCAGCATCCGGGGGTCACATCTTCACTGTTGACGTTGAGACGGGCCAGTTTCAGTGCTTCTTTAATGAGCACAACAGTTTTCAGCTGTGCTAACATAATTGGAAAATAGTTTTCTAATGCTCAATTAGCCTTTTAAAATGATAAACTTGGATTAGCTAACACAACGTGCAATTGGAACATAGGAGTGATGGTTGCTGATAATGGGCCTCTGTACGCCTATGTAGATATTCCATTACATATCAGCCGTTTCCAGCTACAATAGTCATTTACAACATTAACAATATCTACACTGTATTTCTGATCAATTTGATGATATTTTAATGGGCAAAAAATGTGCTTTGCTTTCAAGAACAAGGACATTTCTAAGTGACCCCAAACTTTTGAACGGTAGTGTACATACGAGGAAAGCTGAAGTCTCTACCTTTCTATTGATGTCTGATTCCCAGTTCATCCAACAGATAGCAGTAGTACATCACATGACGTCTCTTGCCGCCTTGAAACCAGTTGCACCTGGTTTGGGTAGTGAGTCACTGTTCCAAAATGGCGGAAAAGATTTAAGCCTAAAATCTTAAAATGACCTTAGCAATCAGGGCTTTCAAGTTATGTAGTTAAACAATTAAAAATAAGACACAGACAGGTAAAGGAACTTCAAACCTTTTTTCCTGTTCACTTTTGCTATTGTAAACAATGTTCTAACTAAACAGTGCATGTGGAGGATGCATACAAGGTCATGTGGAGAAGGAAATGCATTGCTTTACAATGACCATCAGAGTGTACGGTTTCCATGCATACTACATGTTGACACTTTTGGTGACTTGACTTAAATATGTCCATAGCGCATCCCTCTGAATGAGAGTGTTTTGGCCAATGATTACTGGTAAATTAATGTAATGTCCTCAACTGCTGCTAAGAACTTATTTTGTTTGAGATTTGCATGATTTGAATTTTCTAACTTGGAGATAACTGAAGTCAAACCTAATATATCTATCCTGTGGACATTCATTGCTAAATGAACATGTAGGAAACTGATTTAATGTACGGGTTATCTGCGTTGCACCTACAGATTCATGACTTTTCTTGACTTGTTCAGTTATTACGAGTACACATGGGTTGTTCCAGAAAAGGTTGAACAACTCTGAGTTCCTGTTTTAGTGCCAACATTGCTGTCAATGCTGTGGTCTGCTTTCACGTGACTGGAAACAGCTATGGCGCAGCCTGTCATGGAAATTGCAGGATTATGTTATAATGTTTGTATTGCATTATAATGGTTGTTTTATTCGACAGAATAGAGTATTCTGTTAACTATTGTGTGTGTGTGTTCTACAGAGGATGGGCCTCTATGAGATAACACTGACAGAGGAGATTTACAATGTCTTTGGGTGATAAAACCTAAAGAACATTCCAGAGAACATGAGTTAATGTTTCTGCTCTATACCGTACCAGGGTGAGATGGTTCCAGTTTGGAGTAGGAGGGCCAGACACTGGTCTATACAATGAAAACTGTTGACACAGCAGTTGCTGTCTGCTATGTATTATAGATATCTTTCATACAAATCTTAACCTTGTGACCATTCTATGTATCTGTTGTTCGTCATGTAGGTTGAGAGGGGTGTATCTTGGCTTTAAAAGAACTTTGTACTTTTGTTTTATCACTCTCAACGGTTCATTAGAAATGGTGAATCGTTGAAAGTCATTGCTATTGCAAAGCTCTTCTTATTAAAGATTTAGTTTAAGTATAACTCTGACTTGTGTGATAAGTTTGTCTCTCCTTGTTTGATAATACAGACATTAACCACCACAAGCCTCTCACATTCACCACTCAGCAATGATGTGGCCACTTCTGCAGGACCCTCAGCAGTTTTTGCCATCATTGACTGCAGTATGATGTGGATTTTTTTAAACAATTTCATGGCCAATGACAGATGTGGTGTACTCCCCAATGCCAGTGAAGGAATCCCGGAACATATTCCAGTCTGTGCTAGCAAAACAGTCCTGTAGCTTAGCATCTGCTTCATCTGACCACTTTTTTAATCAATCTAGTTACTGGTGCTTCCTGCTTACATTTTTGATTGTAAGCAGGAATCAGGAGGATAGAATTATTGTCAGATTTACCAACTGGGAGAGCGATTGAATAAACCCCCACTTCCCTCAACTCTCTACCACCTATACTCCACACACAGAGATGCATACAAACCTCAATTCTCAATTCGCAAACATGTAATCTTTGGACAATGCAGAGTTCTTTTCCCTCTGATGGCACATTTCACATGATGATAGAAATTTCCCTGCATAAAAGTCCCCGGCTACTAGGAGCGCCGCCTCTGGGTGAGCGTTTTCTTGTTTGCTTATGGCGGAATACAGCTCATTTAATGCTATATTAGTACCAGCCTCTGACTGTGGTGGTATGTAAACATCTACAAAGAATATAGATGAAAACTCTCTCGGTAGGTAATGTGGTCTGCAGCTTATCATGAGAAACTCTACCTCAGGCGAGCAATAGCTCGAGACCTCCTTAGATATCGTGGACCAGCCATTGTTTAAAAAATACATAGAACGTCGCACCTTGTCTTACCAGACACCGCTGTTCTATCCTGCTGGTATGTCGTATAACCAGCCAGCTGTATGTTGATATTGTCGTCGTTCAGCCATGACTCCGTGAAGCATAAGATGTTACCGTTTTTAATGTCCCGTTGGTAGCTTAATCTTCCCAATAACTCGTCCATTTTATTGTCCAAAGA
Organism: Oncorhynchus clarkii lewisi; assembly: GCF_045791955.1. Lineage (NCBI taxonomy): Eukaryota > Metazoa > Chordata > Actinopteri > Salmoniformes > Salmonidae > Oncorhynchus > Oncorhynchus clarkii. The sequence goes on from NC_092156.1 coordinate 18,936,899, forward strand.
TTGCATGTTTGCGAGCAGAATTGAGGGAAGTGGGGGTTTATTCGATCGCCTCCTACTCCTCAGAAGGCAGCCCGCCATCTGCGGTTAAACCCAAATGGTGAAAAAACCACATGAGATGAACTGGGCAGTTGGGTTTGTAAATGTACATGATATCACTGTTGTGTGGTAGAACGTAGCTAGCACCCACCTTTGCGCTAACCTGAGATTTTGAGCAAAGATCCACTAGATTCACACACATTGAACCTGCTCTGTAAGGAAATGAACACCACAGCAGAGACCCAATCTGCTTAAAAATAGGGGACACACATCCCACAGGAGCTCTGTGATTTTGTTACATTTTTCTTAGTTCATCCCTCAGTCACACTGTGCTGCGTTTTGTGCTGTCTGAAAAATAAAGTTGTTTTTTCGCTCAGTCCCATTGCAATGCATTGTGTGCTGTCTGTTGTGTCTGCAGTGCACTGCCACTAAACTTCTACTTCTTGTCTTCTCCTTCCCCTCATCCATGCCTACCACTTGTTTCTCTGTTGCAGACATCACTCACAACCCTGTCACTCACCGCTCCCCCATGCATGCAACCATGTACACTAAACTGACACTTGCACCAGAATAATCCCATACCTCCGTCAGCTCAGTCAAAACTCCTTGCTCCTTTCTGAGTGTTGTTGTACGTAGCTATCTAGTTAAGTCAAGTCTCTTGCCAACATTGAACAGAGGGGAATAACAAAAAATATATATGACCATGTAAATTACAAGTTTAGTATTTTGTAAAGAAAAGAGACTGTATTTACTATTTACCCTCCCTCGTACATGGCGGAAAATTCCCAATGTGATTTGATGTCGGCCATTTGGGAGCTAGCTCAAGAAAACTCTAGGCAACATTCTGCCTTCTCCCTACAGTTTTCAGTGGTTAGCTTAGCCCACGACTGGCTCATGTGAACTACATTCCCGACGCTGTGTTTTAACGTTTATAAATGTCATTAATCATCGCTTGTGATATGACTTTCTAAACATATGGCCCTAGTTGGTGTTCGGAACATGCTAGATAGCTAATTAGCAAAAGTATTAGTCTCTGTCTTCTGTCTGTTTTCCATAAACAAGTGCGGTAACATGGGGATAAGGCCATGTGGGAACACTAACCCTTAAAAGGTGTGTATCAATTAAACCTTTTGTGTTTTTTTGTTTTTTTATCGCCAATATGAAAAATATGGTCCTTATGCTTCCAAACCTGTCCTGCAAGCAATGCATGTTAATGTTCAGACCAAGCGTCAGGGCTCTTAATAACAAAACTGCCCCGTACAGAAGACGTTTTCGTCCGATAACTCTTATGTGTAATGGAACTGAGAGATGATCAAGGGCTGTGTGGGCACTAGCTAGTTGGCTGTAGCTATTTAGCAAGTGTAGAGCATTAAGAAGAAGACGTCACCAGACATCATAGAATGTTCTTGTAGCTAATCAAAAGAATACAACTGGACAATTTAGAATGTATGCGTTCTAAATGCATATGCAAAACTTCTTGACATGAGTCTCACGTTAGCTAACCAGCCGGTTAGCTTAGCTAAAGTTAGTTAGCGCCTGTTAACGTGTTTGAAGTTACTGGACATGAATAGCAACAGGCATTGTACACTTGTCATTGTTTTATATGTTTTTTTTCACCTTTATTTAACCAGGTAGGCTAGTTGAGAACACTTTCTCATTTACAACTGCGACCTGGCCAAGATAAAGCAAAGCAGTTCGACACATACAACAACACAGAGTTACACATGGAATAAATAAACATACAGTCAATAGTATATATACAGAAAGTATATATACAGTATGTGCAAATGAGGTAAGATAAGGGAGGTAAGGCAATAAATAGGCCATGGTGGCGAAGTAATTACAATATAGCAATAAAACACTGGAATTGTAGATGTGCAGAAGATGAATGTAGTAGAGATGCTGGGGTGCAAAAGAGCAAGATAAATAAATAAATACAGTATGGGGATGAGGTGGTTGGATGGGCTATTTACAGATAGATACATATGCAAACATAGATACTATATGTTTGCTGGATTTTTAGTTAGGTCATCTGAGAAGGACAGTGTACCGTCTAGCTATTCTCCCAAGTACTTGTATACTCCCACGTGCTTGTATGAGAAGACTACCTCAAGCTCTAAGCCCTCAGAGGTAGTAATCACACCAGTGGAGAGAGGGGCATTCGTATTACCAAACCACATGAGTTTTTCAAAGATGTCAAATTAAAAGAAAGTAGACAATGAATGTAAGGTGTTCCAGCAAGAGCGAACATTGAAATATGTATTTATTGAGGCATCAGGGAAAGCTGTGTGCTTAGTGTGCAAAGACAGCATCGCTGTCTTGAAAGACTACAACTTGTCCCAACCCTTCCAGACAAAGCATGCAGAGAAATATAGAAATATGTCTTCTGAGCAGAGGGCAAGTGCTTCGAAAGAGTTACTTTCTCAGCAGCAATAGCAGCAAGGACTTTTCACAAAACTGCATTCATCAAACGACACAATTGCGAGAGCTAGCTATTTACAGTCCCACAAAATTGCTAAACATAGCAAGCCATTTGCTGAGGGTGAATTCATTAAAGAATGTTTAATTGACTGCAGCAATACTTTGCCCCGACAAGAAAGATCTGTTTGAAAATGTTTCTCTGTCAAGAAGAACAGTGACACAACGTGTTGAGGACTTCGCAGAGAATATGGAACAACAGTTGAAAGACAAGGTAAAGTATTTCACCTATTTCCCCATGGCCCTGGATGAGAACAGTGATGCATGTGACACGGTGCAGTTGTTGATATTCTTACGAGGCATAACCCCAGACTTTGAAATTACAGAGGAACTTGCTTCAGTGCAGTCAATGAAGAGCACAACCACAGGACAATATTTATTGGAGGATGTTAATAAGTGTGTGGCAAATCTGGGACTGAGTTTTGAAAAATTATCCAGTGTGACCACTGATGGGTGCCCAAATTTGGCCCTTTGATAAGGATACAAGATCAAGTAGCTGAGTTGAACCCAGATCAGAAAATTATTTTCCTGCATTGCATTATTCATCAGGAGGTTCTCTGTAAATGTGTTCTGAAAATGAGCCATGTTGTGGATACAGTCACTAAAGTGGTAAACTTCATAAGAGCAAAATCTTTAAACCACAGGCAGTTTGTCTCACTGTTGGAAGAGACTGAGTCGGGCCCTGCAGATCTCCCCTACCACACAAACATGTCATGGCTGAGTCTGAGGAAGGTGCTTAAAAGGATGTGGGACCTGAAGTCGGAGAGTTATTTCAAATGAAACGAAAACGTGGATTTCCCTCAACTGCAAGATAAAGAATGGTTGGCTGATTTTGCCTTCACCGTGGACATCATAGCCCTCATGAATAAACTGAATTCCAATCTACAAGGGAAGGGCCTTTTTGCACATCAGATGTACGGCCTTGTCAAGGCATTCAAGGGAAAATTACTCCACCTAACCCGCCAAGTAGGTGCCAACAATCTCACCCACCTTCCGACACTTCTAGCCTGTTCCCCATCAGATAACCAGCAGGAGAAGTATACATCGCTGCTGCGTGCTTTGAACGGTGAGTTTTCTCATCGTTTTGAGGAACAAACAGTCTGCCCCTCGGTTGGGTAAACAAGCAATTTCATAGTCAACAAAGCACACAGGAGTCATGAGAAAAATAGCATGAAGCACAAGAACAAAATAGAACGACTTGGGGCTAGTAAGTTCAAAGAGTCACTGCCCCAACAAGATAACTTTAGAGAGTAGCTCTCTATGAGTCCAGTAGGCTATAAAAGTATGAGATAAAAGCTAACATAATAAGCTTCACTGTAGGAATGACTGCAGGAATGTCCCTCAGAGCTGTTACCTAAGAATGTCATGATAATTTCTCTACCATAAGCCGCCTCCAACATCGTTTTAGACAATTTGACAGTAGGTCTAACCAGCCTCAAAACCGCAGATCACGTGTATGGCGTCGTGTGGGGAAGCGGTTTGCTGATGTCAATGCTGTGAACAGAGCCCTATGGTGGGGTTAGGGTATGGTCATGCATAAGCTATCAATAACGAACACAATTGCATCTTGTCAATGGCAATTTGAATGCACAAAGGTACCGTGACAAGATCCTGAGGTCCATTGTCGTGACATTCATCAGCCACCATCACCCCATGTTTCAGCATGATAATACATGGCCCCATGTCGCAAGGATCTGTACCCAATTCCTGGAAGCTGTCTGCATACTCACCAGACATGTCACCTACTGAGCATTTTGGGATGCTCTGGATCGGCGTGTACGATAGCATGTTCCAGTTCCCGCCAATAGCCAGAAACTTCGCACAGCCATTGAAGAGGAGTGGGACAACATTGCACAAGCCACAATCAACAGCCTGATTAGCTCTATGCGAAGGAGATGTGTTGCTCTGCATGAGGCAAATGGTGGTCACACCAGATACTGACTGGTTTTCATATCTGGTAAAAGATACCTTTTTTTAAGTGTATTCCCACTCATGTGAAATCCATAGATTAGAGCCTAATGAATTTATTTCAAATGACTGATTTCCTTATATGAACTGTAACTCAGTAAAATCCTTGAAATTGTTGCACGTTGCATTTATATTTGTGTTCAGTAATACTTTGGATTCACTGGAATCTGGAACAGAGAAAGCAGAAGTAAACCCTTAACCCAGAGACTGATATCTTGGTTACAGAATGTACTTATATTTCCAAGTGATATTTACTGTCATCGGAGCAAGATCTAGCCCCCTCATGAAGTCAGAGGAAATGACTACATTGCCACCACCCCTGCTTTTGACGCCTTTGCCTGCTGTCTTGTGTTGACATTCTGTTTTATAGGCTACCTATTTATGGCACTAAACCACAAGTCACATCAGCTTCCATTTTAGGACTTAGTGTGTTATGTTACATGATGTTATTTGAATCACAACTGTTTCATCTCATCCAACAGGAGTCCTGAAGGTTTAGAACTGATTGGATATTCTAAACTGCCTTTTGAGTGTGATTCAATGGCCATGCAACTACATGCTTAATTTTTTATTTCCACTAGAGGTCAGCAGATGGACTCTGTCAGGTCTGTGCATATACCTGTGTGTGTGTCTATCTTCATTTCAGGACATAAATGTATTTTCCATCACCATTTTACATTTTGAATCAGGACTTTAATACTTATATGCAGTATGTCACACCGGCACCATTTTTGCCACCACATTAGATTTGTGAGTGTTTTAATGATCCTATATAAAAATGTAAAGGTGCAAAATGCAGAATTTGCTCTTTTCCCGGTCGTCAAAATAATTAGCCTAATTTCGGGTTTATGTGACAAAACAAACACTCAGAGTGTAGAGAACCAATGTACCATCTAAACCATCGAAATATATTTTAAATAACCATATTAAACGTATTTTCAGCTGTTTGAACATAAAACGTGAAGCATAAAAATAGCGCACAAAGAACAGATCTACCGCTTCTTAGACTTGCTTTCAATGAGAATGACAGATCTATAACTCACATTTCAGTCCAGATACAAGGCAAGGTTGGTTTGTTTCCGGCACCTGGGCTGCCAGTTGTCAAACCCTGCTCTAGAAAAAATGGGTGGCCCTTGAGCTCAGCACAGCACAGCTCGCATCAGACCTTAATATGGCATTATACCTTGTCATGAAACACAACAGAGGTGTGAAATTTAAAGCTGAGAGCCACTAATGTTTTTCAAGGTATCAGCCCACAAGCAAAATGCACTTTTAGTATGAGCTTTATTTAACATGTTGTATGATAGTCTACCAAACACTTGGATACAAAATAACTCACTTATGGTGGTACAAAATTGTCAGCTCTATTCAAAAACTGTCATTTGATTTAATTTGATACTTTTCTGCACAGATCTGTGTTATTTTGTACCAAAAAAATGTTGCCTGCAATGCCAAACACCTTAACAAATCTTTTGACACTTAGCAGTAGGCAACTATTCAGCATGAGCTTCAACCCTAAATGTGATTAGTTGATTGTCCTTCTCCCCAAGCAGGTCGACAGAGGACCAATGATAAAGGGGATTCAGTCTCATACAACAACAAGGTGTTTGAAAACATCAGTTTAAGTATGCAAACCCAACAGAGACAGGCGACCACTGCATCCATCCAGGAACAATGCCTTTATGAGAACAAAACCATTTAAATCTCACTGTCACTCCTTTTTCCTCTTTTTATTTGAGTTCATAGGTATTTGTAGCCTTTAGCCAATTTTCAAATATGGTAGTATTGTTGTGTGATGCTTTACTATCCCAGATCAAGGTATTGTTGAATCGATCAAACATTGGACCAGTGTGTCTTGAATGCTAGCTCAGTTGAACATGTCCAAGCTACAGAAATAGTCATTTAATATATCTGACATAAACTCCTACCCTACATTCACTCTGCACATAAATTGGATGGTTGCCAGTAATATAATTACATTGTATATAACGTTTTCCTCTTGCTGTCATTTTTAATGTGACATAAAACCTTAATGTGCATGTGTGAATCACTCTATAAGAGTGTTTGGGCCAATGAATGTAACGTCCTCAACTGCTGCTTAGGACTTATTTTGTATGAGCTTTGCATTATATATATTTTCTGACTTGGAGATGAAAAGTCTAACCTAATATATCAATCCTGTAAACATGTATTGCAACAAAAAAAAAATGGGAAATGGGTTTAATGAACTGTTCATCTGCGTTACACATGCAGATTCATGACTTTTCAGTTATTTGTAAGTACGCATTGGTTGTGCCAGAAAAGGCTTAACAACTCTGACTTCCTGTTTCAGTGTCAACATTGCTGTCAATGCTGTGGTCTACTTTTACTTAACTGAAAACAACTATGGTGCAGCCTCTCACAACCACCACTCAGTAATGTTGTGGCCACTTCTGCAGTTTTCTCCATCGTTGACTGCAGGATGCTTTTTGACGTGGTAGTTTGTTTCACAGTTTCATGACATTAGCCATAGTCTTCATAAATTCTCAAGTCCCCTCTGTTCACCAAAGTCAGAGAGAAAGTATCTAAAAGGTAGGATAAGAGAGTGTGAGAATTGGAGGAGAGGTGGTGATGCATGTGGGTAATTTTCACATTTTGTTTTGCTGGACAAAATCTTAAAACTAATCTTAAAACTAATCTTAAAACTAATCTTAAAACTAATCTTAAAACTAATCTTAAAACTAATCTTAAAACTAATCTTAAAACTAATCTTAAAACCTAGCTGCCCATCATAACCTGATACTCTTTCTGGGTCTAGTTCTAATCTGAAAATTATTTTTAACACCTAGCTAACTATTGCAATTTTACTTGCCTTCTCTAAATACGTTTTTATTGTGTGTTTCTTGCCAAAGTAGAGCTTTAAGATAACTCCGTAAGGAAAAGCGTTAAACCATAGTATTACTAAGTGTGTAAAACATGAGCTGTGAACTCTCTGTTTCAATTCAACATATGACCATGGGCTGAGTATCTGCATGCTGTTGCAAACTGTTTCAATGTTTTATTATAGTATGTGAACGATATTTCTAAAGCTAATATGGATGTTTGTGTATTTTAGAATACAACTACAACTTAGACTGGTGAATCCAGAATGAATGCTACATTCACTAATGTTGATTGAAAAATAGTGAAAATAGCTCATTCTGGATTCACCATGCTGACAACAACTTGGGCTACAAGTCAAACCATTATCAGTAGTTAAACCCAATGGTGAAAAAATCACATTGGGTCTGTAAATGGGTCTGTAAATGTCACTCAAGGCGTGTTGTGTGGTAGAGGGTAGCTAGCACCAATCAGCTAACATGAGATGTTGAACACAGAAGCACTAGACTCACACTCATTGAACCTGCGCTGTGAGGAAATTGATACGAGATGCAATGGTGATATAAATGATAGTGGTTCACACAGCGACACAGAGAACGTAAGTACAGTGCATATCTTGAGGATTTGGATGCAGGTGTCTTTAACTAATAGATATGGTGTATTCAAACAGATTTGTTCATTCCATCTTAATTATAAAATGTATATTTAAATGTAAAAACTGTTATTATTTTAACTGCACTATGGAAAAATCAGTCAAATATGAGAGTAAACGGAATGCTTCTTGAACGATTTTTGTATTCAACTTCTGTTAAATCTATTCGCTGAGAGACTTGCATATGCTTTAGGTCCGCAAGACTCCACACTTCTGTGTCAGAATCTTGCAACAAAAACTGCGATAGAACTGCAATATTCAACATACTTTAATGTCTACCATTCAAAATAAAATGTATTTGTTATTTTGGAAACTTCACAAAAAACATTTCTGTCATTCCATGCATGTTTTCAGTGTATGATACAAGCCACACTTCACGTACTGAACCTCTTGTAATCACAGGATGTGAAGGTTGAAAAACCACTGAAATGTTGTGTTTAAGTAACTATCTTATCTTTGTCGTTGCTCTTTTTGGAACAGATGTCGGTGCTCTATTCTTCTGTTCTGCATTTGGCAATGCTTCTGAGTCTCCACTCAGGTAATGTGAAATGCTTTGACAAAACCTCTTCATACATGATACATGATACATTTAGAGACTGCACTTACTATGAAAACTGTGGACACTTAAGGTACAGTTTTGTTCTAAGGGGAGGGGTGGGGGGTGGACTATCGTAGGTCAAATTATAATTTATGATTGGATAAGACAGAATCAGTGCCTTTACAACTGAAATATGAAAATCATGGAACTGAAATGAAAAGTGATTCCTGAGAGAATTGCTGTTTGGTTTAACACTAGTGGTAAATATAGTAGACAGACCCTACATTTATTGACTTAATACATTTGTCCCAGCCAGTATGGAGCTGGGAAGTGAAGTGGCTTAAAATAGTTTTACAATTGTCATATGTATCACCACCTGAACCAGTTCATCATCTGTTTTCTCAGACTGATCAACATTGATCTATTTTTCTACAGGTTTGCAGAACCTAACTACACTGCCAAATCCAACAGCAGTCATATTACACAAAGGAAATTCAGTGACGATCCACTGCACCCACAATTTACCCAATGACATTGAAATATTTACAGTAACTATAAAAGGAACAGAGGTGCTGTGCTTTTCTCAGTTTAACAGACAAGAGTGTCTGGTGTCGAAGACATGTAAAGAAAGCATACAAATTAAGTGGAATAATGAGACCAGAGAAATCTTCTTTTCACTGATGAATCTACAGATAAATGATTCTGGACTTTACTCTTGTGAAGTGAAAAGAGCTGCACCTCCACCTGCACAAGTTTTCTCAAAAAACATAACTATTTGTGTAACAGGTTAGTGATCTCTGAAAATACTTGATAGAACTACAATCTACATGTAAAACCATTATGACCCTGTCATCACATGGTATGTGAATGCTAGTTGCCTCCAAATTGAAAATAATTTGTCTACAGTTTAAACTCTTTGTTTACACTTTTATTTCTGCATCTGCAACTTTCTGTTTGTGCATCCAGCCCCTCCTGCAGTGTCTGTGTCTGATGTAAAGGAGTCCAGTAGTGGACTTCCCATGTTGCTGTGCTCCTCTCAGGGGTTTTACCCAAAGACCATAGAGCAGGTGTGGTTTAGAGATGGTCAGCTCCTCAACACCAGACTTTCAGACAGGCAAAGAGAGGTCAACACAGATGGTTCCATCACCGTCCACTCCTACCTGCCTCTGTCCTCAGGACCCAGCCAGGCTGGCCTCTATCTCTGCTGGGTCAACCACTCTTCCCTCAGCCATCCCATCACTGTCAATCACACAGTCATGTCCAATGGTGAGAGCTAAGTGTTAATAAATCAGGATTACTAGTTGACAATGTAATCGGTTGATTTCTATATCTATGTAATATAATGTTGGTGGTCTACACAACTTTTCCATAATATCTTGTGATACAGTGTACTCCAAAAGTATTGGGACAGTGACATATTTTTGTGGTTTTGGCTTTGTACTCCAGCACTTTGGATTTGAAATGATCTGGTTAGAAATTACAGCACTTTTTGTACATTGTCCCCCTATTTTACAGGACAAAAAATATTGGGACAAATTCACTTACATGTGTATTCAAGTAGTATAAAGTATTTGGTCCCATATTCATATCACACAAAGACTACATCAAATTTGTGACTCTACACATTTGTTGGATGCATTTGCTGTTTGTTTTGGTTATGTTTCAAACGGTTCACCCAATATGGATGAAAATAACCTCAGATTAAATCTGACAATCTGCACTTTAACCTCATATTCACTGTATAATTTCAAATTGAAAGTGCTGGAGTACAGAGCCAAAACAACAACCAATGTGTTACTGTCCCAATACTTTTGGAGCTCACCACCATTCAATCACCATTCTAAGAGAATTGGTGGATCCATTTTTCAATATACTGATCTAACTTCTATTCTTTCTGGCAATAATTATGTTTTGGGGTACTGTATGTCAATAATTTTTCTCATTATTTAATGAACATCACACACTTTTCCTGATATTTTTTAGGTGTCCCAGTGCATTGGCCATTTATTGTGGTCAGCATTGGAGCAGTCTTGATTCTAGTGGTCCTTATCATCATGATCATCAAGTGTACACATTTCAGTGAGTAATTAGCTTTTCTGTTTCGCATGCTTGACATTGTGATAGCATGATATGATATATTAAAGATGCACTCTGGAATTTTAAGCTCAACAAATTCATAACATATTGCACGAATGAGGTTTGTAACATCACACAAATTGCTAAATTCCTATGATATAATACGAATTGCTAAATTCCTATGATATAATACGAATTGCTAAATTCCTATGATATAATACGAATTGCTAAATTCCTATGATATAATACGAATTGCAAAATTCGCAACATGACACAAAATGTATGATGTAGTACACAATTTGATGATGTAGTACACAAAAAAACTGACCTGTGTTGGCTCGTGAGCACCACTTTCAAACTACTGGCTGAAATGATACAAGAGTTTTAGAGTGCATCTCTAAGTATCAAGCACTAGATGTGTAATGCATTAGAAAACACTAAAAATTGTTAACTATTAGTGCACATTTCCAATTATAGTACAAGTCATAAACATACAGTAATGTTTGGGAGTCAGGTTTTTTCTAGGGGAATTATTTGTCACTTATTTCCCAATCGAACATATTTTGTTACAGTGCATTTGGTCCAGTTGATCAATGTCACATTGATTTTTATCCAGAGAGAGTCAAACACCTTTTTCTTCTTGGAAAATCCCAAGAACCTGTCCACACTGTCTCCTCCGTGACTGAGAACATCATCTACTCAACACTGGGAGACCATCATCCAATCACTCTCTCCACTGCTGTACCAACATAGACAAGGGATCAACAAGCAGTACTGTACCAATAGGGCCATAGACAGTACCACCTGATGTACCAAATCCTAGGATGGGATCCTAGCTGCAGATGAATCATGTAGGACTTTCTCAGAATCACCATGTTTGGGACACTTGACTGGGGAATGAAAAAATATAAATTTGCTTGTAGGCTATCTATTCTAATGATGTGCATAAAATCAATTTGATGTTGAATGGTTCTCGATACTGTAATGCCTCTGATTATGTTAATCTCAGATAATCCAATGACGACTGTCATTAATACCAGTAATAGTCTCTCTATGTCTGGGTAGCAGCCCAGTACAATTCCTTCTCCCAGCTGCCCACTGCACGGAGGCTAGGAAACACTGTCACCACTGATAAATCCATGAAAATTGAGAATTTCAATAAGCATTTTTCTACAGCTGGCCATGCTTTCCACCTGGCTACCCCTACATTTTCTCTATTGTGTTATTGGCTGTATGTTTGTTTATTCCATGTGTAACTCTTGTGTTGTTGTTTGTGTCGCACTATTTTGCTTTATCTTGGCCAGGTCGCAGTTGTAAATGAGAACTTGTTCTCAACTAGCCTACCTGGTTAAATAAAGGTGAAATAAAATAAATACAAAAACAAAATTAAAAAAAATGATATGCCATTAAAAAACATATTACATTTTATTTCTGTGAAATGTATTTTTGATGGAGACCTCCCTTAGAGAGCAACTTGTATAAACACAGCATACTATCATACATTTAGGACATGTAGCAACAAAGCAATATATACAGTGAGGCAAAAAAGTATTTAGTCAGCCAACAATTTGGCAAGTTCTCCCACTTAAAAAGATGAGAGAGGCCTGTAATTTTCATCATAGGTACACTTCAACTATGACAGACAAAATCCTGAAAATCACATTGTAGGATTTTTAATGAATTTATTTGCAAATTATGGTGGAAAATAAGTATTTGGTCAATAACAAAAGTTTATCTCAATACTTTGTTATATACCCTTTGTTGGCAATGACAGAGGTTAAATGTTTTCTGTAAGTCTTCACAAGGTTTTCACACACTGTTGCTGGTATTTTGGCCCATTCCTCCATGCAGATCTCCTCTAGAGCAGTGATGTTTTGGGGCTGTTGCTGGGCAACACAGACTTTCAACTCCCTCCAAAGATTTTCTATGGGGTTGAGATCTGGAGACTGGCTAGGCCACTCCAGGACCTTGAAATGCTTCTTACGAAGCCACTCCTTTGTTGCCCGGGTGGTGTGTTTGGGATCATTGTCATGCTGAAAGACCCAGCCACGTTTCATCTTCAATGCCCTTGCTGATGGAAGAAGGTTTTCACTCAAAATCTCACGATACATGGCCCCATTCATTCTTTCCTTTACACGGATCAGTCGTCCTGGTCCCTTTGCAGAAAAACAGCCCCAAAGCATGATGTTTCCACCCCCATGCTTCACAGTAGGTATGGTGTTCTTTGGATGCAACCAAAAAGTTATATTTTGATTTCATCTGACCATATGACATTCTCCCAATCCTCTTCTGGATCATCCAAATGCTCTCTAGCAAACTTCAGACGGGCCTGGACATGTACTGGCTTAAGCAGGGGGACACGTCTGGCACTGCAGAATTTGAGTCCCTGGAAGCATAGTGTGTTACTGATGGTAGGCTTTGTTACTTTGGTCCCAGCTCTCTGCAGGTCATTCACTAGGTCCCCCCGTGTGGTTCTGGGATTTTTGCTCACCGTTCTTGTGATCATTTTGACCCCACGGGGTGAGATCTTGCGTGGAGCCCCAGATCGAGGGAGATTATCAGTGGTCTTGTATGTCTTCCATTTCCTAATAATTGCTCCTACAGTTGATTTCTTCAAACCAAGCTGCTTACCTATTGCAGATTCAGTCTTCCCAGCCTGGTGCAGGTCTACAATTTTGTTTCTGGTGTTCTTTGACAGCTCTTTGGTCTTGGCCATAGTGGAGTTTGGAGTGTGAGGTTTGAGGTTGTGGACAGGTGTCTTTTATACTGATAACAAGTTCAAACAGGTGCCATTAATACAGGCAACGAGTGGAGGACAGAGGAGCCTCTTAAAGAAGAAGTTACAGGTCTGTGAGAGCCAGAAATCTTGCTTGTTTGTAGGTGACCAAATACTTATTTTCCACCATAATTTGCAAATAAATCAATTAAAAATCCTACAATGTGATTTTCTGGATTTTTTTTCTCTCATTTTGTCTGTCATATATGAAGTGTACCTATGATGAAAATTACAAACCTCTCTCATCTTTTTAAGTGGGAGAACTTGCACAATTGGTGGCTGACTAAATACTTTTTTGCGCCACTGTATATTTTGTGAAAATTTACAGGATTACTGGATACGGAACCATATAATAGTAGAATGAAAAGTACGTCGGAAGCTTTTTGTGAAGCTCTCTCTTTCATGGACGTTAGCTGACAATCAAAATACTGGAGTAAGTGGATTAACTTTTAGATTTATTTAATATCGAATCTTTGATTTCTATTTCCATGAAGTCTCTTGTCAGTAGGGTATTGATGTTGGATGTATATCCATTAGTAATGAAGTTAAGATGACAAGTTAGTGTGATGATGATTGAAGTGATGCTGAAACAGCCAGCTTGTCACTAACATCCGGAGGCTCAGTTAGCTACTTTAGCTAGATAAATAAGGTTGTGGAATGCATACTCTAGTTATTGCATTGTCGACACCTATTCCATAAACACGTTTGGGTGTTTTGTCAGCTACCTGATTCGCATTTTATATGACGTTGAATGTTACAATAGCTAGTTAGGTAGGCTAGCAAAGCTACTAGCTAGCTAACTAGCAAGCCTGTACAGCGGGTATAATTATCTTGTTATAGCTAACCATATATATCCTAGCTAACTAGATAACTACTTTTACAACTCGCCAATAAAGACATTGGATTGCTAGGTCATTTCCGAGGGCTGAACGTACTCAACTATCTACAGTTCTGCAGTGGTCGATATGCAATGTATTCTGTACTTGCATGTACTGTTTATTTACTTATGTCTCTGATGGGCTTGGTGTTTGACTGTATTTGCAGTTGATGTTGGCCAATTTGTCAGCCATGATGACCCATGGGTTTAAGAGCAGTAAGCAAGACTTCATATTCGGACCATGGAAAGTGACTGCAGCAAAAACCCACATTATGAAGTCTAAGGACATTGAACGGTAACCTGGTCCAAGTATTTTGCCGATTTTTGTGTCAGACTAAACTTTTTCTTTAATTTTGTCTGTTTAGTATTCTTAAGGTTTAATCTACATTGGGGAGCTTGTTTATCGACTTGGTCTTACTTTAAAGACTAGTAACCAAAATGGTTGCAAGTTCAAATCCCCGAGCTGACAAGGTACACATCTGTCGTTCTGCCCCTGAACAGGCAGTTAACCCACAGTTCCTAGGCCATCATTGAAAATAAGAATTTGTTCTTAACTGACTTGCCTAGTTAAATAAAGGTCAAATAAATATTGTCAACTTACTTGGCTAGCTACATTGAGGTTGGTTTTGTCCCAGGTTAGGGGAGGAGATGCACATGCCCTCACTCCCAGAGATGCTGTTTGGGGACAACGTTCTACGCATTCAGCACACAGACGGCTATGGCATTGAGTTTAATGCCATCGATGCCCTCAAGAGGGTCAACAACATGCAGGACTCTGTGAAAGTGGCCTGTGCACAGGAATGGCAAGAGAGCAGGTACAACCACTATCATAATACCACTGTGATAACAATATCCCCCTTCATTGTCTATATGCTTGTAAAATAAATACAACAAAAAATTGCATTTTTAAATTGTTTCGATAAAAAGTGTTGAATAATCAGTCAATTACCAGTCCCGTTATGGAGAATGGATCTGAGACTGTTGTCGTGTGGTTGTATTCCCAGGGCCGATTCTGAACACTCCAAAGAGGCTGTGAAACACTACGACTGGACATATACCACAGACTACAGAGGCACTTTGTTAGGAGAGGACCAGCAGATGAGGGTGAAAGGCCTTTCAGTTCACACTGGATACAATACAATATCCCAAACAAACACATTACAAAATAAGGGGCAAATCTTAATTTGAATTTAAGTCAAAATTGAACTTGATACATGACTAAATGTATATTTGACATACAGTACCGGTCAAAGGTTTGGACACTTACTCATTACAGGGTTTTTCTTAATTTGTACTATTTTCTACATTGTAGAGTAATAGTGACAACATCAAAACTATGAAATAACACATGGTATCATGTAGTAACCAAAAAAGTTAAACAAATCTAAATATTTTATTTGAGATGCTTCCAAGTAGCCACCCTTAGCTTCATGAGGTAGTCACCTGGAATGCATTTTCCTCACAGCGCAGGTTCAAATATATAAAAAAAATAATTAAAACCTTGAATGAGTAGGTGTGTCCAAACTCTTGACTGGTACTGTAAGTGGAAGATAGGATTCACCCCCAAGTCATTGGCTGCGTTTCAGGTCGTCTATATTGCAAACTCCTGCCAGATCTATCGGTGATTAACATATCAACTAACCACACCATATGGTATATCAGTCTGATGCCCGACTGCACCGTCAATGATGTGGAACACAACCACCGGCTGATGCAACTGCAATGTAGTCCGCCTGGAATGCAATGTTTCTTTCGCATAGGCATAATATTCATTAACTTATCTCAAGCTGTCAATTGCCTTATTCATTAGGAATCAAATTGAGGCAAACATGCCGAAACAACGAGAGACCTACCTACCTGAATGTGTCCAATAAAAAAAATGTTCAGTTGCAAAACGTTTAGTTTTTTGCTAAGGTTTGCACTAATAAATCACTCTTTATTCCATCAGGCGACAGAAACGTTGGAGCGCATCGACATGGAGAAGCTGAAGGCGCGAGAACAGATCATGTTCTTCGATGACGTGCTGCTGTTTGAGGACGAGCTTCACGACCACGGCGTGTCCATGATCAGCGTCAAAATAGTGAGTGCCACTTTCAGACAGGAACTGACACTTTATGATGATGCACATTCGCCCCATATGATGTCTGTGGCTGTGTGACAAGCACCAAAGGACATGTCCTTGCGGGGGCTGTAAGACCAGGAATAAAAAAGGCTTTTTATATTCACCTATAGTACTTATGTTTAATGGATTTTCTTAAACGCTTGCATCTTTGAGAGACAGATTAATTTGTTCTGAGGAGATTTTGAAGAATGACTTACTCCCTTCGTACCCACTTGTGTGTGATACAGAGAGTGATGCCCACCAGTTTCTTCCTGCTTCTCCGGTTCTTCCTGCGGGTGGATGGAGTTCTGATCCGGATAAATGACACGCGGCTCTATCACGAGGCAAGTGTGACTGGGCTTTCCTGGGAAATGGCAATCGATTAACGGTAACCACCAGAATGGATATGCATTGGAATCAAATTCTGTGGATAACTTTAGTGATGTCCATTTCCTTCTATGTAACTTCATCTACATAATGGTTATGCCTACTTATGAAATGACTAATCGCTTACAGAGGTTTTCTTTACAGACTGGAAAGAATTACATGATCAGAGAGTTTAGCACTCGGGAAAGCAAAATTTCAGAATTGAAGGTGAGATTTTTCTTCTCTGTTTGAAAAGTACATGTGTAGCGGAAGTCAGCATTGTGCAGTGACATCACTAAAATATTGTCCAAAACATTCATGCTACATGTGTATATGTCACTGTGCAGCTGATGCAATCATATCACTATTGTAAATGGAGAACAATTAGTCAATGGCAATATCTAGAAAAGACAACGGCATTTAGTTTCTCTCTCTTTGCCTTCCAGAACGTCCCTGCTGCTCTGTATACTGACCCCAACGAGATTGCCCAGCACTTAACTTTGAAGTTGACCGAGTGCGAGAAGTTGGAGCTCCCTGAGACAGGCCCCCATCCAGGGGACACAGAGGCCCCCCAGTGATGGAGAGCAGGCTGGGTCCTGTGATTGGACATCAAATTCTCTCCTGCCTGGACTTAAGATGAGCGTCTGCCAACCAAGGCAGAGTTCATCCTCCCTCCGCTCTACAAATATTTTTTTTAACCAAAACACTGCACCTGCCTCCCTCCATACACAGGAAAAACAACAGTTAATGGAACTTAATTTTGGCATTTTCAAGTGGCCTCTTATTTTTAGTGTTATTTCACATTTCCTCAACGTAAATATTTTGGTCGGAAAATTGTGATAGTTGCGTCTTTTCTATTAGAACTCCACATAATGGGTTTGTTGAATTCCACATAAAGTAGTCTGATATTTGAATGTTGTGCTATCACAGAGATAGCTATTATAGAGATCCATTCCTCATGTTATCAAAATGTTGAAAGAGCCAATGTGTAAATAAATTAACTTTTTGTATGTGTTTAATCTTTTACTGGACATTGGATCTTGATTAGAGGAGAGCTCACTGCTGAAGTCGAGGAGCCCCTCTTGTGCATCTCACTTTAATGACATCCTCCTACCTTTCCCCCTTTTCAAACTAAGATTTTGATCTAGCTAGCTGTTGTAATTAGAACGGTCTCCTTACAGAACCTGCTCAGCTCTGCTTGTTTTATTGTATTCAAGATAAATGTCAACTAATAAAAGTCTTTAGCCTTAACATGCAAACATTTATTGTAGTGGTTGCGTATCATTTCTGTATTGAATACAATTTGGAAATAATCCACACTCGAGACATGAATCACCAGAGCGGAATGGAAAGTACTTGTTTGCCTTCGGACATTTTATGCTACCGGACAGAACACGATTCTCACGTGTAGCTATCAAACCAAACTGATTTGGGAAAAAGGAGAGTTTATAGCTAATATGTGTTAAATCCGAAGGTGGGAACATAAGCAAAACAGGTAACGTTCGCTATGTTTTAGCATTATATAACGTTAGCTACAGTTTGCAAGCTATCTAACGTTAACGTTAGCCCATAAACGTTATTAGCTAGCTAACATTTGTATCTGAAGCTTGCTACAGTAGCTACACAACACCAAGTATTTGCTATCGAACGGGCTATTCCAACTGCACTTCACCAAGGGCACTGTTAATCTTAATTTGATAGCAATGCAAAATTGAAACTGCTAGCTAGCTATCTTCTAATCTAATGCCACTGATGTAACGTTCTCTATCAGCTAAAGATGCCCAGGAAAGGAAGAAAAGCAGCATCCGGAGATGAAGAGGTCGCTCCCAAACATAGGAAAACAGACTCCAATGGCGTCCCCTCTCCTTTCTGCTTCGACACCCCAGACACTGTCTTCCAGAGCCTAATTTCCCCAGTGGGACAGGAGGAATTTTTCACTGACTACTGGGAGAAGAAGCCCCTCCACCTCCAGAGGTCTGACCCAGGCCTGGCCTCCTACTACAAGTCTCTGTTCCAGCTTTCAGACCTGAAGGGGCTGTGCGCCCAGGGCCTGACGTATGCCAGAGACCTCAATGTGTGCCGCAGCGTCCAGGGCAACAAGACTGTGTTGAACAAGGAAGGCCGTGTCAACTACAGCCAGCTCAAAAAGGACTTCAACCAGAAGGCCACCATCCAGTTCCACCAGCCTCAGAGGTTTAAGGTGAGAGTAGTGGACATGTGTTTATCCACAGTGTTTTGTACTCCCGAGTCATGGGTTCTGGTCTGTGATAGTATGAAACAGGAGAACATGTTTTGTTTCTACTGAACATGACTCTGTTCCTGTAGGGCCACAGTATGTGGGGAAGGGTTGTCCCAGCCTAGCATTATTACCTAAACACCTGATTCAGCTTGATTGTATTAATTATGACTGTTGATCAGTTGAATAAGGTATTATTAGATCTTGGCCTGCCAAAACTGCATCCCTGTAGAAAATGGAGTGAAGGTCTAGTTAATGCAGCACTGTGGCAGTGGCTCTGTGGTAACAGAAAGGGACTGGTAGTGACATATATCCTTTAGCTAAGATGTTGTTTAGCTCAGATTCAGATTTGCCTATTTTAAATGTGAACACCTTGAATATGTTGGTGAACACAACATTAATTAAAATCTATTGCACAGATATCTGAACATCTTGATCATTCCATATTTGTGCAGAGCTGAACCCAATAGTATTCTATTCGGAGATTCTAAGATGCCTGCTCTCCTCTAACTAACCGTGTGTCTCCAGGACGAGTTGTGGCGGATTCAGGAGAAGCTGGAGTGTTTCTTCGGCGCTCTTGTGGGCTCCAACGTCTACATCACCCCACAGGATTCCCAAGGGCTACCCCCACACTACGACGATGTGGAGGTACACCACTGAACTGGCCCCAAAATGGTCCACATCAGGGTAGTGTTCAGTGGGAACCAGAACATGTCATAGCTACCCATAAGAAACTAAAATTTAACCTTTACATTTCAAATAATTTTGCTACAGTGTTCCCTACTGAACATAACCCTGGCTGCAACGTTTGTAGTATAGTTTGAGGGTTAGACAATATTTAAATGTTTACATACTCTTTTACCCACTTCATATGTATATGCTGTATTCTAGTAATCCTATATATCTACTGCTGTACACCTTTCCTATTCATATACTGTCCATACTGTCTACACACCATCATATACACACAGTGGGGCAAAAAAGTATTTAGTCAGCCACCAATTGTGCAAGTTCTCCCACTTAAAAAGATGAGAGAGGCCTGTAATTTTCATCATAGGTACACTTCAACTATGACAGACAAAATGAGAAGAAAAAAAATCCAGAAAATCACATTGTAGGATTTTTTATGAATTTATTTGCAAATTATGGTGGAAAATAAGTATTTGGTCACCTACAAACAAGCAAGATTTCTGGCTCTCACAGACCTGTAACTTCTTCTTTAAGAGGCTCCTCTGTCCTCCACTCGTTACCTGTATTAATGGCACCTGTTTAAACTTGTTATCAGTATAAAAGACACTTGTCCACAACCTCAAACAGTCACACTCCAAACTCCATTATGGCCAATATACATATACATATACACATATACATATAAATATATATATTGATATGCCAGATCTGTCAAGTGGATGGATTATATTGGCAAAGGAGAAATGCTCACTAACAGGGATGTAAACACATATGCACAACATTTGAGAGAAATAAGCTTTTTGTGCATATAGAAAACTTTGGGATCTTTTATTTCAGCTCATGAAACCAAAACTTTACATGATGCCTTTATATTTTTGTTAAATATATATATATGTACACACATATATATATATATATATACACATATATATACACTGCTTAAAAAAATAAAGGGAACTATTAAACAACACAATGTAACTCCAAGTCAATCACACTTCTGTGAAATCAAACTGTCCACCTGTGGACGTCGGGCCCTCATACCACCCTCATGGTGTCTGTTTCTGACCGTTTGAGCAGACACATGCACATTTGTGGCCTGCTGGAGGTCATTTTGCAGGGCTCTGGCAGTGCTCCTCCTGCTCCTCCTTGCACAAAGGCGGAGGTAGCGGCCCTGCTGCTGGGTTGTTGCCCTCTTACGGCCTCCTCCACATCTCCTGATGTACTGGCCTGTCTCCTGGTAGCGCCTCCATGCTCTGGACACTACGTTGACAGACACAGCAAACCTTCTTGCCACAGCTCGCATTGATGTTCCATCCTGATGAGCTGCACTACCTGAGCCACTTGTGTGGGTTGTAGACTCCGTCTCATGCTACCACTAGAGTGGAGGAACCGCCAGCATTCAAAAGTGACCAAAACATCAGCCAGGAAGCATAGGAACTGAGAAGTGGTCTGTGGTCCCCACCTGCAGAACCACTCCTTTATTGGGGGTGTCTTGCTAATTGCCTATAATTTCCACCTGTTGTCTATTCCACTTGCACAACAGCATGTGAAATTTACTGTCAATCAGTGTTGCTTCCTAAGTGGACAGTTTGATTTCACAGAAGTGTGATTGACTTGGAGTTACATTGTGTTGTTTAAGTGTTCCCTTTATTTTTTTGAGCACTATATATATATATAGCATATATAGCATATATATATATATATTGAACAAAAATATAAAGGCATCATGTAAAGTTTTGGTTTCATGAGCTGAAATAAAAGATCCTGAAGTTTTCTATATGCACAAAAAGCTTATTTCTCTCAAATGTTGTGCATATGTGTTTACATCCCTGTTAGTGAGCATTTCTCCTTTGCCAATATAATCCATCCACTTGACAGATCTGGCATATCAAGAAGCTGATTAAACAGGTGCACCTTGTGCTGGGGACAATAAAAGTATACTTTAAAATGTACAGACTGCAGGAATGTCCACCAGAGCTGTTGCTAGAGAATTGAATGTTAATTTCTCTACCAGAAGTGTCGTTTTAGAGAATTTGGCAGTAAGTCGAACAAAACACAGACCATCTCGGGGAAGCTCATCTGCGTGCTCGTCATGCTCTGGATCAACTTGTACAACGACGTGTTCCAGTTCCCGCCAATATCAAGCAACTTCACACAGCCATTGAAGAGGAGTGGGACAACATTCCACTGCCCTCAATCAACAGTCTGATTATCTCAATTCAATTCAAGGGCTTTATTGGCATGGGAAACATGTGTTAACATTGCCAAAGCAAGTGAGGTAGATAATATATAAAGTGAATATATAAAGTGAAAAACAATAAAAATTAACAGTAAACATTACACATACAGAAGTTTCAAAACAATAAAGACATTACAAATGTCATATATATATATTTATACAGTGTTTTAACAATGTACAAATGGTTAAAGGACACAATATAAAATAAATAAGCATTAATATGGGTTGTATTTACAATGGTGTTTGTTCTTCACTGGTTGCCCTTTTCTCGTGGCAACAGGTCACAAATCTTGCTGCTGTGATGGCACACTGTGGAATTTCACCCAGTAGATATGGGAGTTTTTCAAAATTGGATTTGTTTTCGAATTCTTTGTGGATCTGTGTAATCTGAGGGAAATATGTCTCTCTAATATGGTCATACATTGGGCAGGAGGTTAGGAAGTGCAGCTCAGTTTCCACCTCATTTTGTGGGCAGTGAGCACATAGCCTGTCTTCTCTTAAGAGCCATGTCTGCCTACGGCGGCCTTTCTCAATAGCAAGGCTATGCTCACTGAGTCTGTACATAGTCAAAGCTATCCTTAATTTTGGGTCAGTTACAGTGGTCAGGTATTCTGCCGCTGTGTACTCTCTGTGTAGGGCAAAATAGCATTCTAGTTTGCTCTGTTTTTTTATTAATTATTTCCAATGTGTCAAGTAATTATCTTTCTGTTTTCTCATGAATTGGTTGGGTTTAATTGTGCTGTTGTCCTGGGGCTCTATGCAAAGGAGATGTCACTCTACATGAGGCAAATGCTGGTCACAGCAGATACTGACTGGTTTTCTGATCCATGCCCCTACCATTTGTATAAGGTATCTGTGACCAACAGATGCATATCTGTATTCCCAGTCATGTGAAATCCATAGATTATGGCCTAAAGAATGTATTTCAATTGACTGATTTCCTTATATGAACTGTAAATCTTTGAAATTGTTACATGTTGCTTTTATTTTTGTTCAGTGTATATATTTATATTCTGGACACAGACATTGCTCATTATGCTATTTCTACATTTCTTTCTTAGAATTTGGGGGATTTGAGTGTATTGTTTTGTAATGTTCGGTATAACTGTTTGAGACAGAAACAAGTATTTTGCTGCACCTGCGATAACATCTGCTAAATATGTGTACGCCTTTCCCCAGGTGTTTATCCTCCAGTTGGAGGGCGAGAAACATTGGCGTCTGTACAGCCCCACGGTGCCCCTGGCCAGAGAGTACTGCGTGGCGCTTGAGGAGCGCATCGGCAGCCCCACACACGACATCATACTGAAGGTACGTTAGGAGCAGGGTGACGCTGCCCATAATCTGTGTCAGTTTGCATTTATTGGGGGCAATTGCGACATACATTTTGGGACTTAATTTAATGATATACAGTCGTGGCCAAAAGTTTTGAGAATGACACGAATATACATTTTCACAAAGTCTGCTGCCTCAGTGTCTTTAGATATTTTTGTCAGATGTTACTATGGAATGCTGAAGTATAATTGCAAGCAGTGTCAAAGGCTTTTATTGACAATTACATGAAGTTGATGCAAAGAGTCAATATTTGCAGTGTTGACCCTTCTTTTTCAAGACCTCTGCAATCCATCCTGGCATGCTGTCAATTAACTGATGGCAGCCCATTCGTGCATAATCAATGCTTGGGGTTTGTCAGAATTTGTGGGTTTTTGTTTGTCCACCCGCCTCTTGAGGATTGACCACAAGTTCTCAATGGGATTAAAACCTCTCTGGGATATGTGGAACGCTAGCGTCCCACCTGGCCAAAAGCCAAGGAAAATGCAGAGCGCCAAAATCAAATAAATTACTATAAAAATCTAACTTTCATTAAATCACGCATGCAAATTAAAGCTACACTTGTTGTGAATCCAGCCAACATGTCAGATTTCAAGAAGGCTTTTCGCTGAAAGCAAACGATGCTATTATCTGAGGATAGCACCTCCATAAACAAAGAGAGAAAACATATTTCAACCCTGCAGGCGCAACACAAAACACAGAAATAAAAATATAATTCATGCCTTACCTTTGACGAGCTTCTTTTGTTGGCACTCCAATATGTCCCATAAACATCACAAATGGTCCTTTTGTTCGATTAATTCCATCGATTATATATCCAAAATGTCCATTTATTTGGCGTGTTTGATCCAGAAAAACATCGGTTCCAACTTGCGCAACGTGACTACAAAATATCTCAAAAGTTACCTGTAAACTTTGCCAAAACATTTCAAACTACTTTTGTAATACAACTTTAGGTATTTAACGTAAATAATCGATAAAATTGAAGACGAGATGATCTGTGTTCAATACAGGAGGAAAACAAACTGTAGCTAGCTTTCTGGTCACGCGCCTCTATCTAACAGTACACTTCAAGTGACCCTCGTTCAAGATGGCCGTACTTCTTCATTACACAAAGGAATAACCTCAACCATTTTCTAAAGACTGTTGACATCCAGTGGAAGCGATAGGAACTGCAAGAAGGTCCCTTTAGAAATCTGGATTCCCAATGAAAACCCATTGAAAAGAGTGACCTCAAAAAACAAAAATCTGAATGGTTTGTCCTCGGGGTTTCACCTGCTAAATAAGTTCTGTTATACTCACAGACATGATTAAAACAGTTGTAGAAACTTCAGAGTGTTTTCTATCCAAATCCACTAATAATATGCATATCTTATCTTCTGGGGATGAGTAGCAGGCAGTTGAATTTGGGCATGCATTTCATCCGGATGTGAAAATACCCTGTCACCAAGAAGTTAAGGTCTGGGGAGTTTCCTGGCCATGGACCCAAAATATCAATGTTTTGTTCCCCAAGTCACTTAGTTGTCACTTTTGCCTCATGGCAAGGTGCTCCATCATGCAGGAAAAGACATTGTTCGTCACCGAACTGTTCCTGGATGGTTGGAAGAAGTTGCTCTCGGAGGATATGTTTGTACCATTCTTTAATCATGGCTGTGTTCTTAGGCAAAATTGTGAGTGAGCCCACTCCCTTGGCTGAGGAGCAACCCCACACATGAATGGTCTCAGGATGCTTTTCCGTTGGCATGACACAGGACTGATGGTAGTGCTCACCTTGTCTTCTCCGGACAAGCTTTTTTTTCCGGATGCCCCAAACAATCGGAAAGGGGATTCATCAGAGAAAATGACTTTACCCCAGTCCTCAGCAGTCCAATCTCTGTACCTTTTGCAGAATACAGAGAGGTCCTTGATGAAAACCTGCTCCAGGGCTCTCAGGACCTCAGACTGGGGTGAAGGTACACCTTCCAACAGGATAACGCCCCTAAGCACACAGCCAAGATAATGCAGGAGTGGCTTCGGGACAAGTCAATGTTCTTGAGTGGCCCAACTAGAGCCTGGACTTGAACCCAATCGAACATCTCTGGAGAGACCTGAAAATATCTGTGCAGCGATTCTCCCCATTCAACCTGACAGAGCTTGAGAGGATCTGCAGAGAAGAATGGGAGAAACTCCCCAAATATTGGTGTGCCAAGCTTGTAGCGTCATACCCAAGAAGACTCGAGGCTGTAATCGCTACCAAAGGTGCTTCAACAAAGTACTAAGTAAAGGGCCTGAATACTTATGTAAATGTGATATTTCATTTTATTTTATTTTATTTACCAGTATCGCAGACTACATAGACTCTTTGGTCCTGTACAAACTTGCTATATGTCAAATATTGTGTGCTATAGCTTGGAAAATAAATAATTGTGACTGGATGACAACATGATGTTTGTTTCCAATAGTAGGGCTATTTTCCTATAGAAGTTTGTTTCCTTGCCACAATATTGAGTATCGATATTGAGTATCGCCCTACTGATGTTGTCCCGGCCCAACTATAAATGCCTCATGAGCTTAGTTTAACTGTCATACACTATCAGAACCCAACATTTAAGCCTGTTTTACTTCATTGTTTGCAAACAATGTAATTGTAAACAAACACTGTGTAGCTTCAAAACAAGTTTTAACCATAATTTTAATACCATGGACGGTCAGTCCTTGCATCCATAGCTTTGTCTATGAATTTGACCAAAACAGTGGCAGGGTGATCACGCTTTAGGGGTTTCCTGTCGACTAAACAAAACCAATGTCTCTCTAGGCAAGACCAGTCAAAGGCCACAACCCGAAAGTAATCCACAGTAGTGCACTTAAGAGTCTTGATCCACATTTGGAAAACGCTTCATTGGAGTATTTTGCAACGTAGTGTGACTTGTGGCCTGAGCTATTGAGGTTAAGTGAGGGGGGTGTTTGTCCTTTTTTTCCATAGGCAGGTGATCTGCTCTACTTCCCCAGAGGAACCATCCATCAGGCGGACACCCCCGTGGGAGTGGATCATTCTACCCACCTAACCCTCAGTACCTACCAGAACACGTACGTGAGACTCACTGTGGCACCTAAGAAATTGATACCAGCGACCCTCTGGTTGCGAACTCATTCCTTGAAAAGTAATACGCGCAACGCTCGCACACTATTAGAAACCTGATATTTTATTTATACAGCTATTAATATCATGTTTCAGCCATCAATGGCCTTAGTCAGAATTTGCCAACTCGTAGCCTGACAGATCTTCCCCTGGGTTTCGAACTGGCTATACCTCTCTAACCTCAACGCTATCTCAGCCCCACCACTTCTTCATTCTCTCATTTGAAACAATGGAAATTCATAATCTTGGTGTGTAAAGTTACTTAAACTTTTTTCACCTCAGGTCATGGGGAGACTATCTGGCCAACGTGTTCCCCAATTTCTTGTATGACTCCCTTAAGACCAGTGACATCACCAGGAGGGTAGGCATGCCCAGGAGAATCTTGATGGTGAGGTCCGCTTCCGTACTCTGTTCCAACACTTAAACATTTCATCCTTCCTTCTGTCCTTCCTTGAGGGAAACACTCATCTGCCATGGTCAGATTGGTGATTGTGGAATAAGGAGGAATAAGGAATTTGCACTGAACGATGTGTTGAATGTTTAATGTCTAAACTTTAGTTCTCACTGGTTGCATGTTCTGCTAAATTTCGTTTCATAATAGAAATTACAATGTATGCCTATTGAAAATAATAGTGTCCTATCTGCGTAGTTCAGTCTTACCTACTGCTATCTATTAAGCACTATAACATTGTGTGTGTACAAGGGAGCCAACGCAGCCCCAGACACAAGCAGGCAGTTGGCCTCATTATTGAGGAGCGTGGCAGATCAGATGGAGAGGGGTGAACACGAACTCCGTGCCGGGGACATGAAGAGGGACTTTGCCCTCCACAGACTGCCACCTTACACACCAGAGCAAGATGACATCTCGTCATCAGGTGTGTGTCTTGCTGAATAATATTTAAAAGTCCAATGAGTATAATGTTTATTACAGACAGTGTGTGTTGCCCATAGAATGTGAAACAGTAACTGGACACAGCCATATTCTGAGATATGAATCAATTTAAATTAGAAAAGGACAGTGGTGTTTTTCTACTAAGAAGTGATGTTTCTGTACAGGCTACAGATATGCATTTAAATAGTGATGTGCATTGATACTTTAGAATGCGCCTCTTACGTTTTTCTGACAGACTTAACATATTTGTTAACATCTGTCCGGACGCTTGCTATATATATATTTTTTTACCTTTAATTTAACTAGGCAAGTCAGTTAAGAACAAATTCTTATTTTACAATGGCGGCCTACCCCGGCCAAACCCGGACGAATCTGTGCCAATTGTGCGCCGCCCTATGGGATTCCGACCACGGCCGGTTGTGATACAGCCTGGGATCAAACCAGGGTCTGTAGTGACGCCTCTAACACTGAGATGCAGTGCCTTAGACCGCTGCGCCACTCGGGAGTTGAAACTTAATACTCTTGGTTCTGAAGGAAGGTATATATATTGTGTATATATATATATATATATGTGTATATATATATATATATATGTGTATATATATATATGTGTATATATGTGTATATATATATATGTGTATATATATATATAATATAAATATATTTAATATATATAATAAGTAACAAGAGTATTAAGTAACTAATATGGTACAACTTATCCAATCCTTTCAGAGCTACAAGAAGTTCCCAGGAGGAGTTTATTTGGCATGAGTGTACATGTATTAGCCTAGGTCCTTCTCTCTAGATCTAATCTGTGTGTGTCTGTTTCTGTGTGTGTGTTCTTCACAGCTGGAAAGATGCCTGCTTTAGAAGATACGGTGTGTCTGAGGTTTAAAGACCACATCCTGGTGTCTTTAGAGACGTGTCAAAGCCCATCAGTAAGTGCCTTCAGTTTTAACAGTTTACATATTTTACCTAGCTGCTCTTGGACTAAAGTGTGTGTTTGTGTGTGTTTAGGATGGGTCGGTATCATTGGTGGTTGATGTGATGCACTCTCTGAGGAACAGAAGGGAGAAACATATGATGGGACAGAGTGGTGATGATGATGATGATGATGATGATAGTGGTGGTGATGACGATAGTGGTGAAGAGGAGGAAGATGCACCCTCTGAGGTAACCTGGCACATTTTGCATAGACAATGTATTTAGTTGACAATATGGATATAGGATTTGAGTTAAAGTACCTCTATCATTTGGATATTATATAGGATTCTTAAAGTAGATTATACGCTGCCAGTCAGCCAGGATTTGAATGGTTTATGAATGAAGATGTTTGTGTTACTGTAATTCATATTGACCCTCATCAAAGTATCGAATCAGAAGCTATATGTCTGTAGATAAGGCCCAATTCCTGATATTTTGTTTACACAGGCAAAATGCATGGTCATGTCTGAAACTGTCTATAAAGTTCTGTCTGTCATATCTCTCCGCCTATCTCCTAGACCCCCGGCATGACCTTCCCCTTCGAAGACCTCCCGGCCATCAGGCAGCTGCAGGCGGGACAGCCCATCCCCGTGTCTCAGCTAAAAAGGCAATTGGACAATGACAAAGTCCAGATGGCCCTGGTGCTCTGGTCGGAGGGCCTGCTGGAGGTGTGCTAATACCCCAACAGCATACTCTGACACCAACAACCACTGCTTTCCATTTGGTCACACAATAAATCAAGAGTCCTTTATTCTACGGTTTACTTCATCTAATTTAAATGTGTGCGGTGCGGTGCGGTGTGGCGTGTGTGTGTGTGTCTGTTTACAGATCTGAAACAACTGTAAATGTAATATTGTAACACACTTTATCGACTGGAAACACATCAAATACATCAACATTGCTTGGGCAAAGCGGGGGAGTAGACACGGGGATGTGGTTGGCTCGGTCTGAGTCTGCTCATAGGCTCCTAACACCCCCAGACCTTCCAATGCAAAGTGTCTGTATGCAAACAGACTTTCTTGGTTCCACAGGTACACTGTAGTTGAAGAGATCTGTGAATTTAGGCTGGATGATTTGTGCTCTGAGGAGAGCAGCAGTTATCAGACCTGGCCTTTCTGCCACCCTAGGCACAACAAAAAACATTGCCCCCTTCCCCAAAAAATAGAATAGTCCCAGTAAGCAAGTTTGAAAATATTTATTTTCCAGAAGTTAGGTTCAACTTAGGTTCTAAATGAAAGTTGGAACCTGAACCAAACATGGAAGTATATAGCCCAAATTAAGGCTGGCCCAGACTGGACAAAATCTAGACCAAACATAGACGTCTATGATTGGTTCAGATTTGGTCAGGACTAAAAACCAATGTGGAAATCTAGGCCTGTCTGGACAGGACCAAAAAATATGTCAAAGGCATCGGTCTGTGTGTACTGGGGTGTAGCCTACAGTGTCTGCCTGCAATGGAATTTTATGAATGCCCATCAATGTGGTAGGCATAATGTTTGTGAAACACCAAAAGCCTGCTGGTCCAGATGGGACCAAAAAAATACATATAAAAGACGTCTGCGTCGGTCCTTGCTTACACTAGTGTTTAGGCCACATGTCTGGTTGCATTGGAATTTTATGAATGCCCATCTGCGGTAGACCCACCGTTTGTAAAACAGGCCGTTGCATTGGCTTTAGTCCTGATTCCTGTGACGAATGAATGGCTATTTATAAGATGAATATCAGCAGCTACCCAACGTTATCAGGAGTTATCCTGGGCCTATTTGCAACGAGAATCAATGTGTGTACACAGCGGGAAATGCAGATGTATTTTATTTTTCGCTATGATCATAAAAAATTGATGGATACAAACTTGAAACCATCATGACTACTTAGCTCACGGGGTGAACCCTTACACAATTTTTTTTAATGAAAGTGCAGTCGACTGGTATTTTGGAGGCAGTGATTGCAGTAAAACATTATTTTGGACGCAGTATTTACAGCATACTACAGTTAGTCGTACTGCACTCTTGACTGCAATCTTTTTTCGTAAAGGAAACTCCTGGACCGCAGTTGTGAGTAGCCTGATTGTCCATTTTACTTTGACCTCTCCTGTTTTGGGAGGATGTTTGTTTGTTCATATTTTTTTGGATTGGGTGCCATTTAGGTTAGGCTATTTGACCATAGAAACCTCCATGATGTAGTCTATATCTGCTACATGATTTATGTTCAAATATTTTAGGGGGACGGAAAGTTGGTGAAGCCTCGCGTCTCTCCAACAGCACCCTGGAGAGGCGTGCTCGGAATGGACAAGCGAACTATTTTGCGCTATTGAAAAAGTGACCACTGCTTATCACAGGGCGGCATCAGCGCTCACCTAACAAGCCCATATGCCACTGGTTGAGCTAAATCGTCTTTGTTTTTTGGCAAAATAATGTGAGGTTTTATTTGTTGTTGGAGGTGCGCCTTGGTCAGTTCAGAAATGTCCGCCATCAATCTGCGCTGCAAAGGCTATGCTTCGACCAGAAGTGATGAGTTTGACAACTCTTCGCTCTAAGAGATTGGTCGCTTCATGGGCGTAGGCGTGAACCTATTCAAGTAAGTAAATACATTTGGAAAATGTTTATATATATATATATTTTTTTTTTTAAAGTATTATTAGCTAGCTGTGTATGCTATTGAGCTGCTTGTTAGCTAGCTAGCCAACTTTACAGAACTAAGTGAAATATCACCAACTAACGTTAACTTCATATTAGCTTGTTATCTTGACGTTTGCCTATGTATCATTGTAAATTAAACATGTATGCTCCAAATGCATTTGTACTGAACAAAAATATAAATGCAGTGTTGGTACCATGTTTCATGAACTGAATTAAAACGTTCCAGAAATATTCCATATGCACAAAAATATTATTTTTCTAAAATGTGCACAAATTTGTTTACATCCCTGTTAGTGAGTTTTTCTCCTTTGTCAAGATCATCCATCCACGTGACAGGTGTTGCATTTTTTATTTAAAAAAGCAGATTAAATAGCCGGCTCATTACACAGGTGCACCTTGTGCTGGGGACAATAAAAGGCCTCTCTAAAATGTGCAGTTCTGTCACACAACACTGCCACAGATGTCTCAAGTTTTGAGGAAGTGTACAATTGGCTTGCTGACTGCAGGAATGTCCACCAGAGATGTTGCCAAATAATTAAATGTTAATTTGAGCTTCTAGTCATGAAATCTATGCAGCCTACTCAATCACTTTTTATAGCTACTGTTTACAGGCCTCCTGGGCCATATACAGCGTTCCTCATTGAGTTCCCTGAATTCCTATCGGACCTTGTACTCATAATAGGTAATATTCTAATCTTTGGTGACTTTAATATTCACATGGAAAAGTCCACAGACCCACTCCAAAAGGCTTTCGGAGCCATCATCGACTCAGTGGGTTTTGTCCAACATGTCTCTGGACCCACTCACTGTCACAGTCATACTCTGGACCTAGTTTTGTCCCATGGAATAAATGTTGTGGATCTTAATGTTTTTCCTCATAATCCTGGACTATCGGACCACCATTTTATTACGTTTGCAATTGCAACAAATAATCTGCTCAGACCCCAACCAAGGAACATCAAAAGTCGTGCTATAAATTCACAGACAACACAAAGATTCCTTGATGTCCTTCCAGATTCCCTGTCTACCCAAGGACGCCAGAGGACAAAAATCAGTTAACCACCTAACTGAGGAACTCAATTTAACCTTGCGCAATACCCTAGATGCAGTTGCACCCCTAAAAACTAAAAACATTTCTCATAAGAAACTAGCTCCCTGGTACACAGAAAATACCCGAGCTCTGAAGCAAGCTTCCAGAAAATTGGAACGGAAATGGCGCCACACCAAACTGGAAGTCTTCCGACTAGCTTGGAAAGACAGTACCGTGCAGTACCGAAGAGCCCTTACTGCTGCTCGATCATCCTATTTTTCTAACTTAATTGAGGAAAATAAGAACAATCCGAAATTCCTTTTTGATACTGTCGCAAAGCTAACTAAAAAGCAGCATTCCCCAAGAGAGGATGGCTTTCACTTTAGCAGTGATAAATTCATGAACTTCTTTGAGGAAAAGATCATGATTATTAGAAAGCAAATTACGGACTCCTCTTTAAATCTGCGTATTCCTTCAAAGCTCAGTTGTCCTGAGTCTGCACAACTCTGCCAGGACCTAGGATCAAGAGAGACGCTCAAGTGTTTTAGTACTATATCTCTTGACACAATGATGAAAATAATCATGGCCTCTAAACCTTCAAGCTGCATACTGGACCCTATTCCAACTAAACTACTGAAAGAGCTGCTTCCTGTGCTTGGCCCTCCTATGTTGAACATAATAAACGGCTCTCTATCCACCGGATGTGTACCAAACTCACTAAAAGTGGCAGTAATAAAGCCTCTCTTGAAAAAGCCAAACCTTGACCCAGAAAATATAAAAAACTATCGGCCTATGTTCCATTCCTCTCAAAAATTTTAGAAAAGGCTGTAGCGCAGCAACTCACTGCCTTCGTGAAGACAAACAATGTATACGAAATGCTTCAGTCTGATTTTAGACCCCATCATAGCACTGAGACTGCACTTGTGAAGGTGGTAAATGACCTTTTAATGGCATCAGACCAAGGCTCTGCATCTGTCCTCGTGCTCCTAGACCTTAGTGCTGCTTTTGATACCATCGATCACCACATTCTTTTGGAGAGATTGGAAACCCAAATTGGTCTACACGGACAAGTTCTGGCCTGGTTTAGATCTTATCTGTCGGAAAGATATCAGTTTGTCTCTGTGAATGGTTTGTCCTCTGACAAATCAACTGTACATTTCGGTGTTCCTCAAGGTTCCGTTTTAGGACCACTATTGTTTTCACTATATATTTTACCTCTTGGGGATGTCATTCGAAAACATGATGTTAACTTTCACTGCTATGCGGATGACACACAGCTGTACATTTCAATGAAACATGGTGAAGCCCCAAAATTGCCCTCACTAGAAGCATGTGTTTCAGACATAAGGAAGTGGATGGCTGCATACTTTCTACTTTTAAACTCGGACAAAACAGAGATGCTTGTTCTAGGTCCCAAGAAAGAAAGAGATCTTCTGTTGAATCTGACAATTAATCTTAATGGTTGTACAGTCGTCTCAAATAAAACTGTGAAGGACCTCAGCGTTACTCTGGACCCTGATCTCTCTTTTGAAGAACATATCAAGACCATTTCAAGGACAGCTTTTTTCCATCTACGTAACATTGCAAAAATCAGAAACTTTCTGTCCAAAAATGATGCAGAAAAATTTATCCATGCTTTTGTCACTTCTAGGTTAGACTACTGCAATGCTCTACTTTCCGGCTACCCGGATAAAGCACTAAATAAACTTCAGTTAGTGCTAAATACGGCTGCTAGAATCCTGACTAGAACCCAAAAATTTGATCATATTACTCCAGTGCTAGCCTCCCTACACTGGCTTCCTGTCAAAGCAAGGGCTGATTTCAAGGTTTTACTGCTAACCTACAAAGCATTACATGGGCTTGCCCCTACCTATCTCTCTGATTTGGTCCTGCCGTACATACCTACACGTACGCTACGGTCACAAGACGCAGGCCTCCTAATTGTCCCTAGAATTTCTAAGCAAACAGCTGGAGGCAGGGCTTTCTCCTATAGAGCTCAATTTTTATGGAACGGTCTGCCTACCCATGTCAGAGACGCAAACTCGGTCTCAACCTTTAAGTCTTTACTGAAGACTCATCTCTTCAGTGGGTCATATGATTGAGTGTAGTCTGGCCCAGGAGTGTGAAGGTGAACGGAAAGGCTCTGGAGCAACGAACCACCCTTGCTGTCTCTGCCTGGCCGGTTCCCCTCTTTCCACTTGGATTCTCTGCCTCTAACCCTATTACAGGGGCTGAGTCACTGGCTTACTGGGGCTCTCTCATACCGTCCCTGGGAGGGGTGCGTCAACTGAGTGGGTTGAGTCACTGATGTGATCATCCTGTCTGGGTTGGCGCCCCCTCCTTGGGTTGTGCCGTGGCGGAGATCTTTGTGGGCTATACTCAGCCTTGTCTCAGGATGGTAAGTTGGTGGTTGAAGATATCCCTCTAGTGGTGTGGGGCTGTGCTTTGGCAAAGTGGGTGGGGTTATATCCTTCCTGTTTGGCCCTGTCTGGGGGTGTCCTCGGATGGGGCCACAGTGTCTCCTGACCCCTCCTGTCTCAGCCTCCAGTATTTATGCTGCAGTAGTTCATGTGTCGGGGGGCTAGGGTCAGTTTGTTTTATCTGGAGTACTTCTCCTGTCCTATTCGGTGTCCTGTGTGAATTTAAGTGTGCTCTCTCTAATTCTCTCTTTCTTTCTCTCTCTCGGAGCCCTAGGACCATGCCTCAGGACTACCTGACATGATGACTCCTTGCTGTCCCCAGTCCACCTGGCAGTGCTGCTGCTCCAGTTTCAACTGTTCTGCCTTTTTATTATTGGACCATGCTGGTCATTTATGAACATTTGAACATCTTGGCCATGTTCTGTTATAATCTCCACCCGGCACAGCCAGAAGAGGACTGGCCACCCCTCATAGCCTGGTTCCTCTCTAGGTTTCTTCCTAGGTTTTGGCCTTTCTAGGGAGTTTTTCCTAGCCACCGTGCTTCTACACCTGCATTGCTTGCTGTTTGGGGTTTTAGGCTGGGTTTCTGTACAGCACTTTGAGATGTCAACTGATGTATGAAGGGCTATATAAATCAATTTGATTTGATTTAATTTCTCTACTATAAGCTGCCTCTGTTGTTTTAGAGAATTTGACAGTACGTCCAACCGGCCTCACAACCATAGATTAGGGCCTAATTTATTTATTTCAATTGACTGATGAAGTAAAGTTGTTGCATGTTGTGTTTATATTTTTGTTCAGTATAGATAACAGCAATGGAAAAGGGTGAAAGGGTTTCTTGTTCCAGCTGTCTTAAAGGGTGAAGGTGGACTAGTTAATATAGGGCGGGTTGTGGGATGACAATATGAAAATATTCTCCAGTTTTAGTCCCTAGAGAGGAAAACTGAAGACAGACAGAGAGATAAGTCAGGGCTGTCTAATTGTAATAAAGTGAAGCCTGTTTCTTTGTGATGTCTGTCCTTGGATATGGAGAGCTGTGGAAGCATGTCTGCAGATGAAGAGGGCCCAGTGAATGCCCCAAGAGACTTCTGGCACATCGTTGTATGCCATGGGTTGTATGTGCACTTATGGTAGCAAATGTTTTATTCAACAATACATTTCTCTAATTTGTCTGTTGCTTTCTCAAATTACATGACCTTTTTGTACAGTTGTGAGCTCTCCAATTGGTTTTATTTGATTGTCACTGTCTCAGGATATCAGCCATGTGAACTCATTATGCAGCTTATCATAATGTCATGCATCACCAATGCAGCCATAGTCCTACAGTATGATGACATAACTGGTCTAATGGGCATGTGTACATCTGAAGCAGAGAATGTCAATGCCATGACACCAGTATAATGAAAGAGCGATAAGCTATAATATGAGAATCAAGATACCATAATACCATTGGTAGCATATTACATGGACAATTCATGCTTAGTGTATCATTTACAATGTTTTTAATGCATGTTACTAGTGATTTCTATCCTTTGGTGGGACATTTCACAATTTCAGTTTTGAGGTTTAGGCTGCTCGATGTTCATAACTAGCTAACAGCACAAGCAAACGTGCAAATCTCTCTTCACTCACCATCAACACCAACAGTCTCTGCAATCATGCTTTTGACCTTATGATTTTGTCTGTATTCTAGCAAAGCAAAACCATATAGAATTGGAAAACCAGACACAGCAGGGATTGGCTTTCCTCCATCTCTTTTGGTTGTGATTGCCTGGAACTATGTTTCATGAATGGAAGACTTTCAAGCAAACGTCTGCTCAGTAAGAAGGGTTCGCCAGCTCACCTTCCCACAATCCCATGCCCATTTCTTCGCGGACTCCCATTGAAATTGAATGGGGCGGGACTTTGGCAAATTCTGAGGTGGTGGAAACCCTACGTAATGAGCGGACCGGCCCTGGCAGTTATGCATGGACAGGCCCATAACTATACAGAGGAAGGCTCTTTGGGGACCACGGGATGTTTAGCAGTATACACTTGAGTTAGGGTCTTATCACTGAGTCAATTTATTATGGCTGCTACCGATTCTCCACCCTTCTCCAGAAGTGTGCACTCTTTCATTCCCCCTTATGCGTTGTCAACCTTGTAGTGAAATAGCTCGCTGCTATACAGCTGCAACGGCGCCATCTAACGGAGAAGTAGCAACCACACAGCTTGGCAGTGCGCCACAAAACGTGCTCCGTCTCATTTACCTTATTGGCCAAAATTAGCATGCATTTCATAGTGTTGTACAAGTGGTTTGAAACTCTAACGATTGATTACAAAACAAATTGTCAATGTGAAGGTAATTCTAGTTTTGAAAATTTGTTTCAAAGATACAAAATAGTTATTTGTAAATGGGCTGTTGTGCCATTTGTTTACATGAGAAAATTGCAATTTGAAATTAAAACGGATACAATTGTAACTCAATTCGTTTACAATAGAAACTCTTATGAAACTACGTAGGCCTAATTGAACTCATACAGTGACATTCATTATGAAATAGGAAGTAGGCTACTTTTGATATTTAAAAAAATGTAAAGCCCATTTAGGTAACCTATGCTGGACAACAATAGAATACCAGGCATCCATCTGGGATCTCCAAACTACAAATGGCCAAGAAGAGACAAAACATTTAATTTAACCAACACAATAATACATGCATCTTTATTGATCCATTACCAAAACAAAAAAAACTAGGCTGTTTTCATGTTATCTAGAGCGTTGGTGATTGTAACCGTTGCCACGTTCACTGACACCTGCCATTTTCAATGCGTGCTGAGCGTTTGTAAATGAATCAGTTATTCTGCGCTCTGGCACGCTCAAACGAGAGTGCTGTGAAATCGGAGTAGATAGCCAGAGTGCATTTACGAACGGACCCTTAGTATTGATGGGAAACCGAGGCTTTCTTAAAGCTCCGAGCCCTTTCACCAAATTGTTGCTGAAAAAACGGTTCATTACTCAGAGCATCATTATCTGTTCATAATATCCATTAGTGACATCTGCTGGTCAGCAATAAAAAGCGGCGTGAGATGTTCAGATATACGTTTTTTTCCTCCGCTGTTTTCATACATACTCAGTGGCGCAGCGATAAATCGTTGGCCTTTACACGGAACCCAAACCGGCTGCGCGCGTGCGCCATCGTGCGCACATTTATTTTGTCCCCCTACACCAAACGCGATCACGACACGCAGGTTAAAATATCAAAACAAACTCTGAACCAATGACATTAATTTGGGGACAGGTCGAAAAGCATTAAACATGTATGGCAATTTGGCTAGTTAGCTTGCACTTGCTAGCTAATTTGTCCTGGGATATAAACATTGAGTTCTTATTTTACCTGAAATGCATAAGGTCCTCTACTCCGACAATAATCCACACATATAACGGCCACCCGAATCGTTTCTAGTCATCTCTCCTCCTTCCAGGATTTTTCATCTTTGAATTTATATGGTGATCGCATCTAAACTTTCATAATATTACCACAACCACCAGCAAAACAGTTCGTCTTTCAATCACCCATGTGGGTATAATCAATGAGGAGATGGCACGTGGGTACCTGCTTCTATAGAGGCAGGACTTTCAGCACGATCTGCGACAGAAATAGAACAGAGTTCTATTTTAGCTCTTGGCATCGCAGACGCTCGTTGGTGTAACGGATGTGAAACGGCTAGCTTAGTTAGCGGTGGTGCGAGCTAAATAGCGTTTCAATCGGTGACTTCACTTGCTCTGAGACCTTGAAGTAGTAGTTCCCCTTGCTCTGCAAGGGCCTCGGATTTTGTGGAGCGATGGGTAAAGATGCTTCGTGAGTGACTGTTGTTGATGTGTGCAGAGGGTCCCTGGTTCACGCGCGAGCAGTGTGGGTGCAATAATTGAATAACATGGATTTCTAAATGTATTTTGCTACCTGTCAGGTCTGGTCAGCATGTTAGTAGTTTATAATCAGTTAGAATACTAGGTTTACATCATGCTTCCCCTTTTTTTTGTCTTGAAGTTGACTATTTTTCAAAAACTGAATCTATGGCATTATTTAGGATGCTTAAGACAATAACTTTTACTATACTAAATAAAACAAGTTATTTAAAGATTTGAATAAACATATTGTTCTCTAACATAAACATAAATATATAGCCAATTATATATAAAATCGTGAAAACAGTAATAATACAATGTAGAAAGTAATATTTCATGATCAACCAAGTCCAACGCTTTGGCTAAATCTAAAAAAGATGCCTAAAGGTATTCATTGTTGTTCAGGGCTGTAAAGATTTGATCCACAAGTTGCAAAAGAGCCATATCTGTGGAGTAGTTTTTACGAAAACGATATTGGTGCTCATATAGAATACAGTGTCGATTTAAATGTTTCAACATTCTCTAATCACCAATTTTTCAATGAGTTTAGAAAAGCATGCTAGTACAGATATTGAGCGATAATTTGTAAAAGATCTGGGATCGCAATATTTATAGAGGTGAATAACTTTGGCAATTTTCAAATATTTAGGAACAATACCCGTTTGCATTGATTTGGTGAAGATATATTTCAGAGGCTCAGTAATTGAGGAAGACACTGATTTCCCCAGAGGAACCAATCTCATGACCTGCTGCTGATATCTTAAAGTTAACAATTATCTCCATCACCTCCATTACATCAGGAGGATCAAACTGAAGCAGAGAAGGGAAATGTCCCTTAATGTAATCCAAAGGAATTCCATCAGTCTTTTGTTTGACAGAGAGGAAGGAACCTACATTCACAAAAACGTTATACAATTAACATGAAATAACATCAGGATCACTGTAGGTCCTCTTTTCAACAATAAATTGAGATGGAATAGTTGTAGATGTCTTTTTATTCAACAGTTGATTGAGGATTTTGACTTTATTATTTA
The DNA here is from genome assembly GCF_045791955.1 of Oncorhynchus clarkii lewisi. Lineage (NCBI taxonomy): Eukaryota > Metazoa > Chordata > Actinopteri > Salmoniformes > Salmonidae > Oncorhynchus > Oncorhynchus clarkii. The sequence goes on from NC_092156.1 coordinate 18,976,125, forward strand.
AGGATTTTTGGAATTTGTTTGTAAAATAATTTTGGGGGGATATCCAAAGTAGGTGAGTAAATTTGTTCTTATACTTTTTGTAATTTGCAGAATTCAGGGGAGAGGGATTTTGAAAAAGTTTTTATACAGGATTTTAACTGAGGATTTTTTAAAACCAGTTGTAAACCAAGGTTTCCAGCTCTCTTACGTGATTTAACTAAAGGAAAGCTGTGGTAAAATACAGAATTGAAAGATGTGAGGAAAGTATGGTAAGCAGACTCTATATTATCAATAAGGGTGGCAGATGAAGTGGTCACTCTTGTGGGCTTATAGATGAGGGGATACATATAGCTGGAGTATAAAGTATTTAAACATCAGATGTTAGGCACTGATCAGTGCTAGAGGTGTCACTACAGATCTGGGTTCGATCCCGGGCTGTGTCGCAGCCAGCCGCGACCGGGAGACCCATGAGGCAACGCACAATTGACTCCTTGTGGCAGCTGGGTGCATGTACGCTGGCTTCGGTTGCCAACTGTACGGTGGTTCCTCCGACACATTGGTGCGGCTGGGTTAAGTGAGCATTGTGTCAAGAAGCAGTGCGGCTTGGAAGGGTCGTGTTTCGGAGGATGCATGGCTCTCGACCTTCGCCTCTCCCTAGTCCGCACGGGAGTTGCAGCGATGGGAAAAGACTGTAACTACCAATTGGGAAGAAAAAGGGCAAAAAAATATATATCATAATAAAAATAATAAAAAAGGATATCAATGAAACTACCAATGTCAGAATCTGGTGGCCGATACCAGGGAATTTCTACAAAATCAATGTTATCTGTAAGTGTGAGGTCCTCTCTTACAAAGAATTTAAAACATTTATGAACAAAAATTGACACTTCTCTACAGTGGTGACCAACATTATAAGGAGATATGTCATAAAGCAAGGTTGTCTCTTCAAGAGTATCCCAAAGTATTTTGCTCTCATTGTTAAAAACACAGTACCTCATATGGTTGACCTCCCTCATTTGCCGTCATTACTGATTGATGGGCATGATTTCACAAGTGATAAATTGCCAAACAAATTAATCCATCAACTTTAAACCAACAATTTATTTCCTATGCAATTCAGCAAAAAATCCATATCTCTAATTTATTCGAAGCCCATTATTAGGAAATGTATTAATTACTTGTCTTTTCCTGTACCGCCTAAAGTGAAGGAATTGCACTTCAAAATATTTAATGATATATATCCCTCAAGAGAATTCCTTAGGCATAGATTCAATTTTGGTCACAATAACTGCATATTTTGTGTCTCAGAATTTGAAACTACAGACCATTTGTGTTTACAGCAACACACCCTGGAGTGATATGTATTACTGGTTAGAAGAAGACAAAATCTTTCCAATAACCCAGTTTACTAGAGATAATGTAACTTTCGGTATACAATTTGGAAGATAAGAACATAGAATTTCTATTGAATGTTTTACTTATTTTTGGTAAATGTTATATTCATGAAAAGTAAATACAGCCTTTGCTTATTGTTTTTCAGAAATGATATGTTAATTACTTCAATTCATTGAAATGTGTATGAAAAAAAAGTTGTCTAAAAGACTCTTGAAATGTCACATCTGCTCCTGCTATGCCCTCTGGTGTTCATCCGGTGTCTTCTTGACCTGCAGTTACTCCCCCTGTACACACTTTCTCTCTCCCTCTCCCTCTCTGTGTGATTGTGTGGTTGGAGACAGGTGTGCTGAAGTCAGAGCAGATCCCTACCAGCTGCAACTTGTTGCATAATCAAGACCTCTAGTCCTGCCACTTCCACTCTGCCAGATCGTGATCTCTGCTCAGTCAGTTCATGATTCTAGCCATTTATGATTATGCAAGATCCTGTTACGCTGCTGTGCCTGTTTCCCTGCCTGACACCGTTTATCCTCTCATTGTAGTTACCGCTCTGTCTCTGGCTCCTGTCTCCTGTTCCACATCTCACCACCCAACTCCCTTGCTTTGGATTTTACTCAACACCGCTACCTTGGATTCCCCTCAGGACCTGTTTACCCTGTTCTACTCAGCTAGCTCCAACCTCAGTCTCCACATCTGTTTTTTCTGCAACTCATCCGAGCTTCCCGGATCTGCACTCCATGTGTAACAATTAATAACAATTAATATTTTGGTTCTTTCATCCCAGTTTCCTCATCTGAGAATGCTCTTGGGTTCCCCTGTGTCTCACCGCTTAACATAAAATTGATTAATAGATTAGATTTATTAGAAGACCCCATAGCTTAAGTTATGCCTAATTTGTAGCCCTTATTTTATTATGGTTTATTTATTTGCTTTTGTATTTTGGTTTGTTTATTTAGCTGTGGTGTAACCCTTGTGTGCTCTAATTCCCACTGACTATTTGAATGCATGTTATGCCTTATTGTATTTGTTCATTGGCAATAAAATACATGTATACAAAAAAGTTATCAGAAGCACGTGATAAATGACGTCCGAAGCTTCATTTTGTCAAACAACCACCTGATTGGTTTGGTAGTGATTTGTTAGAAGACAAAAAGCCTTCGATGCACACAAGCTATGGAGTGTGGGACATCATCTATAATGATTTGGCTGCTCTAAATGATTTTGACCAGCAGGTGACACTCCTGAACACTGTTGATCAAAGCATTGACTAATGAACCTATTTTAGACTAAATAGAGCTCGCCAGCTTGTGGTGCAAAAATGCAGGTTCCTTCAGCCATCCCTATGGGAAAATTAATTGGGAATGAATAGGGTTTTGGAAAAACCCTGAAAATGAGATCCGAGGTTAACAAAGGCTTAGGAGATCTTATACGTTTGGTTTTTGTGATAATAGAAGTCAGTTAACATGACCTTTTATGAATTATGTGCTTTGTGTTTTTTATTACGTAAATGCTTAAAAATTCACAAAAAGTTACGTTAGCTGATGAAGGTTATCTCATAGAACAAAACATAGAAAATCTCCTAAACCTGTGTATACCACATAACTTATTTTCAGCGTTTATCCAAAAACCCTACAAGAACGCCATTCATTTTCTCCATAGGCTTTGTCCAACAAACCATGGTAGAGTTTAAAAAATATATAAAAATTAATTGCAACAATAACAATATTGCACATCAATACAGGGACATTCCTGTAAAAATAAAACAAAACAACAGGTGAACCCCCCCCCTCCCCCCAGAAAATAAATAAATAATAATAATTCAGGACATAATTTATATGTGACAAGGCATTGAGACATTAACAGACGTTCAGAGGCGTAAATTCTAATAATTTTTCCAACATTTCAAGCTTCACAAATTTGAGGGATTTATAAAATTGTAACAGTTAAATGAAAAGAACAATAAAATAGGAATTTTTCCACCCCATTTATATTTGTGAATATGATATTTGGCCAAGAGAATAATGTTAATAAAATAGTTACGTCGGAATTACAAGGATAAGCATAATCCCATTTAACATCATCAAAGAAAATTCTGGAGAATTTATACACAGCCATTCATGAATTTCAATCCATAGTTTACTAGAATGGCTGAATGAAAAAAAGAAATGCTTTAAAGATTCTGAATCAGAGGAACAAAAAACACAAGGCATTTTGCCAAAATTTAATATTTTGTGCAAGAAAACCTTAAAACAAGGTAGATGGAAGAAAATATTTTAAAATTAGTTTCAATATTTTTTTTTACATAACTGGATAATTAAGGTTAAAGGTAGTCGTTTTTGACCATAGCATGGGTTGGTCACTTCCATAGCAATATATTGAATTATAAATATACTTCATTAACTGCCAATCGTATCCACGTATTGTAGATTTGTATGTGTCATTTATTTGTAAACTTGGAAAGGAGGGAACAACCTCATAATATAACAGTGTTCTTAATAAGTCCAAGTAAAGGATGTGTAATTGCTTTGCAAACCTTCATATATTCTCTCTGAGTAATATTAACCTGAACTGTACCAATTAATTCATAAAACTGCAGAAACTCCCCAGTGTTGTCGAACAGATCACATAGAAAATTAATACCCTTGTCAAACCAAAGGCCTTTGAAAATGGATTTCCTATTAATTTTAATAACTCTATTATTCCAAATCAATGTTTTGTGCTTGAATATCATTTACCAGAAAAATCTAATTTGCTGGTGAAACTTAAACAGTTTCACAGGTAATTTTGGAGGGTCAAAATCGCATTTCATTCGGAATTTAAGTTCACGAAGTTTATAAAACCAACTGTTAGGGCTATGATACCACCTAGAGGTAGGATTAGACAGACAATTTCAACCATTTAATTCTAAAAGCACCCACTAACGACTCAAAATCAATAGCCTGTAAACCTCCACGGTCATAGTCTTTCACTAATTGAGATTCCCAACTATAATGTGTTTTATTCCTCCAAACAAATCTAAGTATAACAGAATGAACTGTTTTCGATGTTTTTAGAAGAAAGGTAAAGGGAGGGACTTGGGTAAATGATTCTAGATAAACCATCAGTCTTGGACAAAAGAATACGACCCAAAATGTAGATATCACGTTGCAGCCATTGACTTAATGAAACTCTCATGGAATTAATTGTATTACGGACGTTTAAAGATTCTCTATCTGAAACGTTTTTAGTGATAACAATTCCAATGTTGACGGAGTCACAGCAATGAATTGGCATGAGATCACATTTGTTAAATTTGAGACTCAATTCAGAGGCCATTGAAAATGTCTTGATTCTGTCAATAGCCAAGGGAATAGCCGCTCTATCCTTTAGGGAAAGGGCAGTATCATCTGCAAATTGACTGATATTTATATATTTACCAAAAATACGTATCCCTTTTAAATTATCAGATTTTTTAAGAAATACGGCTAGTAAATCTGTGGCTAAAATAAATAAAAGAGAAGAGATTGGACAACCATGGTAGAGTTTAAAAGGGATACGCCATTACTATGTATTTCTATTGACAGGAGACACACAGCCAGAACAATTACCTCTTTCTCCAGTAGAGGGAACTAAAGGTGTCTCTCTTCAGATTCAATACATTGACCTACTTGTGCGTCTGTGAATTCTGAACATTAGTTTTATTTTTTTGAGATTAACTACACTTTGACATTACTCAGGTCAGGTTTATGGCTGATACAGCGAGACATGGAAATTCTTTTTCACTGTTTATTTCAGAGCCATGAAAAGCTATATATGGCTCTGGATTATATTAGATATATAAAAACATTGCGTCATAAAATGTTCGTTTTTCTGCTCCTGATAAGCATGATGTGTGGATGAATCACAGTTATTCCATTATTCCATTATAGGTCCTATATTCTAATTTGCATAACACTGGGGATTTTTTTCATCAATGCGATTGGGAATTGTATTTAGTCATTTGCACAGTATTTCTCCACAACAATTTTTTGTCATCATCTGTAAAATATCTACAAAATTGACTTTTAAAAAGTGTTTTCTTTTGAGAGTTGATTGACTGTTCTTTTAAATTGCGTCACTTCCTCAACGAAGGAGGTGGGTCTTTGAGTGTCACCTAATATTTCCACTATAGTAGATAGTACAGACATAGCTGTAAACTACATCGTAAAATAACTTCTTGGTCTTAATATAAAGTTAGCAGTGTGGGTAAGGTTACGGTTAGGCTTAAAATCATATTTTAAGAGGAGAAATTGTAGAAATAGGCGGGGTTTATGACTTTGTGGCTGTTGTAACTAGTGACGACCCTTGCCTAACCGAACGAAAATAACAAACATTCGAAGTGAACGACAGAGAACGGTAAGTGTCATCGAATGTTCTCTCAATGCGTATTCGAAATATATATATTTCAATGGTCTGACGGCGTAGGTATATTTCCCGATGATTTTTGTTAAGGACCATTGTTTTAGGTTACAATATATTCCCTAAATCATAGCTACAGTAAATGAGCATGGATGTACCGTACAAGTAGCCTACATACAACCTGTTACTTCAAACACATATCATTGTCGCAATCAAATAATAATCTATTGATCATGTCGATTTATACAGCTTGGTTTCAAAGCAATGTAATTTGATGCATTTTGGGTGTTTTTATTCACTGTCGATATTTTTTTTTCTAGAATCATTCTGATTTCGGGGAATGTTTTTCTCAATTCAAAAAATTGGCTGCGTATAGAACCGTGCAAGTTTTCTATACACATACAAAAAAAAATCTCCAAGAACTTGAGTTTATTCAAGTAGAATAGAAATCCACTGCAATTACGTCACAGTCACATGGGCCACGTTCAAGAATTATTAACTAATTGTTATATCTTGTTCTAATGCCCCCCCCTCCCCCCCATTACGCGTTGGGCCACAAAGGTGTTGTCATGGCAGCTGTGCGCATGACCCCTACCCCCACCTTCTCCCATAGGCCCACCATGTCCTCCGCTCTTCATTAATATACCCTACCGAAAAGAAAAAAAATACAAAATAATAATAAATATACATACATATACCCTACCGGTAGTCTTTTGTGATGGAAGTCGTGCTCTATCAGAGATTATCGTTGAGTTTTGTCACATGTAACCTTGACATCCAAACCCTGTTTCTGTTGTGTCCTTTTGATATGGCATATGCTCATGTTTTGAGGTAGTAGCCTATGTTTGAGCGTACAGTTTGCCTAGTGGTTACAGAATAGTGTTCACATTGTCAACAAGCGTGTTAAAGAATTTGAGTTAACTCTAGTTATTATTGAAAAGCAAATCTCAAGTCTGGCTGACTTGTCAAGGCAAGCAGGCTATGGTTGTGGTTTAGAACCACAAAAATCACATTGCTATAGTCTATTTTATCGGACATACTTGAAAATACCAGCCAAGATCGCTTGGTAATGTAACTATAAACAAATGTTGCACCTGTAGTACCACTGTCGCTCTCTTGGCCCTTACAATGAGCTAAAATACCCATGACTATCAGGGCTAATCTTCCTGGATTCATACTCAAACACAAAGTTATCTCAGTGTTAATCCCAGTTTGCTGTCAGAAGCACCTGATCTGGGCTATTCGTCACGTCTTTGATCCCAGGTGTATCGAAGATTGAAACCAGAGGGTCTCTGATATGGGAAACCTTCTCTAACTGGACTTCACACAGGTTCTTGACAGAACCCTGTCTGTATGGTGTCATCATGTTGTCTCAGACGGCTCAGGGCTGGGAACAGAACCACTTGAGATACGCCTACTGGTTTATTGGCTGCTTTACACTACTGAGCCAAGCTGAACTGCGCTGGCCTGGTTACGTATAGTGCTGGAAAGGGCAAAGTGAAAATAAAATACCTGAGTTAGGCTAGTTCTGTATGGTTCGAGTCAGCATGATGGTGTGAAAAGGGTATGTTGTGAGTTCAGATGGGTCCAGGGCAGAGAATCAGTTTGCAGACAGACCGAGCTTAACCCAACCAGATAGCGAAACCGATAAGTCTGATAATTTAGATAGCACTGTAAGAATCCGACACCTGCTCAGACACCTGTGTCCTTACGAAAGGGATTACATATCTCTAACTTCATACCTGGAGAGCCACTGAGAGTGTAGGCTTTTGTTCCAGCCCAGCAGAAACACACCAGGCCTTGATTCAACAAATTGTGGTTCAGACTGAAGACTATCATTAGTTGATTATTTTAAATTGAAACAGTGCTGCCCTTACGAAAAAATATTGAAGTTAGAGTGCAGTATAACTGCACTATGCAGCAAATACTGCATCTAGAATGTCTAACTGCAATTACTGCGTCCAAAATACCACAGTCGACTACAGTTACTGCTCTTTTACTGCAGTTTAAAAACTGAAATATTTGTAAGCTTTCACTAAAGCCTGTGTACCCAGTAGCACTCCATGACCGTTGGAGTTGGAGAGAGTGTATGGACTTTTCTTTTGACTCAACAAATAGACTGTTGCGTAAACCTTATGCAGGCTAAGTGAACCACAAATGTTAGAGATCAGTGATTTCTGTCAGACTAGTAATCTAGTAATCAAACGAGAGTTGAACAGGATATGTTAAAGAACAGAGTAGAGTGAATCATTGTTACTTCTATTGAAAAGGTCATTATTATATCTATGGTTACTTCATTGAGATGATGTCACAATGTGGAAGGATAATGGGTTCACTCTTTTAGCTCATGTGACACGCTCTCTTTCTTTTCTCCCCCCCTCTTGGGCCCTCTCTCTCTCCCTAAGCCGCAGTGTACCAGGCCTGTGCTGCGTGAGCCACTGGCACTGCCTCCTCATCCACCAGGCCTGGCCGGTGCCAGAGAGGGAGAGAGACAGCACCTCCTCACAACACTACAGCCCAGAGGTGTCTGTCTGTGGTCCACACCAACTTTACCCCTAGAGGAGTCATATTTGTGAGTCAATATTTCAAACATTCTCTGCTAACCTTAAGTCAATGTTTTGGTACGTGAACAAGATTTGACTTGTTAGCATGTATGCTAGCAGTAGACAAGTCAGTTGAAAGGGCATGTAACTAAAGCCATGTGCTTTATCTGTAAAGACCTATAGCCTCTATATGCTAAACCAAGTGTTTCCAAGTCTGATTGGCATGGACATGTGGTGTACCCAACAAGTCCTACTGTACTTTGTAACCATACCCCTGGGTGTAAGCCTCTCGTTCTCTCTGATCATACAGTTGGGGCCATGGAGTCCTCTGATGAAGAGGAGGGGCGCACCTTTGTCCAGGTGGTCAGTGAGAAGTACAACCCAGAGAATTTCCCATACTGTCGTGGGAACGGCATGGGTGTCGTGGTAGTGTCTCCTCCACAGGGGTCGCCCATCAAAGGTCAGAAATCAAGGTGTTTGGATCCGTAGCTTATGCTGCCTTCAAATGCTCCTCGCAAGTAGGAAATACGAGGTTCCGTGGGAATGTTGGAGATAATTTCACACTAGTTGTGACGATTATAAAGCAAATACATTTTTGGCATTGTCAAACTTATCAATGTAGATAATGTAGCTAGTTTGACCATATTGGCAACGTTAAACAAGTTAGCTAACTTTATCATTAGCAACATTAGCTAGCTCCTCTAGTTAGATAAAATCTAATTGTTTGAGGAATTATTCTGACTTCAAAACCACTTGAACACAGTCATGTCGGACTTATGACTTCATAACTTTGAAGTTTTCCAGTTCCGACAAGCATTTGAAGGCCGCATTAGCGCGCTGACTTTGAGTAAAAACTCAGTGATATGGTGACCTATGCATCTTTTCTCTGTAGCATTTGTTATGTTACGTGCTAAACTGAGTTGGTGGGTGCGATGTGATTTATACTCTAATGAACTGAAAAAGTTGTTATTTCTCAAGGTAGAAGAGTCAAGGGCCATACTTTACAGCCTACTTTCTGTTTTACAAAAACACCTGAATTAAGCGGTAATAACTCCACGTAGGCTTACTTGCATGTGTTATACAGGGAAATCACACAAGTTATCATCTTCTAGTTACCCAGGAATACTGCAAACTCCATGTACTTACCTTATAAGGGATATAGTGTATCTACACATCATGAGTCATTCTCTAATGCCTTAGCGCCCCAAGGATACTGCCTATGTAGTGATGCCAAAATAAGTAATGACAATAAGTGATACCAGGTTGTTGTCCCCTGTAATGTGAATGTGATTCTTATTGACGGTACAGTTTAATTTAAATAAAGAACAATTATTCACTAGAAAGATTGTTGTCTCGCTCCAGATCGTCTGAACCTGCCCAGTGTGCTGGTCCTGGACGGCTGTGGCATCAGTAAAGCTGGGGACAAGGCTGAGGTGGCCACCTTCTGTGCCCACGTGGTGGAGCTGGACCTGTCCCACAACCAGCTGCAAGACTGGAGGGAGGTGGGTACTGTAGTTCTCCTTATCCTCCTCACCCTTGCTACCATGTTATGCACCATTTATTTATAAGCAGCTAGTTATTAGCACCAAGGCACGGTCAACACATTTTTTTTTTTTTACACATTTTTCATTGTTTTCATAATTTTCAGAGATTGTTAACTTTTTTGATAAAAGTTTGACTTATTTTCTACATGTCTAAGGTGTTTTATCTGGACAGTTTTTACAAAATAACCAACTATTGGACTTTTTAAATGTCCAGCACCTCTTGGCTAGCATTAAAGAAGCATGTAGCAAATGGACCATACTGCCTTATTCAGGGGCAGAACGACAGATTTTGTACCTTGTCAGCCCATTCCCATCCCCCATATTTAAATTTCTGTCACCCATGAGTGTGAAACCTACAGTTGAAGTCAGAAGTTTACATACACTTAGGTTGTAGTCATTAAAACTAGTTTTTCAATCAATCCACAAATTACTTGTTAACAAACTATAGTTTTGGCAAGTCGGTTAGGACATCTACTTTGTGCATGACACAAGTAATTTTTCCAACAATTGTTTACAGACAGATTATTTCACTTATAATTCACTGTATCACAATTCCAGTGGGTCAGAAGTTTACATACACTAAGTTGACTGTGCCTTTCAACAGCTTGGAAAATTCCAGAAAATGATGTCATGGCTTTAGAAGCTTCTGATAATTGATAATTGACATAATTTGAGTAAATTGGAGGTGTACCTGTGGATGTATTTCAAGGCCTACCTTCAAACTCAGTGCCTCTTTGCTTGACATCATGGGAAAACCAAAATAAATCAGCCAAGACCTCAGAAAAAAATTTTTAGAAATTAAAAAATTGTAGATTAATTGTGCAAATTAATCCCAGAACAACAGCAAAGGACCTTGTGAAGATGCTGGAGGAAACAGGTACAAAAGTATCTATATCCACAATAAAATGAGTCCTATATTGACAACCTGAAAGGCCGCTCAGCAAGGAAGAAGCCACTGCTCCAAAACCGCCATAAAAATGCCAGACTACGGTTTGCAACTGCACATGGGGACAAAGATCGTACTTTTTGAAGAAATGTCCTCTGGTCTGATGAAGCAAAAATATAACTGTTTGGACATAATGACCATTGTTATGTTTGGAGGAAAAAGGGGGAGGCTTGCAAGCCGAAGAACGCCATCCCAACCATGAAGCACGTGGGTGGCAGCATCATGTTGTGGGGGTGCTTTTCTGCAGGAGGGACAGGTGCACTTCACAAAATAGATGGCATCATGAGACAGGAAATTTATGTGGATATATTGAAGCAACATCTCAAGACATCAGTCAGGAAGTTAAAGCTTGGTCGCAAATGGGTCTTCCAAATGGACAATGACCCCAAGCATACTTCCAAAGTTGTGGCAAAATGGCATAAGGACAACAAAGTCAAGGTATTGGAGTGGCCATCACAAAGACCTGACCTCAATCATATAGAAAGTTTGTGGGCAGAACTGAAAAAGTGTTTGTGAGCATGGAGGCCTACAAACCTGACTCAGTTACACCAGCTCTGTTAGGAGGAATGGGCCAACATTCACCCAACTTGTGGAAGGCTACCCAAAATGTTTGACCCAAGTTAAAGAATGTAAAGGCAATGCTACCAAATACTAATTGAGTGTATGTAAACTTCTGACCCACTGGGAATGTGATGAAAGAAATAAAAGCTGAAATCAATCATTCTCTCTACTATTATTCTGACATTTCACATTCTTAAAATAAAGTGGTGATTCTAACTGACCCAAGACAGTGAATTTTTACTCTGATTAAATGTCAGGAATTGTGAAAAACTGAGTTGAAATATATTTGGTTAAAGTGTATGTAAACGTCCGACTTCAACTGTACATGCCAAGTGTAGACTAATATATTGTGCTCCGTACAAGTTATAAAAAAAGAGCAGAAGTGCTGAGCCTAGCCGTTCAGACCCCAATCCTACCTACTTTTTGCTCTTTTAGTATTTGTTCAGGAGGTTTCCTTGAAGAAAGACCCCAAAAAATAATAAAAAAAAGAAAACCACTATAGTAAATACTACAGGAATTCAAAACCGGTCAACATGTGTATAAATTATGTAAAGTATACACTCCACCATTTCAGTTTGTGACAAAACAAGCAATTATAGTGTAGAGAATCATTGTACCATCTAAACCTAAATGTAATAACGGGAAGCATTTAAATAGCGCACGTAGAAGAAATCTACTGTTTCTTACTTGCGTTCTATGAGCATGACAGATTTTTAACTCACATTTATGTGGGTCACCCAAAAAGTTACATATTGCTGCTTCAAAGGTTTAGTAGAGCAACATAGACAGGCAAATGCAAATGAGAAAACAGATGCCTTCCTCTAAGGGGTTCGCAGGGCAGACCTAAACACTTGTGTATTATCTTTTTGCGCTTTCACCCTTCCATGCCTGAAGCTAAAACATTAAATCAAGGATGAGACCTAGGGTTTGAATAGACTATACATTTCAAATGTCTTGATTGCTTAAGGACACCATGACCTAGTTTATGGTTCAAGGGCCCAGGCCTTCCAATCGGGAATAATCATCAGAACATCATTCTTAACATAGTACACTACAGTGTATACTACAGTATACAGCTTCTACCCCAAAGCCATAAGACTGCTGAACAGTTAATCAAATGGCCACCTGGACTATTAACATTGACCCCTATGCACACTCACTGGACTCTACCCTCACATTCACACATGCTACGTTGACACTCCAGCGCGCACACACACACACACATTATGCACAGTGCATATTGATGCCACAGACACACTTTCACACTCCACATATGTTGCTGCTATTCTATTTATTTATTATCTATCCTGATTGCCTAGTCACTTTTACCCCTACATACATGCAATGTTCCCTCAACTGCACACGCACCTCCTCCAGAACTGGCCGCCGCGCAGCTCCTCCAGGACTGCTGCGCAGAACGAATGCCATGCTGCACAGAGACGCACAAGATTGAACTTCACTGAGTTTGCCCCATTAGTTTGCACTATATTATCAACTTTTTTTCTGTGGTCGAATCAATGTTATATCAGCCCCTTTTCAATGAAACAAACCATAACCAATGTTATTTTGTGTTACTATTTGATTGTTTTTTTTGCTCATCCTTCTTCCTTTTTAACTCTGCGTTGTAGCGAAAGTCTACACCTGTTGTATTTGGTGCATGTGACATACAGTGTGATTTGTGCATAATATCTCCAATCTGTCTTTTATGTTGTCAGTACAGTCAGTTAAGTGTTTTGGCTCCAATCTGTCTTTTGGGTTGCCAGATCTGCACGATTGTGTCTAACATCCCCAACCTGGACTTCCTTAACCTGAGTATGAACCCTCTGAGTGGGATTGAACTGGAGCCAGGCCTGGCTGAGGTGTTCTCCCGAGTCCGCCGCCTGGTCCTCATCAACACACGTGTGACCTGGGACACGGTACACACACTCACACGCCAGACCCCTGAGTAAGTCATGACAGATAGTGGACTGTGAATCACAAACCAGACACATGGCACACGTGAATACAATTCGGTGCCTTATAAGAAGTGTAACTTGGTCCAAAATATATTTTTAATTTCACCTAATTTTAACATTGTCATAAAGAGGACATGTTCAACTTCATAAACACGTTTTCAATCTCAAGAGGTACAAAAAAAGCACTAGTAGGTGCCTGTTAAGTGCCAAATATAGTACCAGGGTTGACCTCACCAGTTTTTACACTATGATTTGACTATTACATGTTCAATGTTTGTTTTGAAAAAAATATATTTAAAAATATATAGTTATACAGTATTAAAATGTGAGATCAGTTCACGTAACAGGGTAGACCATAAAACGAGGAACAAATGAATCACTAATCGCATTAAATAAATAGTAATCTTCAGAAATTACTTTATCAAAGCAACACAATAACTATGACTTTACAATGATGGTAAAAACATGGATACATTTTGGGATTAAGTGGGTTGAAACTTCCTGGAAGAGGCACAGGGTTGACGGTGGGACATGTCAAAATGCAGAATTTGGCCACTTATTAAGTCTTTATATAAAACAAATTATATCTGTTTATTGAATTATCCATGTGGTCTATATTAAAGGGCACTTCATTTAACATAACAGGCTTTTAAAATTGAATATTGGTGTACAAAGTGATATTTTAAGTGAAAAGGGCACTCTTTGTGGAACGACCTAGCTACCTCTGATACTCATACTATCTCCCCCTGCAGACTGGAGGAGCTCTTCCTTTGTCTGAATGATTATGACCAGGTTGCTGAGTCCCCGGTCCCCTGCCCCTCCCTGCGCCTGCTCCAGATCACAGACAACCAGCTACAGGAGTGGAGTGAGGTCCGTAAGTTTGGGCCGATGTACCCGTGCCTGAACACCCTGGTGTTGTCCAACAACAGACTCAGCTCTGTGGAGGAGGACACACCTCAGGACACACTGCAGCGCCTGTTTCCTAACCTGCGCAGCATCAACCTCAACAACTCAGGTTTGCGAAGGGAGTCTCATACACATGCAAACACACACACACACACACACACAGGCGCGCGCACACACACAGCAGGAGCATACTTAAGTGATAATGCTCGAGAAGCCTGTGTTTGGAGGATATATTGGCACGTGTGTTGTTAGGCCCAAGTCTTCATCTCTGGCAGGAAAACCGGGACAATATATCCTCAAAACACCGGCATTATCACTTTTTTTTTTACAATGGGTTACCAACATATTCAAATAAAGATTTGACATTTTCCTATTTTAAAATATTTTTTATTAATTTATTCATACTATTTCATCCTTCCACAAGATATAGTCCCAACACAAATCTAGGGTTGCTACCCAAGCCGGCTGGTCTAACATTCTATTGGTTCGGTTGCCAGAGACGCGACCCAGTCGTTCATTCTAAATGTTCCATTGCCATACTGGCTGCCAACGTTCTTATCCCTTGCTTGCTAGCCAGCCAACTACGGCTAACTTACAGTCACGTCAAACAGTGCAGCCAGAATAACAACAGTACCTGCATTTGCGTTTGTTTAAGCTGTTTTCTTGTGACATTTATTTGGATACATCGGTAACAATGAGATAATGATGAGCGATTTCGCCTGGCGTAAAAAATGTCTCTCTCGTCCGGACACTTATTCAGACGAGTTAGCCAACAACACAGCTAACACAACCACTTAAACTGAAAATGGAAAGACTGCAAACTAGCTGCACTTTGTGTTTTACCTGTTTTCTATTGATAGTTCTTTGTACAGTCGTGGCCAAACGTTTTGAGAATGACACAAATATTAATTTCCACAAAGTTTGCTGCTTCAGTGTCTCTAGATATTTTTTTCAGATGATACTATTGAATATTGAAGTATAATTACAAGCATTTCTTTTCAAGACCTCTGCAATCCGCCCTGGCATGCTGTCAATTAACTTCGTGGCCACATCCTGACTGATGGCAGCCCATTCTTGCATAATCAATGCTTGGGGTTTGTCAGAATTTGTGGGTTTTTGTTTGTCCACCCGCCTCTTGAGGATTGACCACAAGTTCTCAATGGGATTAAGGTCTGGGGCGTTTCCTGGCCATGGACCCAAAATATCAATGTTTTGTTCCCTGAGCCACTTAGTTATCACTTTTGCCTTATGGCAAGGTGCTCCATCATGCTGGAAAAGGCATTGTTCGTCACCAAACTGTTCCTGGATGGTTGGGAGAAGTTGCTCTCGGAGGATGTGTTGGTACCATTCTTTATTCATGGCTGTGTTCTTAGACAAAATTGTGAGTGAGCACACTCCCTTGGCTGAGAAGCAACCCCACACATGAATGGTCTCAGGATGCTTTACTGTTGGCATGACACAGGACTGGTGGTATAGCTCTCACCTTATCTTCTCTGGACAAGCTTTTTTCCGGATGCCCCAAACAATCAGAAAGGGGATTCATCAGAGAAAATGACTTTACCCCAGTTCTCAGCAGTCCAATCCCTGTACCTTTTGCAGAATATCAGTCTGTCCCTGATGTTTTCCTGGAGAGAAGTGGCTTCTTTGCTGCCCTTCTTGACACCAGGCCATCCTCCAAACGTCTTCGCCTCACTGTGCGTGCAGATGCACACACCTGCCTGCTGCCATTCCTGAGCAAGCTCTGTACTGGTGGTTCCCCGATCCCGCAGCTGAATCAACTTTAGGAGACTGTACTGGCGCTTGCTGGACTTTCTTGGGTGCCCTGAAGCCGCCTTCACAATAATTGATCCGCTCTCCTTGAAGTTCTTGATGATCCGATAAATGGTTGATTTAGGTGCAATCTTACTGGCAGCAATATCCTTTCTTGTGAAGCCCTTTTTGTGCAAAGCAATGATGAAGGCACGTGTTTCCTTGCAAGTAACCATGGTTGACAGAGGAAGAACAATGATTCCAAGCACCAGCCTCCTTTTAAAGCTTCCAGTCTGTTATTCCAACTCAATCAGCATGACAGAGTGATATCCAACTTTTCCTCGTCAACACTCACACCTGTGTTAACGAGAGAATCACTGACATGATGTCAGCTGGTCTTTGTGGCAGGACTCAAATGCAGTGGAAATGTTTTTTTGGGGGATTCAGTTCATTTGCATGGCAAAGAGGGACATTGCAATTCATCTGTTCACTCTTCATAACATTCTGGAATATATGCAAATTGCCATCATACAAACTGAGGCAGCAGACTTTGTGAAAATTAATATTTGTGTCATTCTCAACTTTTAGCTACAACTGTATATATCCATAAAAATGATGCTGATTCATGATTTCGACTGGCTGAGAAAGGTTGCCTGGCTGTGTCTCGTCCCAACTCCTGACATGTTCATTAATATGGGAGGGACATCTGGAGATTGTTCAAATATGCAAATTCAATGTTGCAAATGTCTGAGAGACAGACTGCAAGATGTAAACAAATATCCACTGTTGAAAACAACTAAATGTTAGTCTAAAAGAAATGTGAGATACTTTTTATAGTGGTGATGAGACAGCCTGGCTGGGCTGATGAGACAGATTGATCAGTGAGATGGAACAGAGTAAATGGGCATTTTAACGTCATAGAGTTAGCTGGTGTTAACTTCTGGAATGCGTTTTTAATCTACATTCAGGATTAGACCCATCCGTTGTATAAACACAAATCCCTCTTTCCTCTACCTAATAACTCTTCATCCACTATTCCTGTTTTCCTTCCCTTTTCTCCTGTTCTTACTCCTCTGCTTCTGTACCTTTCTCATGCAGGACAGGGAACCCTCTGGAAATCAGTAGGTCTACTGAGAAGAGCTTAAGTTCTGTTACATTCCAATGTATTTTAACACTACATTTGGCATTTTAAAGGCATTTTACCCCCTTTTTATATAGGCTAAATAAATTTAACTAATATACACACTCATTCAATCACTGAAAGAGCCCTCTATGATCTCTCTGATGTGAAAATAGATGAGGACTATGTATTGTATTGTACTACTTCTGTACGCCATAGTCAATACTGTATCCTGGCCTTCCATAGAGAATGAGTGCTGATCATTTCCATATCCTTGGGTGTGTGCATGCATGCGTGTGTTTGCACATGTGTGTCCTAAAGGACTTAACCGATGGGAGGACATAGAGAGGCTGAATTTCTTCCCTAAGCTGGAGGAGGCGAGGCTGATGGGGATTCCCTTACTGCAGCCTTACACCAACAAAGAGAGACGCAGCCTCACCGTGGCACAGTGAGTGTACACACACACACACTTACATTTTAGTCTTATCCAGAGTGATTGAGTTAGTACTTCATCTTAAAGGTAGCTAGGAAAAGCAACCACATGTCACAATACCATGTCAAAAAATTATTCAATTAAGCAGCTATCGGCAAAGTCACTACTAGTGAGAAAAGGTGTTAGTGCAAGAAAAGTACAAGTACAATGGTAGGGTGTTAATTATTTATTTGAGTTTGGGGGGGGTTATTAAACCTGTTGAATACACACCTGTTTCATTTGTGTAAATGTGTCACACACACACACACTCAATCTTTGTCCTTTTGCAGGTTGCCATCTGTGACTGTGTTGAATGGGAGTGTGGTGATGGAAGGAGAGAGGGAAGACGCTGAGAGGTTCTTCATCAGACATTACCTGGACTGTTCTGAAGAGATGCTGCCTCAGAGGTACTGTTGACACACATACACACTCCACACTCTGTTGAGGTAGAGCTACTGTATGTCAGGTTAACTGTAAACACACGCACACATTTTTCTTCTGATATGAACCACAAGGTTGTTCTTAATAGCACTATCATTCCTCTGAGACAACAACCTCAACAGCAGACAGGAATCACTGAGTCAGTACCTCTCTCTGCTTATGTTAACACTCCCCTCAGTGTTCTAACACACCTGACATCCCGTAACATATTGTCATCTCAGGACTTCCCATGATGGGAATTTTATTGGGGGGGGTTTCGGGCCCATGCATAAAAATGAATCGGCCCACGCTTTTTGCCAGCCACATTCCACTTAACCTTAGGAGAATGTGATGGAAGGATTTTCGGGGGGAAAGCGCGCTCCTTGACTGGGGGAAAGTAACCTTTGCGAGACAATGGCACCAGTCACTGCCTACTCAATGACTTCTTTGTGCCTCTGAATACTCAGATCGGAAAACCGATACACAAGGTGGCAGGTAGATTATTTTTTTGACCTCCTCCTCCTTCACTCGTTCATTCGCTCTCTCTTTTCTTTTCCTTTAAGGGGGAGATTGAGAGCTTGACTCATTTCCCTGTGTAACCAGACCTGTTGTAGCTCGGCTCTGTGTGAATATTGTCCTCCTAATTATGTGGGGAAAGTGCCTTTTTTGGTGGGGGGGTGCTTGGGTTTTCTTTTTCTCTGCAGGTGTGTTTCTGCCAGTGGACCAATGACTCCAAACCAACACAGCGTCCCCACAGTGTCTCAGATTAATCAGGGTACTGCAATGGAAGTGTTTCAAAGCCGCAAACCGCTTTCTTGGTTTTCTTTTGCTCACTTTTCTCTGTTTAATTATATTTCTCTCTCTCCTTGCTTTTTAAACAACTGGTGAACACGGCAGCCTGCACAGATTTGAGACAGCTGCCTTTGAATAACCGTAGCCTAGTCTTAGTCATAGCTATAGATGAACAGATCACCTAAAAATAATATATTATTATACTAATACAATTTCTCAGAGAAAGAGATTCTGTTTGCAATACTGTAGCACCCTCTCCTTGCGAGGATAATGACACTGAGCCTTTTTCTACAATGTTTTATGAGATTGGAGAACACGTTGGGAGGGTTCTTAGACCATTCCTCCAAACAGAATATTTCCAGATCCTTGATAGCCTTCGTCTGCTCTTAGACTGCCCTCTTCAATTCAAACCACAGGTTTTCAATGGGGTTCAAGACTGGAGACTGAGATGGCCATTGCAAAATGTGGGTTTTGTGGTCAATTAACCACTTTTTTTGTGGATTTTGATGTGTTTTGGCATATTTTCTTGCTGCAAGATCAACTTGTGGCCAAGTGTCAGTCTCATGGCAGAGGCAACCAGGTTTTTGGCTAAAATGCTCTGGTACTTAGTAAAGTTCATGATGCCGTTGACCTTAAGGGCTCCAGGACCAGTGGAAGTGTAAAATATATTTTTTAAATAAAATCCCCATAACATCAAAGATCCCCCACCATATTTTACAGTAGGTATGAGCTACTTTTCTGCATATGCTTCTGTTTTTCAACACCAAAACCACCGCTGTTGTGCATGGCCAAAGATAAATATTTTCATGTCAACTGATTAAAGCACCGCCTGGAGTTTGATAAACGGAATTGGCACTTGGATTTGAACCAGTGCTATGGTCAGGTGACATGAAAATAGAGCTATTTGGTGGTCGCAAGCAGCTTTCTGAAACAGTTTGGGGAGATTGAAATGATGCGAGAGTGGAGAGACTGGGGAGGCTTGGGGTAAGGAGAGAGAGAGAGGAGGGGTTTACAAGAGGGGTGTGGTGAGGAAAGTGTGGAGAGGAGTGCACTTGAGGTAAGGAGAGAAAGAAGGGGCTACAGAGGGGTCTGGGTAAAGAAGGGGGGTTATAAAGAGGAAGGGCCTTGTGATATGTAGAGATGGGGCATGGGGTCATTATTAAGAGACAGAGTAAGGGGATTGAGGGCATACCGGGGAAGTGAGGAACTACAACGTAACACAAACCTTTTAGCACGTCATCTCTCAACCAGGCAGCTGAGGAGGATTAAAGAACAGAGAGTGAGAGTGGCATGAAATGCCAGACGATAAGTCCCTAAGAGATCTCGGGTAGATACAAGGTAAGGTATTAGCCCCAATACTTTTGGCCGTGTATAGAAACACGGGTATTAAATGAATGCCACAGCTTTTTTTCAGGCACCACAGGACCATTAAAATTGGCATTTAGCATTACCATACCTCCATTATCTCTCGCAATGTAATTTACAGAGGTGTATGAGTGGTTAGTTACCACATTAAATGAGACCTTTAAGTGAGAGTAGAAATGGGCTTCTCACAGAATGGCACTTTGTGCACTGACTGGGGCCTTGGAGTAGAATTCCCATGGCGGTGGCACACACACGCACTGAAACCCCGGCCAGGCGGGGTTTTGGGGGTGGGAAGGGGAAATTGCTTTGATTGGCCCAGATGGTATAGTAGCTTTGAAAAGAGAAAGGCTTTTTCTCTGGGATTTTATTTAATCGTTCCTTATCTCTACCTCAGTGTTCCCTTGAGGGGGGGGTGGGGGCTTTCTCACGGCTGAGAGAGGGGTAGAGGGCTCACTGTGTTTTCCGAACGAGCACACCACTCTTAGCGAGCACACACAAACACACACTCATTCACTAACACATTTGTCCCAACTTACCACCACAGTGTCAGAAAAAGCCTTTTTCTTAGATAATGATTAGACTATAAAATACTGCAAACCTTTTCACTATGTTTTTCGCTGGTGTTATCGTTCAGATATATTCATTGTATATTAAACTGAAAAATATTATGCTTGTTTGAGAGAGAACAGTTTGTCTCAGTGTATATCACGTCTGCAAAACATGTGGGATTAAAATGGTCTGTTTCCCATAATGTACAGTGCTTTCAGAAAGTATTCATACCCCTTGAATTATTCCACATTTTGTTGTTACAGCCTGAATTCAGAATTGATTTAAAGTGATTATTTTTCCCACCCTTCGACACACAATTAATTTGTTAGTATAAACTTTTGCAAATGTATTGATAATTAAATACGGAAATATATAATTTACATAAGTATTCACAACCCTGAGGAAATACATGTTAGAATCACTGTTGGCAGCAATTACAGCAGAATGTCTTTCTGAGTAAGTCTCTAAGAGCTTTGCACATCTGGAGTGTACAATATTTGAAAATTAATTATTTTAAAAATTCTTCAAGCTCTGTGAAGTAGGTTGTTGATCATTGCTAGACAGACATTTTCAAGTCTTGCCATACATTTTCATGCCGATTTAAGTCAAAACTGTAACAAGGCCCCTCAGGAACATTCAGTGTCGTAAGCAACTCCAGTGTATATTTGGGCTTGTGTTTTTAGGTTATTGTCCTGATGAAAAGTGAATTTGTCTCCCAGTGTTTGTTAGAAAGCAGACTTTTCCTCTAAGATTTTGCATGTGCTTGACTCTATTCTGTTTCTTTTATCTTAATTAACTCCCTAATCTTTGGTGATGACAAGCATACCCATAACATGATGCAGCCACCGCCTTGCTTGAAAATATGAAGTGGTACTCAGTGATGTGTTGTAGGATTTGCCCCAAACATAAAGCTTTGTATTCAGGACCTAAAGCCAATTTCTTTGCCAGATTTTAATTTTTTTTTACTTTAGTGCCTTATTGCAAACAGGATGCATGTTTTGGAATATTTTTATTCTATACAGGCTTCCTTCTTTTCACTCTGTCATTTAGGTTAGTACTGTGGAGTAACAACAATGTTGTTGATCCATCCTCGGTTATCGCCTATCACACCCATTAAAGGATGCCTGTATCTTTGTAGTAACTGGTTGCATTGATACACCATCCAAAGTGTAAATAATAACTTCACCATGCTCAAAGAGATATTCTTCAATGTCTGCTTTTTTTTAACCCATCTACCAATAGGTGCCCTTCTTTGCGAGGCAATGGAAAACCTCACTGTTCTTTGTGATTGAATCTGTGTTTGAAATGTACTGCTCGACTCGGGGACCTTACAGACAAGTCTGTGTGGGGTACAGAGATGAGATTGAATTTAATTTATTTTGGCTAACAGACATACAACAAAGTGTACAATGTGGACCGAGGATATCACTTAAAATTATTAATTAAAACGCTTGTTTCCAACGTGGTTCTCGATTGGCAAATACAATAACACAAAAAATGAATAAAAGGCTAGACAAAATTACAAACTATCATAAATACATTAATTTATATTGACATCCTAAAAAGTGGCACTATTCACTGCCCTTCTCCCTAACCTTAAAAATCAACCATATTCATTTCACATTTCAACCTTAAAAAACAATCTTCATTGCACATCATACCTATCATTCAAATAAATACACCTGACCAGCAGTAGAGGGCACAAGGGGCAGTGGAGTGGTTTCTCTTACTTTTTCCAAATGAAAAACCTTTGCCTGCTTTTTAAAGCTTATGCTTTTTATTTGCTTGATCTCCAAGGGGAGGCTATTCCATAGACAAATGCCTGTATAGAAAACGTGCTCCTCGCAGTACTGTTTACTCTTGGGGTTTTACAAGACATCACACTAGCGCTGATATTGTGACTGTGTTGGTTAAGACCATATCAATGTGGTTTTTCATATAGCCTGAAGCATGATCATTTAAGATGTCAAACATACGATTAAATTTAAGTTGGTCCACTCTGCACTTAACTTTAATCTTAAAATATCTAGTGTTATGATCTAAAATGGTGAACAAATTTACATTTTTTATAAAGAATTTTAGCAGGTCTCCAGAAAGGGATTGATGTAGGGACAGACCATGATAAGGTACACTTGTTTTAGATTAATTATCCTTATCGATTAAGTTTTTCCTAAATGTAGCGACAATTTGTTGTCAGTCAACCAATCTCTAACAAAATGCAATTCCTTACTCAGGGTCTCCTCTATGTAAAATGTATCCTTTCCAGATACCACTATGGCTGAGTCATCAGCATAAAGTAGTAGTTTACACTGTTTCTGGCATATCATTAACGTATATTAGAAATAAGAGAGGCCCTAAAATTAATCTCTGCGGTACTCCACAGGATATTTCTTTGGCCTCTGACAGAACATCACCAACATTACATACTTGTGTTCCGTTGTTCAGATAAGACCTATACCAATTCACTGCTACATCATTTATACCCATGCATTTTCAGTTTCATCAGGAGAATATCATGGTCCACAGTGTCAAATGCTTTCTGCAAGTCTAACATGACCATACCTGCATAGTTCCCCTTCTCACTTTCCTGCTTGATGCGGTCAAAAAGGTGTATAAGGCAAGTATCAGTAGAATGAGCTGTTGTAAAGCCAGATTTGAGTTCATAAAGAAGCTTGTGCTCGAAGGTATCCCTCAAGTTGATTTTAAAAACAATTCTCTCAACAACTTTGGATAAGGTGCTGAGGATCGACACAGGCCTGTATTTTCCTAAATTTGTCTTACTGCTCTTCTTGTGGAGCGTAACCACCCAGACTTTTGAGATCATTGGGAAATGTACCAGCACTAATAGAAAGGTTTACAATATGTATTATCATTTTAGCAGTGACACAAGCGCTATCCTTTATGAATCTTGCAGGAAGGTTATCCAGCCCAGTTGCTTTGTTTGTTCTCATTAAGCATAGTAGATTGGAAACTTTGTCCTCTGTTACCATGCACGGCTCAAACATACCTTTGCTATGGTAAAAGTTGTTAATGAAAGACTGGCCATAGTGTCCAGAGCAGGTGGGTAACTTCTTAGAGATGAGGCTATAGTGGTAAAACCTTGTTCATAGCATAAAACATAATCAATATCCAGGCCAATATTACAGGATTTTGAGCCAATATTCTTACATTTTCCACAGTTTAAGAGGCTGGTGTAAGTTGTCATTATTAACAACGTCGTTATAATGTTGGGATTTGGCCTTATCCGTTTTGTATCTTTCCTATAGTTAATATAACCATCATAATCGTATTGTAGATTTGTCCTTTTGAATTTGGCCAGGCAGTGATCCCTTTTCCTTTATAAGGTCTAAGATCTCGGAGGTGATCCATTTCCCTGACCACTGTTTGATTCAAATTAGTTTCGTCGAGTGCCGACAAACAGATCTTTAAAAAGATACCAAGCTTGATCAACATCACAGTTTAGTACATGAGACCAATCCAAATTCCCAAGTACTTCTACAAAACATTCCTTTGAGTATTGTTTCATAGACCGTACATTCATGAAGTTATTACCTGGCTCAAGCAGCATTTTGGATTTCTTACAGGTACAGTAGGTTACCATATGATCACTAAATGCAATATTTAAAAGTCTTGACAGACATATGTTCTCTTGGTCTGACACAATAATCAAGTCCAAAGTTGATTTACTGTCAATACATACCTGGGTTGGCTCAACAATCAGTTGTTTCAGTCCAAATAACTGATTAAAGTTATACAGGGCATTTACTTGTGTACTGTTCTTGGGTGATAACTGCACATTTGTATTAAAATCACCAAGCAAAATACATTCTCTATCAGCAAATACTTTGATCACACCAATTTGATTCAAGTAAATAATAGATATTGTTCTGCTTAGGAGGAGGCCAATAGCAGACACCAACAGTGACAGGACGACATTTAGGAAGAAGTATATCTACCCATGCAACTTCAAGACCTATTTTCAGTTATAAACAAGGGTTAAAAAACACTTAATACCAAGTAAAAACACACTGCCACCGTTTCGGTGAATTCTATGAATGCTATAACCCCGTTAGCTCAACGTTATTGTCCTCAATTGACCCATCGAGCCATGTCTCAGTCACAGCAACTACTGCAGCCCAGGTGTTAGAAGCGAGGTGTTTTAATTCCTCTAATTCCGATTGCAGGCTCCACGCGTTCACATGGATAAAGTGAAGTCCTCTCCGATTGTAACAGTCAAACATGTCATTTTCTGTCCCCACTACTGATAAGTCGACTATCTCATCTAGATTGCACTCATCATCCCTGCTTGTGTCCAGCATCCCAATGTTTGGCTCCGTGTTTAAACAGCATACATTGCAAACAAGCTAAATGTTACTTTGAGACTTTACAGCTTCATTATATGACATGGGTTGGATATCTCCATACTTTATGTGAACAAACACATCACAAATGTCACAGGCCACCAGTTCTTCGGTCTTACCACAGTTTGGGCATAGTTTTCTAGCTTGCTTTGTGGTGTTTGGACCAGGACAGCGGTGTATATTGCCACAGAGTAGCAGACTGAAAGTAGCCAGCAGCTAGAGACGGACATTAAAAAATCATCTTAAAAACTTATTGCAACAGAGTGAGTCAATGCAACTTATTATGTGACTTGTTAAGCACATTTTTACTCTTGAACTTATTTAAGCTTGCCATAACAAAGGGTTGAATACTTTGACTCAAGACATTTCAGCTTTTCATTTTGAATGAATTTATACACATTTCTAAAAACATAATTCCACTTTGACATTATGAGGTATTATGTGTAAGCCAATTACACAATCTCAATTGAATCCATTTTAAATTCAGACTAACACAACAACATGTGGAGAAGGTCCAGGGGTGTGAATACTTTCTGAAGGCATTTGGAAAGTTTTCACACCCCTGGACCTTCTCCACATTTTGTTGTGTCACAGCCTGAATTTAAAATGGATTCAATTGAGATTGTGTCATTGGCTTACACATAATTCCACTTTGACATTATGAGGTATTATGTTTTCAGAAATGTTTGCAAATCTATTAAAAATAAACGGATATCACATTTCCATAAGTCTTCAGACCCTTTACTCAGTACTTTGTTGAAGCACCTTTGGCAGTGATTACAGCCCCGAGTCCTCTTGGGTATGACGCTACAAGCTTGGCACACCTGTACTTGGGGAGTTTCTCCCATTCTTCTCTGCAGATAATTTCAAGCTCTGTCAGTTGGACTGGGAGCGTTGCTGCACAGCTATTTTCATGATGTTCGATCTGGTTTAAGTCCGGGCTCTGGCTGGACCACTCAAGGACATTCAGAGACTTGTCCCGAAGCCACTCTTGCATTGTCTTGGCTGTGTGCTTAGGGTTGTTGTCCTTTTGACAGGTGAACCTTCGCCCCAGTCTGAGGTCCTGAGAGTCTCTGGAACATGTTTTCATCAAGTATCTCTCTACTTTGCTCCGTTCATCTTTGCCTTAGTCCTGACTAGTCTCCCAGTCCCTGCCGCTAAAAAACATCCCAGCAGCATGATGCTGCCACCACCGTGTTTCACTGTAAGGATGGTGCCAAGTTTCCACCAGATGTGATGCTTGGCATTCAGGCCAAAGAGTTCAATCTTGGATTCATCAGACCAGGGAATCTTGTTTCTCATGGTCTGAGAGTCTTTAGGTGCCTTTTGGCAAACTTCAAGCAGGCCGTCATTTGCATTTTACTGAGGAGTGGCTTCCGTCTGGCCACTGTACCATAATGACCTGATTGGTGTGCAGAGATGGTTTCCTTCCCGAAGGTTCTCCCATCTCCACAAAGGAAATCTAGAGCTCTGTCAGAGTGACCATCAGGGTCTTGGTCACCTCAATCAATTGAATTTACCACAGGTGGACTCCGATGAAGTTGTAGAAACATCTCAAGGATGATTAATGGAAACAAGATGAACCTGAGCTCAATTTCGAGTCTCATAGCAAAGGGTCTGAATACTTATGTAAATAAGGTATTTCTGTTTTATTTATTTTTATTAATGTGCAAACATTTCAAAATAAATGTTTCACTTTGTCATTATGGAGTATTGCATGTAGATTGCTGAGGATTCTTTTATTTATTTTATCAATTTTAGTATAAAGTTGTAACGTACCAAAATGTGGAAAAGTCAAGGTGTCTGAATACTTTCCGAAGTTACTGTATGTACAAGACTGACCAATCACCACTATTCTTGAACAAATGACCAATCCCAACCTCCCATCCATCCTGTCCTATCTCAAAAGGTACCACGTCCTGGTGTCCAAGTACGGGCAGCTTGCCCCGTTGGCAGAGGTGGACCTGCGTCCGCCCTGCACGGCCACCCTGGAGGTGCGCTGGGGCGAGCGGACGGAGGCGCTGAGCCTGCGGCTGGAGCAGACTGTTGGGGAGCTCAAGAAGGAGCTCAGGGCGCTGGTGGGGCTGCCAGCCAATGGCATGCGACTGTACTACATCGCCCGCGAGCTGGGCTCCGCGCTGGGACCTGAAGAGATGAAGTACAGCAGCCGGGCACTCCACTCGTACATGATCCAAGACGGGGATGAGATCCTGGTGGTGCCCAAAACCAAGAGCCGCACCATCTCATCCACCTCCTCCGACTCCTAAGAAGTTGTGTGTGTGTGTGTGTGTGTGTGGAGGACTCAGGGCTTAATTACAGACTGACCAGCTTCTGGCACCAACTTTCTATGCAGTCTCTTTTTTTTAATTTTATTGTTTTATTCTGTTTCCTAAATTACGTTGATTGTAAAGATGTTTATTAGCAAAGCCTCTTACTGTACACACACACACACGACTCTCATGTATGCTACATGCACACTATCACACTGAGGGCTCAATTTATGGCTAGGTGCGAAGCACCGCACTGCGATTTGCGATTGCGCTTGGTCTGTCAAAAGAGAGCACAGAAGAGTCTTTTATCAGAAATATTTATGGTTTTTAAGTAATGTTAACCCAATAGCATAGTCCCCCTCTCTCCCACTCAGTCTTGAACCACGTGCTTCAGATGTCCTGAGATAACCTCTGAGTCAGAATTAGAGGGTGGTGCACTGAGAGACGCTCCATTGAGCTTTGAGGATGATAGAGCTTGTGACACACAGAGACCACACGGAACATCACTGACCTCAACTCACACAGGTGACCTGGCGGAAAGGGGAGGAGGGGAGGTGCACTGCACTCAGGTTGCTTCAGGTCGTCTTGCTGTCTGTTTCCTCATGAATGGAGCAGCTCTCTACCCCCTTGCTGAGGGGAGTGGGGATGGGATGTGAGGGGGAGTGGGTGTTGGAAGGAGAACCCCAGCCCAACCTCGCTGGGTAACCACACACCGGCCGCTGTGTCACGGTCACTTCCTCTGTGCTTGGATTTCAATTGGTTCACCCAACAGGCTGTGGCCTTCCTCACCTCTCTCTATCGCTCCCTCTCTCGTCCTCTCTCCCCGTCTCACACCTCCACTGGAACCAGTGTCCATTGTTTTAGTCGACCCTGGGTCAATGATACACCCCTGGAATTTGTGCTCTCCCATTGGTGCATGTTGTCCAATAGGTGTCTTCAGATTCAGAGACCTTCTGCAATTGGCAGATAGATGTGAGAAATGACCAATGGGAAATCACATCTGGTTGTTCCCCAGTCCTATGGATAATTTCACTCAGTGTTTGTTTGCATCAGTTTACATCTACTCTTATAGATGGGAGAAATCCGTAAACCAAGGTGAACCACATACTGGGTTTATTTACCAATTACTCTACCAATTACATTTTCCCTTTTTAATCTAAATTCCTCTGATGTTTTTTACATTACATATTATGTGGAAAAATGTAAGAAAAGTATGTTTGCAAAAGCTGAATGAACGTGACTGTCACAGCTAGGCTTTGTTTAAATAACTGGATGACTTTTGTCCTTTGGGAATTATTTTAGGTGAATCTCAGGTGCTTCTTGATCCTTTAATGTTGTGTTTGCATGATTGGTAATGGTAAAGTGTGTAATATATGGTATGTGGGCTGGGACCATGGATTTTTTAAAAGTGGGCCATTTAATATTTGGGATTGCATGCACTTTTAACAAATTAGAGGTACCTACACTAAAAGTGTATACTATAGTATGTGTTTATCTGATGTTACATGAAGTTATTGGAGGATGATCAGATCGATAACTATTGTTTAGTGATTAAGATTTTTTTCTGAAAGCTTCAATGCCTCCAGTACATTTTTTTAAATGTTATTTTGTCTTTGGCTAAAATCAAATTGAATGCACACATAATTTATTTACCAATGTTTTCCTGCAGACTGTTAAATCTGACTATTTGTAGCACTGTAATTTACTTCTGTCTACAACCTTTTACCATCTGCCTTGATATCTGTAAATAAATGTTTTAGATACTTTTGGTTTTATGAGAACGTTTTGCTTTATTATGGTGGTGTTTTATGGTTTTCTCTTATATTGGCAATGCTTTATTTTACAGACCTATTTCAGATCGTATTTACCTAGAACTTCTTGTATAACGGAATTACGGGATAACAATGGATATTTTCTGCAACTTAATCTATGTACTTCAAGGAATTCAATATAGTTGGTAACATTCCACCAAATTGTTGTAGTGGTCTTTGTATCAATGAATGCCAAAGAAACCAGAAGGAAATTGTTATATAATTGTTTGTTTTATATTATTTCTAAGTAAATATTGGACTAAGGAATAAAGCATTGCATTTTTCTTTTACTTTTTCATATGAACAGTATACTAACATAGAGGCGTAGGACCATATCGTCACATGGCTGTTTTAATGTTGTTTTTTATTTCCCCTTTATTTAACCAGGCAGGCCAGTTGAGAACAAGTTCTCATTTACAATTGCGACCTGGCCAAGATAAAGCAAAGCAGTGCGACACAAACAACACAGAGTTGAACATGGGATAAACAAACGTACAGTCAATAACACAATAGAAGATCTGTATACAGTGTATGCAAATTAAGGAGGTAAGGCAATAAATAGGCCATAGTGGCAAAGTAATTACAATTTAGCAATTAACACTGCAGTGATAGATGTGCAGATGAGGATGTATAAATACTGGTGTGCAAAAGAGCAGAAAAACAAATATGGGGATGATGTAGGTGGTTGGATGGGCTATTTACAGATGGGCTGTGTACAGCTGCAGCGATCGGTAAGCTGCTCTGACAGCTGATGCTTAAAGTTAGTGATGGAGATATGTCTCCAACTTCAGTAATTTTTGCAATTCGTTCCAGTCATTGGCAGCAGAGAACTTGAAAGAAAGGCGGTCAAAGAAGGTTTTGGCTTTGGGGATGACAGGTGAAATATACCTGCTGGAGCGTGTGCTACGGGTGGGTGTTGCTATGGTGACCAATGAGCTGAGATAAGGCAGAGCTTTACCTAGCAAAGACTTTTAGACGACCTGGAGCCAGTGGGTTTGGCGACGAATATGTAGTGAGGACCAGCCAACGAGAGCGTACAGGTCGCAGCGGTGGGTAGTATATGGGGCTTTGGTGACAAAATGGATGGCACTGTGATAGACGGCATCCAATTGGTTGGTTTTATAAATGACATGGAGGATCGGTAGGATGGTCAGTTTTACGAGGGTATGTTTGGCAGCATGAATGAAGGAGGCTTTGTTGCGAAATTCTAGATTCTAGATTTAATTTTGGATTGGAGATGCTTTAATGTGAGTCTGGAAGGAGAGTTTACAGGCTAGCCAGACACCTAGGTATTTGTAGTTGTCCACATAATCCAAGTCAGAACCGTCCAGAGTAGAGATGCTAGTCTGACGGGCGGGTGCGGGCAGCGATCGGTTGAAGAGCATGCATTTAGTTTTACTAGCATTTAAGAGCAGTTGGAGGCCACTGAAGGAGTGTTTGTATGGTATTGAAGCTCGTTTGGAGGTTTGTTAACACAGTGTCCAAAGAAGGGACGGAAGTATACAGAATGGTGTCGTCTGCATAGAGATTGATCAAAGAGTCACAGCAAGAGTGACATCATTGATGTACAGTGTCTTGCGAAAGTATTCGGCCCCCTTGAACTTTGCGACCTTTTGCCACATTTCAGGCTTCAAACATAAAGATATAAAACTGTATTTTTTTGTGAAGAATCAACAACAAGTGGGACACAATCATGAAGTGGAATGACATTTATTGGATATTTCAAACTTTTTTAACAAATCAAAAACTGAAAAATTGGGCGTGCAAAATTATTCAGCCCCTTTACTTTCAGTGCAGCAAACTCTCTCCAGAAGTTCAGTGAGGATCTCTGAATGATCCAATGTTGACCTAAACGACTAATGATGATAAATACAATCCACCTGTGTGTAATCAAGTCTCCGTATAAATGCACCTGCACTGTGATAGTCTCAGAGGTCCGTCAAAAGCGCAGAGAGCATCATGAAGAACAAGGAACACACCAGGCAGGTCCGAGATACTGTTGTGAAGAAGTTTAAAGCCGGATTTGGATACAAAAATATTTCCCAAGCTTTAAACATCCCAAGGAGCACTGTGCAAGCGAAAATATTGAAATGGAAGGAGTATCAGACCACTGCAAATCTACCAAGACCTGGCCGTCCCTCTAAACTTTCAGCTCATACAAGGAGAAGACTGATCAGAGATGCAGCCAAGAGGCCCATGATCACTCTGGATGAACTGCAGAGATCTACAGCTGAGGTGGGAGACTCTGTCCATAGGACAACAATCAGTCATATATTGCACAAATCGGGCCTTTATGGAAGAGTGGCAAGAAGAAAGCCATTTCTTAAAGATATCCATAAAAAGTGTTGTTTAAAGTTTGTCACAAGCCACCTGGGAGACACACCAAACATGTTGAAGAAGGTGCTCTGGTCAGATGAAACCAAAATTGAACTTTTTGGCAACAATGCAAAACGTTATGTTTGGCGTAAAAGCAACACAGCTGAACACACCATCCCCACTGTCAAACATGGTGGTGGCAGCATCATGGTTTGGGCCTGCTTTTCTTCAGCAGGGACAGGGAAGATGGTTAAAATTGATGGGAAGATGGATGGAGCCAAATACAGGACCATTCTGGAAGAAAACCTGATGGAGTCTGCAAAAGACCTGAGACTGGGACGGAGATTTGTCTTCCAACAAGACATTGATCCAAAACATAAAGCAAAATCTACAATGGAATGGTTCAAAAATAAACATATCCAGGTGTTAGAATGGCCAAGTCAAAGTCCAGACCTGAATCCAATCAAGAATCTGTGGAAAGAACTGAAAACTGCTGTTCACAAATGCTCTCCATCCAACCTCACTGAGCTCGAGCTGTTTTGCAAGGAGGAATGTGAAAAAATTTCAGTCTCTCGATGTGCAAAACTGATAGAGACATACCCCAAGCGACTTACAGCTGTAATCGCAGCAAAAGGTGGCGCTACAAAGTATTAACTTAAGGGGGCTGAATAATTTTGCACGCCCAATTTTTCAGTTTTTGATTTGTTAAAAAATTTAAAATATCCAATAAATGTTGTTCCACTTCATGATTGTGTCCCACTTGTTGTTGATTCTTCACAAAAAAATACAGTTTTATATCTTTATGTTTGAAGCCTGAAATGTGGCAAAAGGTTGCAAAGTTCAAGGGGGCCGAATACTTTCGCAAGGCACTGTATACAGAGAAGAGTCTGCCCGAGAATTGAACCCTGTGGCACCCCCATAGAGACTGCCAGAGGTCTGTACAACAGGCCCTCCGATTTGACACACTGAACTCTATCTGAGAAGTAGTTGGTGAACCAGCCTAGGCAGTCAATAGAGAATCCAAAGCTGTTGAGTCTGCCGATAAGAATGTGGTGATTGACAGAGCCGAAAGCCTTGGTCAGGTCGATGAAGATGGCTGCACAGTACTGTCTTTTATCAATGGCGGTTAAGATATCGTTTTGGACCTTGAGCGTGGCTGAGGTGCACTCGTGACCAGCTCGGAATCTGGATTGCAGAGCGGATAAGGTACGGTGGGATTCAAAACGGTCGGTGATCTGTTTAACTTGGCTTTTGAAGACTTTATAAAGGCAGGGCAGGATGGATTATAGGTCTGTAACCGTTTGGGTCTAGAGTGTCTCCCTCTTTGAAGAGGGGGATGACCACGGCTGCTTTCCAATCTAGAATTCTCAGACGATACGATGTAAGCACTTCCACTGACAATTTTGTAAATCTGCCTGCATACAGTCCAGCCAATGCAGCTCCATTTCATAGGCTGCAGTAGCCTTGTGGGCTCGGTAAGGTAGGCACGTCAGGTCCATTCCACAAACCTAGGTTCTCTCTCTCCGGCATTCATGTTTAAGCTTAGCTGCAGCTATGTTTCCATTCCATAGGTGACAGGTGTTGGGTTTCTGGGGATTCCCCTCTCTACTCCCCTCCTTCATTTCCCACCAAAATGTATTTAATCCGGAGCCTATGAGTGGTATAGCTATGTCCACCACCACAAGACCCCTTCTCAAGGCAACTCAGTGCAACACTATTCCGGTGAAGGGTGTCAACTGGAACTCAAGACCCATTAGGGACTTCAGATTAGACTCAGAGGTGCTTCTCATATCCCAAATAGGTCCACATTTAGTGGGATAGAGGTTATACAGGTCTGGATGTGACTTGACAACTCTGTGGCATCTGAGGATATTCACAGACATGATTCATGTCACGTCATACCTTATTCACTTCTATCGAAATGGGAATCCTTCCTCAGGTGCATTCTCGTTGGCCTCTCACCTTTGTAAATTGAGTTGTCTGGTTCCTGATGCAAATGATGTCTGCACTCTAGTTGGCTGGTGTCTTTCTAACTATGCCGTGTCTGCAAGACCTATCAAATTGTATTAGTCACATGCGCCGAATACAACAGGTTTAGACCTTACAGTGAAATGCTTACTTACGAGCCCTTAACCAACAATGCAGTTTAAATAAAAATATGAATAAGAAATAAAAGTAAGAAATAAAAGTAACAAGTAATTAAAGAGCAGCAGTAAAATAACAATAGCAAAACTATTAACAGAGGGGTATCGGTACAGAGTCAATGTGCGGGGGCACTGGTTGGTTGAAGTAATATGTACATGTAGGTAGAGATATTAAAGTGCATAGATGATAACAACAGAGAGTAGCAGCGGTGTAAAAGGAGGGGGGCAATGCAAATAGTCTGGGTGGTTTTTGATTATGATCCACTGGCTTTAGGTCATACATTTCATAATTTATAGTTTTGACTGATAGGAAGTTGCTTTCCTGACCTGTTTTGTGGGAGACCTGAAAAAGCCAACTACTGCAGTCACCACCACGGAGCTCAAGTCTTCCAACTGGAGCCAGTCCCACAACCGCCTGGATCACTGCAACAACTTGGCTGCAAAATAATCAGGCTTAATTGGTGTCACCCAGCCTGGAGGTGCTGAAAGCTCCACCTCCCCTCACTCCCCATCCTCCAGCCATGGTGTGACTGTGAACCACATGAGACACATTTGGCTGATGCCATTGCAACCTCCCTCAGCCAATTCAGCCGGCCGGCTCTAAATCCCAACTTCCAGCCCCAGCAGAAGCTCTGTCACCAGGCAGAGGTTTGAGCTGAGGTCTCCTTGGCCTGGGCCTTCTCTGACTGGAGCACCAGGCCCACCAGTTCCAGTTCCTCCACAGAGGGAAGTCTAGGATTCTGGAGACAAACAGGCTGGTGATAGGGTTACCAGGCTGTGAAAACGAGGCTGCCCCGCTAATGCAGGGTCACGCAGAGGTTGGGAGGTGGTGGGGGGTGAGTTGTTGCGTTACCTCTTCACGCCCTTGTCCCGTATCTAAGACCTGGCCGGGCAGGCGGTATCCTGATCTCCCCCATTGCATTATGGAGCTGGACCAAGGGCAGGTTGGGCTGAACGGAGCCCATTGTGTGCCCAGGAGAAGGAGTCTTTTGGGAAGGTGGATTTGGGTTACCACAAGGAGGTTCTACATTGTGGAGGAAAGAAGAGGAGAGGAGGGCAAGGCCAACTGCTGGGCATAGGGGGAGGTTAGAGTGTTGATATGGAGTGGCCCCCTCTGGGGATTGGGTGACTGTTGTGCTGAGCTCACCCAGAATCCATTCCAGGATTATTTTTTTTGGAGGGTTGGTCAAGCTTGATGGGCTCTTCAGAACTTCTGATGTTTGATACGCCCGACTCTGTTCTCACCTGTCACTGTGGTCCCACATAAACGGTTGATGTAATGCTTTTTTACTTATTGAGGTAAATGGATCAGTCCGTTTCAACCATGACTTTTATTTTCTCAACTTTTTTACAATTGAAACGACAATCAGACCATTTAGTCATAGTTCAACCTCCTTAGGAAGACTATGTTCCTGGAAATATCTATGTCATCCTGTCCTCCATTTCGGCATAGATGTGTGCACACCTTACATGGGGCAAATATGCAGTGTCACCTCAGCTGAGCTCAGTATGTAACAACCAATTTGATTATACAACACTGTCCCCATTCCCAGTGAGCTAAATGGAGAGGGAGCGACCATTATCCTCTCACTATCATGTCCTTGTTGTCGAAAGAATTTTGTTTGGGCAGATGAGTGTGAGTGAGTCCATGCGAGAGAGAAAGGGTTCAAGTGAAAATCCGGCCTATCGTCCCCATCTCAATATCTCCCACTTCTCCTTGTCCTCGACATTTCCCAAAACACTGACCGTTAGCACAGGAGGATCCCGGTCCCGGCAGGCCCACTGGGATCATGTTGTTTTTTGTCCCCTTTTGTGTGTCGCTCTCTTTCACAGGTTGGTTAAGAGTATGTGCTTTTTACACAACAAGGCATGGGAGGTGTAAAAGAATCCTCCACAGAGAGCCCCTACACTGGTCAATGGGAGCCCCGGGTCGACCCTCAGTCCTGCAGCCTTTCACACATCCTGCTCCCACCTCTCCAGTTACCTCCACTGTCCCCCTTACAACAAAGACCCAAGTGACTCCCCTCTCCTTCCCAGACCCTATCAGCATGGATCCACCTACGATTTCCCTTATGCCTAATCTCTCCAGGATCTATGGAAATGAGGTGCGCTGTGTGTCCCTGTAAATGAGGCTGTCCCTAATTAAAGAGAAGCACACAGTGTGTCCTAAGTGACTCATGTTAATTCTGTAACTCAAACTACCCAAGGTCTTGAAAAAGCAAGGTTTTAGTATGTGTGTTTTTCTCTCTCTTTGTGTCCATAAAATAACCGAGTGAGACTGGGCTGCTTTGGCTGAGTCTGAGTCACTCCGGTAGAAAGCTTTAGCCATACATAGACAGAGCTGATGGGGGGGGGGAATCAGGGCCCAATCCAAGGGGCTGACATTTATGTCAATCCTATTTGTTTAAACCGTTTTGCCTTCCATGCCTGGAGGGAAATAAGGTCTAGTTTCAATATTTTGCCTTTGCTTGTGTAGTATTTCCTCCCTCATTTCCAGGATCTCTTATTTGCTCTCTCCCTCACTTTCTACACACTCTCTCTCCCTCTTTCTGCACTCTCAAAGTCCCCCTCCCCACTTTCCCCTTTCCCCAAACACTGATTTCTGATTAAGTTGAACACTATCCCCGGTAAAGTTTGCACCTGCCTCTTTTAGTAAAGTTCCTTCCAGAGCTTCGGCAGGGGCTTACACTTTCTCTGCTCCTCTCATTCAAGTATTCTCTTTCCCCCTGCTCCTTTTGAAATCCATTGGATGCCCTAGGCGAGGATTCGGCTGTTTTCTGGGACTCCCATTATTACAGTACCGTTAATCCTGCTGGAAGTGGATGAGAAGTGCTCCTCTGTTTGGATGTCCACCCCCCCTCCCCTCCCACCACCATCACCACAACAACCACCACCACCCCTCAGTCTTTCTCCAGTCCTCTCCTCACTTCTTTTAAACTCTGTGGATGTTCCCAGCTGGATGGAACACAGCTGTGTACTGGAGGCAGCCTGATGAGAGTGGTGAGGAGCTAAATGTCCATCTTCTGAAAGCAGGTGAGTGGTCAATCTATCTACCTCTTCCTCTATCTCTCTTTCACTCCAGCAGGTTCCTCACCGACAAGTGGACAGTTAAGGTGCACCTGAATCTGACTCCTGGATAGGTGTGTGTTTTATACTTGTTTATCCTTGGCATCTCATAGCTGTTTGAAGATAATCCCTGTCACTGATAGACATGTTTTATACAGCATTTAAGGTATCAGGACATTTTATAGCCTCACCCATTTCAGCTCTTAGGAAATATGGACATGAGAGTATAGAGGATGTCATATTGCTTTATGAGCATGTGTATGGTGATGTCTCACAGGGAAGATGACGGAGCTATCCTTGGCATTTGGTCTTGGAATAATGTAATGCCTTTCTTTCATTAGTTAATACTGTATTAAGATGATATGTTCAATGTTATAACATTGCTACTGCTGAGCATCTGGCATTATAGTTTGACTTGACAAGTATGTGCTAATGAAGATGTGTGTTGAGAAGTTAATCAGTCTGTCGTTTTAATAGAATTTCAGTAACATTAGCCAACAGTCCCTAATCTACTTGTGTCTTCAGATACATGGCAATAATTATGCTATATTTGAATGTTCTGCTAGCTGTATTATTTCATGAATTGGATACTCCCACAATTGTTTGTGTTCTATTAGTTGTAGCTAGAGTAAACTCCTGATAGATTCAGAAGTTTAGGGCACTGGAGTGTGAGCCCAGAGTGGTTGTGTTTACACCATTAGAAGAGCTCTTTCTTTAGAAAGTGCAGTCCCTGAGTGCCTTCCCGGGCTTTATCTCCATTGTTCTGTTGAAACATTATGGAGTGAATGTCTGTCAGATAGCGTGGGGGGAACTGAAGGAGTGAAAATAGCAGTTGTGGTAATCTCTGTGTTGACAAAGCATGACGGCAGGGCGATGACTGAACGATGATCCCCTCTCACCAGGGTCCACTAACCTTGGCACACCTGAACACAATTTACCATCAGGCTGAATACTGTACACGCATTAAAGAGATGACAGTGGAGATTTGGGAGAGACATACTTAATTCACATCACATTCCCCAGAGATCACAATGAGGATAACTGGGCACATCATTTCAACATGGACATTTGGGTAATATTTGGTTGAGACGTTGTTCAATGAGATTTCAACCTTTATTCATCCACTCAAAAAGACTGTCAGAAGTTTGTTGAAATCCCATTGTGTTATCACTAGGCTTTCAACCATTTAATAGCACAACAGAGTTAAAATGGGAATACATGTTATCACTGTGCTTCATCTCATAGCACAACCAAATGATCTGAATTGCAGTTGAGATTGCATTAAAAGTACATAATGCAAGTGATCCAAGCTCTTTGAGATTCTGCGCATATTATTATAGCAGTTGTGAAGATCTCCACAGACCAGCGACCTGCATGCTATCTTGATTATGATTACATAAGAAGTTACTGTAGGCTTAACTCAAAATGTGGCCATGAATGTGTTACTCATTTTAATGTTGAATAAATACTGTTACATTAGTTTGTTAGCCTTAACTTTTTATGTGACTCCAACATCAATTATTAATTTGTAGATTAACTGAATATTGATTTCTGTTTGGTTGACAACGCAACCAAATATCAACATTTTAAAGGAAATCCAACATATCAATTATTAATTTGTAGACTAGATGGAATTTAAGCCAGACTAAGTCAGTGGCACAGATGGAACTATCCAAGCAGAAGATGAATCTCCTTCAAATGTTGGTAATTGGTTGTCATGACAACCAAACACAATTCAATATCAAGTTTGTCTACAAATTAATCATTGATGTTAGATTCCTGTCTCCATCTCAACCAAAATCTAAGTTAAAGAATTGGACTACATTTAAGGACTAAACTTACATTGTTGGTTGAGATGGAGATGTGAATCCAACATTTTAATGATTTACTTGAAGATAACATTTGAAATCAACCAAAGCTTGAAACTCTAGGCCTATATGTATTGTCTGTATTCAGTTGAAATGGAAGCTGTTGATGACTTTGCAAATGCTATAAAGGCCTAATAAATAGTATCATTGATATGAGACTTATAAAGTATGGTAACATTTAATTTGCTTTGTTAAACCTACCCTTTGGAATGACTTCGATAGCTGGTGGTGCCTCCATGCATCTCACTTCAGTCTTTCGATGGACCCACTCTTCTCACGTAGAGCCCCCCCCAGCCGCTTTACATAAGGGATAAACGGCAACATTCTGTGCATTACCTTGGAATAATGGACAACGCTGCAGGATGAGGTGGAGCCCAGTCCCTTTGCAGAGTTAATTTTTTAAAGATAATTTACAGAACAGAGGCGTTTATCGTTAAATAAAAGTAAAAATG
Organism: Oncorhynchus clarkii lewisi; assembly: GCF_045791955.1. Taxonomy (NCBI): domain Eukaryota; kingdom Metazoa; phylum Chordata; class Actinopteri; order Salmoniformes; family Salmonidae; genus Oncorhynchus; species Oncorhynchus clarkii. Next base: position 19,015,083 of record NC_092156.1, read on the forward strand.
TATTTGACATTTTTTTTTTATAAATCGTGCTTATTCCACATTTGCATAAGAAAATAATATGAAAGCACTAATTTACCAGTATAAATACTTTTTTGGTTGATATTTTCATAAGCGACAGTCGGGACCAGAGAAATTCATGTTCATCACTCACCATGTTAGGTCATCAGATGCTCCAAAAAAAAGTATCTGCAAAAATAAATGAATGCTAGTTAGCTAGCTACGTTTTTTCCTTGTTGGACCTGCATTAACAATGTATCCAATTTTGGTTTGTGTGGTTGTTGTTTTAGCTTTCTGTGACTTTGAAGCAAGTCCGGCCCTCATGTGAAGGTGCTTATTGCGTCATGATTGCAAGGTGTCCCAATGTCTTTTCCAACTGTCCCGATATCTTGTTTTAATGTACATTCTAACCAATCAAAAACAAGCATTCAATAATGCTGTGGTATGATTTAATTTAATTCACAAGGTATTACAAACTGGCCACAGTATTTAAGTGTCAGTCTTTTTCCAATTCATTTACAATGACATAATCCACATATTTTTGGTGCGTTAGGGGAGGAGTAGGAGCTTAGAAGCCCTAAAAAGGCATAGCGCCTCAAAATACAAATACAGTTGAAGTTGGAAGTTTACATACACTTAGGTTGGAGTCATTAAAACTCATTTTTCAACCACTTCACAAATTTCTTGTTAACAAACTATAGTTTTGGCAAGTCGTTTAGGACATCTACTTTGTGCATGCTTTTTCAGCTACTTTGACATAGGTAATTTTTCCAACTATTGTTTACAGACAGATTATTTCACTTATAATTAATTCACTGTATCACAATTCCAGTGGGTCAGAAGTTCACATACACTAAGTTGACTGCCTTTAAACAGCTTGGAACATTCCAGAAAAGTATGTCATGGCTTTTGAAGCTTCTGATAGGCTAATTGACATAATTTGAGTCAATTGTAGGTGTACCTGTGGATGTATTTCAAGGCCTACCTTCAAACTCAGTGCCTCTTTTGCTTGACATCATGGTAAAATGAAAAGAAATCAGCCAAGACCTCAGAAAACAATTGTAGACCTCCACAAGTCTGGTTCATCCTTGGGAGCAATTTCCAAACGCCTGAAGGTACCACGTTCATCTGTACAAACAATAGTGCGCAAGTATAAACACCATGGGACCACGCAGCCGTCATACCGCTCAGGAAGGAGACGCGTTCTGTTTCCTAGAGATGAACGTACTTTGGTGCGAAAAGTGCAAATCAATCCCAGAACAACAGCAAAGGACCTTGTGAAGATGCTGGAGTAAACAGGTACAAAAGTATTTATATCCACAGTAAAATGAGTCCTATATCAACATAACCTGAAAGGCCGCTCAGCAATGAAGAAGCCACTGCTCCAAAACTGCCATAAAAATGCCAGACTACGGTTTGCAACTGCACATGGGGACAAAGATCGTACTTTTTGGCGAAATGTCCTCTGGTCTGATGAAACAAAAATAGAACTGTTTGGCCATAATGACCATTGTTATGTTTGGAGGAAAAATGGGGAGGCTTGCAAGCTGAAGAACACCATCCCAACCGTGACGCACGTGGGTGACAGCATCATGTTGTGGGGGTGCTTTGCTGCAAGAGGGGCTGGTGCACTTCACAAAATAGATGGAATCATGAGACAGGAAAATTATGTGGATATATTGAAGCAACATCTCAAGACATCAGTTAAAGCTTGGTCGCAAATGGGTCTTCCAAATGGACAATGACCCCAAGCATACTTCCAAAGTTGTGGCAAAATGGCATAAGGACAACAAAGTCAAGGTATTGGAGTGGCCATCACAAAGCCCTGACCTCAATCCTATAGAAAATTTGTCAGCACAACTGAAAAAACATGTGCGAGCAAGGAGGCCTACAAACCTGACTCAGTTACACCAGCTCTGTCAGGAGGAACGGGCCAAAATTCACCCAAATTATTGTGCAAAGCTTGTGGAAGGCTACCCAAAATGTTTGACCCAAGTTAAAGAATTTAAAGGCAATGCTACCAAATACTAATTGAGTGTATGTAAACGTTTGACCCACTGGGAATGTGATGAAAAAATAAAAGCTGAAATAAATCACTCTCTCTACTATTATTCTGACATTTCACATTCTTAAAATAAAGTGGTGATCCTAACTGACCTAAGACAGAGAATTTTTACTGTAATTAAATGTCAGGAATTTTGAAAATCTGAGTTTAAATGTATTTGGCTAAGGTTTATGTAAACTTCCGACTTCAACTGTAAGTATTGCTTTATGTAATTTGTTTTTTATGCAAGAGCTACACCTCAAAAAATGATAAATGTAATATTTAAAGAGAGTCTTGTTGGAGAGGCCTATGCTGCCACCTACTGTAGTAACAGAAGAGGTGTTGGCATCCTCATAAATAGGAATACACCCTTTTCCATTACTGTATATCCCAGCATACGGACCAAGAAGAACAATTTCTAATTTGAATTGTACCTTACATGAGGAAATATACACATTGATTTCATTGTATATCCTCCCAGGTGCAAACCTGGTGTTTTGAGATATAATTCAAGCTATATTAGATCAACACCAGACTGGAACTATTATTTTAGCAGGTGATCAGCCATTTAGCAAGTTAGACAGATATGGCAATCAAAAAAGTTAAATTCAAGGAACCTCCAAAGAGGCTGAACATTTTCATCTCTTCAAATATTTTACAGGATATCTGCAGATTATTATTTCCAACTACAAAATACTTTATTTTGTCTCAAAGTAAGGAAAGCTATTCAAGAATTGACTACATTTTGATTTACAAAAATGCACTCAACAATATACTGGGTTTTAAAATATATGATACGGTGCCTTCGGAAACTTTTCAGACCCCTTGACTTTTTCCACATTTTTTTTATCTCAGTAATCTACACACAGTACCCCATAATGACAAAGCAAAAACAGTATTTTAGAATTTTTGCTAATGTATAAAAAATGAACAAAAATACCTTATTTACGTAAGTATTCAGACTTTTTGATATGAGACTTGAAAGTGAGCTCACGTTCATTCTGTTTCCGTTGATCATCCTTGAGATGTTTCTACAATTTGATTGGAGTCCACCTGTGGTAAATTCAATTGATTGCACATGATTTGGAAAGGCACACACCTGTCTATACAAGGTCCCACAGATGACAGTGCATGTCAGAGCAACAACCAAGCCATGAGGTCGAAGGAATTGTTCGTAGAGCTCCGAGACAAGTTTGTGTCGAGGAGAGGCACAGATCTGGGGAAGGGTACCACAAAAGGTCTTCAGCATTGAAGGTCCCCAAGAACACAGTGGCCTCCATCATTCATAAATAGAAGAAGTTTGGAACCACCAAGACTCTTCCTAGAGCTGGCCACCCGGCAAAACTGCGCAATCGGGGGAGAAGGGCCTTGGTCAGGGATGTGACCAAGAACCCAATGGTCACTCTGACAGAGCTCTAGAATTCCTCTGTGGAGATGGGAGAACGCTCTAGAAAACCATCTCTGCAGCACTCCACCAATCAGGCCTTTATGGTAGTGGCCAGACAGAAGCCACTCCTCAGTAAAAGGCACGTGACAGCCCACTTGAAACAAGATTCTCCGGTCTGATGAAACCAAGATTGAACTCTTTGGCCTGAATGCCAAGCGTCACATCTGGAGGAAACCTGGCACCATCCTTATTGTGAAGCATGGTGGTGGTAGCATCATGCTGTGGTGGGAATGTTTTTCAGTGGCACGGACTCAAATCAAATCAAACTTTAACTTTCATTTTATATGCAGGGGGTGCCGGTACCGATTCAATGTCCAGGGGTACAGGTTATTCAAGGTAATTTGTACATGTTGAGATAGATGTTGAGTGACTGCATAGATAATAAACAGCGAGTAGCAGCAGTGTATAAAACAAATGGGGGGGGGGGGGGTCAATGTAAATAGTCCGGTGGCCATTTGATTAATTTGTTCAGCAGTCTTATGGCTTGGGGGTAGAAGCTGTTAAGGAGCCTTTTGGTCCGGACTGGGAGACTAGTCAAGATCGAGGCAATATGCAAACATTTCTAAAAACCTGTTTTTGCTTTGTCATTATGGGGTATTGTGTGCAGATTGATGAGGGGGGGAAAACAATTTAATACATTTTAGAATAAGGCTGTAACTTAACAAAATGTGTAAAAGGTCAAGGGGTTGGAATACTTTCTGAATGCACTGTATAGTGA